>NC_143052.1:166264166-166572500 GCF_052426305.1 Pelodiscus sinensis | reverse complement strand
ACTGCCCCCCTGTGGTCATTCTGGGGTATAACTGTCTTTGCTATCACATACCCCCTTTCCATTTGATGAAAGAAAAAACAAAACACATTTTATGCACATCCCATTGTCCTGGCACAACCAAACCCTGACATTACTTTAAATTATGATAAAAGGAATCTGCATAACACACTTGGTGGGCCTAGTTCTCACCATGTAGAAGTAGTTCTTGAACAAATAGGCTCACTGATGGATGGACAGACACACAAACTCTCTCAAATATATAATAGATAGTTTCTGTCAGGGGCAACATTATAGCTTTGACTTGGTGCTCAGCTAAAATGTTACCCAACAATTAAATGCTTTTGCCATTCACTCTTTTGGTGTAAAAAAAAACAAAACTCACCACATTACAGCACAACACATTTAAGGCACTCAAAGAAGGGTTTTGATATGTCAGAAATTATATGCATTGATCTAAATACCTCATCACAAAATAAAACGCTATAATAGATGGATTATGCGAACTGGTTAAATTCAAATTTTTAAAAAGCCCCATAACGGTGGCTCTTTAGCTAAGACTGGGCCAAAACTTTTTTGAAGTTCAGACAAGTTTGATTGCGAACTCTCTTCTCAGTCTCCCTCCATATTAGCATTTCCCCTGGGGAGAGGGAACATAATTTCAACAGCAAACTGATTTACAACTGCACAATACACCCTGGGGCATAGGTTGTAGAGAAGCCCCAAAATGCAGCTTTAAAAAAAATAAAATAAAATAACCCCAAAGATAAATTGGCCTGTGTGGAAGTTACTGAACCTGGCTTCCCTAGGAAAGGTGCCTTCCCAGACAATCTTATGAAGGCTTTTAAAACAGATGGGTGAAGATCAGCCATCCAAGAGACTGCCTGGAAAGACGACTTCCCACAAGGGGACAGTCCAGCTCATTTGGGATTTGGGCCACCAAAACACCCCACTCAGAGAGCCAGTCATGGTTAAATAAGTCAGAACTACTAAAGATCAATCTAAGGATGGCTAGAGTGTTTAAGGATGGGATGTATTAGAAAGGGAAAAGCTCAGGCCTGCTGCATATTCACCATAAACCCGGATAGTCCAGGTTAGAGTTGGATAAGCAGATCTGAAGAGAACCCCCAAGGCCTGAGAGATTCACTGACCATATTTGCTCAATACAAGAGGATTTCAAAGATTTCACTGAGATTTTTGTGCCCACCCCCAACATTGACAAAGAGCTGGGGAGGGCAATTCTACCATTGCCTCAGAGGTCGTGATTAAAGTGATGTTTGATTTGCACTTTTCCCCCCACAGCTTGGCTTCCATGGATCATTTCTAACATGAAGAGGACAACATAAAGGTAAGTTACCAGACCATCATGTCTTCAGTTCTCCCCCTTAATCTAATACAGTAGACTTCCAATAATCCGGAATCTTTGGGACCTAGGTGGTGCCAGATTATTGGATATGACGGACTATCAGGAGGTACTATAAGCTGGTTTTAATATATATATATATATATATACACACACACACACACACACACACACACACACACACACGTATATACACACACAGCATATAAGGTGTTTTTAACCCTTTTTATTGTAGCACAAGCACTGTCCAGCGTCACACAATGCTAGTGCAGACTGACTCGGTGCCGTCCGGTTTTGCTTGGTTCAGCTGCTGCCTTGTGACTTGGTTTTTGCCGAAGCTCGCTCATTAGGCCTGTGGTTCTCAACTGGTGGTCCATGATGACTTTTTCAGTGGTCCACAGGAACATTGTCCAAAATCACACAGCGTGAGCAGGCACCACCGTTAGGCTGTTTTAGGCTGTGTTCACAAGTATTCAACGATACTTTCCAGAGGTGGACAGGACAAGGGATGGATTATCTTTCATCAGGAATCCATTTACAACAGATGTTAATAGTGTTCCAGAGGATCAGCAGGAGGAATTCTTGGATCTGAAAAATGATTTTGCGGCTCAAGACGTGTACCAGCAGTCTACCAGAAAAATTTTGGGCCAGCGTGACCGGGAGTTACCCAAATCTGTCAGCACATGCAGTCAGATTTCTTTTGCTATTTGCATCAACTTATATGTGTGAGACTAGATTTTCGTGTTTGTTGCACATTAAGTCCAAACAGAGGAATCAGCTTGCAGTGGAAAGTGATATTCGTTGTGCATTATCAAGTACCACTCCAAATATTGAAAAGTTTGTCAGTGAGAAGAGAATCCAAAAATCTGTTAGTAAGAAATAAATTTCAAACCAAAACGTTCGTTGTCTGCTCTTTTTTATCATGTCTCAAAAAGGAGGTGGTCCACGAAAATGTTTTGATTGGCCTGGTGGTCCGTGGACTGACATGAGCTGAGAACCACTGTACTAGGCTCTTGTCATTTTGATGCCGGACTATCGTGAGTGCCGTACAATTGGATACCGGACTATTGGAGTTTTACTGGACTTTGCTTTTTATCTTCTGATCCTCTAACTGATGCTTTCCCATTTGTTCGTATCTTGGCTGCTTCTGCAAGTTGTTTAATCTGTTACAGCATAATTTCTCCTTCCAACCTTTAATCGTGATCTTTCCACCTTTTCATCTCCCTCTCCTCCCAAAAAAGCTCTCCAGTTTCCCTCTCTCAAACAAGAATAAATTATATCCAGCTGAAAATGGACCATGAATGACCAAAGCACTGTCTCATCTTGGAAAGCCTGTTTCTGAGAACTGCTAAGCTTCTACTCTTCTTATGGATGTCAGTGGGAGCTGCAAGTGCTCAGCACCTCACAGAATTAGGCTAAGAGTTTCACATGCTAGTATTTTACAAATTGCCTAGGATTTGTCTTGTAGCACCCACAGTAACTTAGAAACATCCATTTCCCCCTTTACTTTGCAGAAGGGAGATAGCAGGACATGCCAAACTCACTAATTTGTTTTTCTTCTTGCCCTCTTCTTTGCCCAGGAAGGGGCTCAAATTGGTGACCGTAGGATAAAGGAGGGCTATTGTAACCATGCATAGCATCTTTCAAGTCATTCAGTTGCCCCTGCTCCAACAGTAGCCCCATAAGTCCTTCTATGGCCAAGGGGAGAGGAACTGTAGACTTCTCCAAGCCATCATCTCTTACTCATTTTCTCTTTCCCTCTCCCCTACACTCAATAGCCCTCTTTGCTGCTGGCCCCTGGATGGAGCCACCACTCTCTTCCTATTACAGGTTTGTCCCTTTCCTCCACAGTTTGCAGGCCCTATGTGCATACCTACTCATGGTAGCACCTGTGCATAATGGAGACTGAGAGAGTATTTGACATGGTATTACTCGGGGGAGAGGTGAAGACAAAAGTGAGCTGGGCAGCTATTCCCAAGTGATTGTCACTAAAACTTTTATGTCCCCCACACACTGTCTTCTGTACATGGCATATGTGTCACAGAAAAACTATTTTATGAAGCTTTTCAAATTGTGTAACCACTTTCCACATCCCTGTCTATACAGAGAGACATCTTTGATATGATACAACTTAAGTCTCAAAAAGTCACCCTAAAATAGTTTTTCTTTATATAATGAAGCCATGATTTTGAGAACCAGTATCACAAGGTCTTACACCAGCATAAGAGCAAGTGCAATATACTCCAATGAGTGGCTTTTACAATGGTATATATAGCTTGCGCTGCAATTGCTAGTGTGCAGAGTCCTGAGGTATTAAACCTCAAACCTATTTCCCTTACAGATCACTGCGCTTTGGCTAGTGTATTTGAGAATTGAAATAAGGAAACTTTTTGTAGCAGGTTTAAAAAAATTCCGGGCCCCTCGAATGTTAGAAGTTCTCCAAGGAAAAAAATGAGACAGTACTGCCAGCATACAAGTGATTTTCTATATAGTTTCACTATACGTACCACATGACATGATCGTGAACAAACTGCCAAAATGAAACCATAAGTCTAGTTCTTCAAGTGTAGTACACTTTATCCAATCTGCTATGAAAGTATCCATTCAGATTAACTTAATTGCAGCAATTTATTTCCAATGGCTGGACTGATCTATTTAAATAGATCCCTTCTTCTGGTACTCTGCAGTCGTCCATAAATGTACTATGTAATTCTATAAGTCTATTATTAATTCTATTATTTCATTCTATAACTATCTTAGGGTATGTCTACACTAGCCCACTAGTTCGAACTAGGGAGGCTAATGAGGATGACCTAAATTGCAAATGAAGCACGGGATTTAAATATCCCGTGCTTCATTAGCATGTTCCCGGGCGGTTGCCATTCTGGAAATTGACTAGCCCGGAATAACTGCCCACGTCTACACGCGGCAGTGAAACAGGAGTTCGAAGTAAAGCCCTAACTCGAATTAGCTGTTATTCCTCCTGGAATGAGGTTTAAGGTATGAGAGGCAGCAGTGTGGAGGCAGGAACTGGTACATGTGGGGAGCTTGCTTAAAGCTGGCTCCCTTTATCAGCTCCTGGGGTGCCGCCTGCCACCTCACATGTAACCACAGAAATTTTCAGCGGTTATACGGTTACTTAATAAAATGCATTGTAACATCCCTGCTAAGTACGACTATCCTAATTATGAGCGTGTATCATCATTGTGTATTAGGTTACTAAATTACGCTATGTGTTCGTAACAGAAACCTGTTGCATTTCTGGGTAACACCCACTGATGGAGTTACATCAAGGCTAACCAGCCTACATGTTGGCCCACTAAGGACAATCAGCTTTTCCAGGATTCCCACTCCTCCTCTCTTCAGACAGCATATAGGCAATGAATGCCTCATGACTTAGCAAAGCACATGTGACAATGACTCCATGTTGTGCCAGTAACTTTCCCTGCACCTGGACTAAGACATTTACATTACAGACTATGACATCATTCTTTGTCTTCACTCTTGCTCCACATCTCTGGACTCTGATTTCTAACAAAGGGAAGCTTTGAATAGAGGACCAATGATCTCCCCCCATCTTCTTGGGGTGATCTACAGAGACTTACTGAAAGCTAGCAGAATTACTATCACTGCTGTATCCTGATCTAGATCCTGAATCAATTGTAAGCTATAGGATTCCCTTAACCAATTAATAACTTTTTTTTAAAATTAATAAACCTTTCATTTAGATCACTAAAGGAATTAGCGACAAGCATGATTTTTGGGTGAGATTTGAACTGTATGTTGACCTAGAGTGTTCGGCTGGTTCTCTTGAACTGGAAAAATCTTTTATGTGGTGCTTTTGGTTTTAATAATCTTCCATCACAAAAATCTAGTTGTCTGGCTGGTGACAGGAACTGGATTGCCTAAAAGGAGGCTGTTTTAGCTCCCTGTTAACTAGCATAATATAGCTCAATTTTGTATTGGGTTGTATCTAACCTCTTCCTGGCACACTAAGCTGTGACCCAACCCAGGTATTGTGACAGAAGTATCTTTTTATAGATGGGAAAAAGAAATAGTAAGGGGTAAAGAGATTTGCCCAAGATCACATAGCAGATGGAAGACAGCGTGAAGAACAAAATTGAACTAAGGTTTCCCAAGTCCAAATTGTCAGAGTATTAGACTGGATCACAGTAGAAGCAAAGAGGAAAGCAGAAAGAGAAAGAATTAATACATTGAGAAATGACAAAGCAGAAGAGATAACAGGACAAAGGAAAGATAAATGCATTTGGGTGATCACTGTAATAATGGGTAACAGATTACACCATTTGGTTCTGCATTGTATTTTCCTTTTGCATTTAGGTTATAAGAAAAGAAGCACTAGCACAGAAGGTACTACCACAGCAAAAAAAAAATCAGTGGTTGAAAACTGGTGGAAAATGCTGAATTTTGAAGAGGGATTTAAAGCAGTACATACAGTCTCTGCACATACACTAATACACACACACACACAAAAGGAGACATGGAGTTTCAAGTGGAGATGGAGGAAAAGTATTAAGGTGGAGAAGGCAACAAGAACTGAGATAGTTTATTTTAGAAATAACTTTAATCCTACATAAAGCACCATCCTGATGAGTTGCATGCCTTGTATTTTTATCCACATTTATTTTTTCTTTCAGCAGAATCTCTGGCTACCAAAATGAAGCTGTCATTTCAACCAGCAGTATTTTCACTCCCACCTCCACCCGACAACACTTATGACAAGAGATCAAGAAAAACAGCTACCCTTAGCCGCCTGAGTTAGTGCATAATAAACGGTTTAACCCTGGATAAATCAGATGACAAGTGCCAGTGGCTTTGATTGAAATGACAAGGCAGTTTGTCACCCATTGTTCTGTCACAGAGATTGGTGGCAGTAATGTTTTCCGCTGAGTTGTGGGGAAAGCAACTAGAAACCTGCGTAGTTGAGAAGCTTTGCACAACAAAAGAATGAAAACAAAGGGGTCAGCCTCCTCCTTGGTGAAACCCCTTTCTCTGCACCCAAGGAGAGTCACCAGAGGAAGAGGCATAGATACTTTGAGTTATTTTAGCAAGAAAAAAATAGAATATTCTCAGAAAAGAAAGGGCACCTTCTTTTAGCTGTATTGAGTATGGTTCACCATAGACTGGTTCCTGGTTTTTGTTAGTGTACTTGGCCATTTGTCTTCCCTGCACTTCATACTCCAGTCTTCAACCTCTTTCCTTTCCTGAGGGACAAGTTTTGTCATTTGACATGTGTGTGGGGATCCCACGGCGTGACAATTTTATGTTTTGATCATTGGTAGTGTTATTAAATAGCACCCAGAGACCCCAACACAGAGCAGAGAGCATTTTTCTAAAACCTGAACACCTGCATAAGAGAGTCCCTGTCCCTAAAATTGTATAGCTAAGCACCTGCAAAGACTTGCACATCTGCTGAGCTGACGTGGTGTGTGACGTATGACCCCAGCCAAGTCTTATTTCTCTGTGCCTGTTTTCCTTGCCACCCTTTGTCACTTGCTTATTTAGGCTCTGAACCAGCAAAGATTTAACACAGGGCTACTCAACGCACAGCCCACAGGCCACATGCAGCCCACAGCCCATTTGTTTATGGGGCACAATTTGGGTTTCTGGGGCTCAACATGTGGCCTGCAGGTGGGATCCTTTGAACATGGCCTCTACTGGGAACACGCTCCACAATGGCAAGGTGTCTCCCAGGCAGCGTGATTACTGAAAGAGGCAAGGACAGGCTGGCTGGAACAGATGGGTACAGAGTGTCGGTGTTTCCAGCCCCCAGGAAGGAGGTGCTAGAAGCACCAGGGTATTGTGGGAAGTGCTTTATATTCATGGCTGTCAGTGTGAAAGAAGAGATTTGCATATATTTGCATGTATATGCAACCACACTTAAGTTGCAGCCCTCAGCTGCAGGGCCAGGGCTGGCATATTATACCCTTCAAGTAGGATGTCTCAAAGCCAACAGCAGGCCTGCTTCAGGAAAGCTGCTAGCGAGCTGCTCTTCTTTATTTATGTAAAGGCTCTGTAACCACACCAGCCCTGCTGGGCTCCCTGAGCCTGCCGCTGGGCTAGCCCCGCCTGGCAGCCCCACTGCCTGCTGCTAGCCTTCCACCTGAATTCTACTCCTGGAACCTCCATGGTCCTGCGATACCACAGATGTTGAAGGACCAGAGAGTCCCAATTTAGAGAGGTTCAACCTGGAGTCATATTTGAAAATGTAGGGTCTTATCCCTAGGTAAGCTCATCCGTCTGCACAGATTCAGCTACCCTAACATTGCAGACAGGTTTTGAAGTCATCACAGAGACATGAACAATCCTCTTATCTGCATCCCAGCTCTTACCCTTGGAAATGTCTCATTTAAAGTGCATAGCATTCATCTTTGTTACAATGGGATCTGATTCTGATTTCCTTTGGTCCTAATTCATTGATCATCAGATTTTGCCTTGGCCACTGCTTGGTTTTTTGCTGTCTTTAATTGCAATCGTAGTGTTTCCCCATTCATTTGCCTTTTGTTTTTGCACTGTATCTCACTATTTTTCCTGCTACAGTGGGTTGTTTTCTGTCTCTCTGCTTATCTCAGCATAGGCTTCTTTTTATAGTGCTGTTTTTTCATATAAACTAACTGCTAAAAGCAACCCCCCTTCTGCTTCAGATGAAGATTCATGGACAAAGGTTCTGAAGTAGATTTCTGAACAAATAGTTTCTAGACAGTCCCATCCAGTTAGTCTGAGAATCAAAAATTCACAGCCCTTGGAGAGGCAAGATCTCTAGAGGCTAGACCAGAAGTTGGTTCTATTTCTAATTCTCCCAGTGGCTTAGTTTGTGATCTTGAGAGAGAGTCACTTAACGCCACTGTTCCTCTATTTAGAACAGAGGGTTTATACATACGTACCTCAGGAGAGTACAAGGGTTAATTAGTGCTTGCAAAACAATGAGTTCTTGAGAAGCCAGACAATCGATAAATGCAAAATATCGCAAGCAGCAAGCACTGAATCGCAGAAACACAAGACCACACCGTGAAGTGGAGAAGAGAAGCTGATGATAAGATGACCGTTTCTAAATCCTGCACTACAACACTATTCATTCTTGCAGTATAGATGGTGCCAAGCCATGTGACAGCACACCTGAAGTCAAAGGCTATAGCATGAATCAGGGGAAGAGTCAAGACACCATTCATTCTTGTCTATATTGCAAGACCAAATTGTGCTTTAACTACACTGTAATTGGGTGTCCCCATATGGTTGATTTTGCAACGTAGACGTGGCTTTTATCTCTGCCCATGTTCACACTAGCGACTCATCAACAACGAAGTTCTCTTTGAAAAGCTCCCACATACTGTTGTGAGAATGGTGCGGCTCTCTAGAGGTTCTGGCAATGGCAGAACAGTGACACAGCCCGTCCACAAGCACTTTAACCAACATGTTGTCTAAACATGTTCAGGGGAGGACTAAATCAATCACCCAGCGGCTCTATAATAGTGCCACATTGCTAGCTTCTGTAGAGCAGCACCAGAAGACGACTTTTCAAGGATGTGGTCTTTTGAGGACACAGTTGCAGGATGCTGGCTACATTATTTGTAGGTATAAAACTTCTGCGATCGTTTCCTTGCCCAGCACGCACAGGAGTTCCTCCTCTCCAAAGAGATAAATATTAACTCCTTTATACAGTCAACAGCATGGTAATAGCCAGCATCCCCCTGATCTGCAATTCTGTGGTCACAGCATTCTCCAACTGTAGGACCATTTTTTTCCAAGTTTTGTTTCCTAGCCCTTCAGTTGAAAAAAAAACAAAATAAAAAAAACCTTTTCTTACAGATCAGCCAACCTGAAAGCATAGCATCGAGTAAGGCATGAATGACTCTCCTCCCCATTGTGGGGATATTAATATGGCAATTTCAGTGTTAACATTGTTAACTCTTTTACAGTTAATCATTTTATTAGAGCCGCACTCAACCAGCCAAATAGCCACTTGTGGCTAGCGACTAGGGTGTTAGACACCACAGTATGAGAGAGTAAGTTAGCCGAATGTCTAATTCATGGTTAAACTTTAAAAACAACAATAGACTAGTAGCACCTTAAAGACTAACAAAACATGTAGATGGTATCATGAGCTCTCGTGGGCAAAGCCCACTTCTTCAGATGTCAGGAGTGTAGTTATAGAAGCAGAGGTTGCTGGAGAAAGTACTGGGGAAGTGCATTAGAGCTACTGGCTTCTCTGAATGGTCTGAGGAATAGGGAACTAGGAGGTCCAGTCCCTTTCTTCCTCTCCCAGGGGCAGATGAGGATTTTGCAGGGCCCAGGGCAGCACAATTTCATGCCCCCCCCTTTGAACACGGCACATGCGTGGTGGCACCACGGCGCATGCATGGGGCTTCTTGAAGCGCAGGGCCCGTGGCAGCCGCCCCGCTCGCCCTGCCCTATATCCGCCACTGCCCTCTCCCCTGCCTAAATTTTGAACTCACTTTCATGTCTGCCTGCAAAGGGGTCAGGGAAAAAGCACTGCATAGATGATGCATTTAAAATCTTCAAATGCTTCATCTACTTCCCTCCCTTGTCCTAATGCACCCTATCCTGTTGTTAAAACCTCCATCTTCCATTCCCACTCCACATCATTTTCTACAGTGCAGTTTCTTCATAGATTGCTAATACAAGATTCTGTACCATGCTAAAAATGGAAAATTTTGGACAGAGACTCAAAAAATTGAGATTGTTATTAAAGTAACAAATATAGAGTAGTACACTTACATCATTCCTTTCTATTTTTAATCAAACAAACCCCGGTTTGGATTTAATTGTAGCTGCCACTGATAATATCACCCTATTGCAAATTTCAGCTTTGTTCTTCTGGAGAATATAGGTTCAGTGTATCACACAGCACAACAGTTATAACATTCTAAATAGGCTCTCAGACAAAAAATAACAGATGTAGAAATAAGAAAAATCCCCACCTCCACTATTTGGGGAAAGCACACGAGAGGGCTGCTAGTAAGATTTGTGTTTAAATCTAGTTGTCGCTAACGCAGTTCTGTGCTCCATGTTGATGGGCATGTATGTGCCTGTCGATATCTCAGATTCTTCGGTCTCAAATTTCCAGCTACAAAGCTCTGTGCTGTAAGGAATTGCCTTCCCTGCTCTCAACAGGAAAGCATTAAATCCTTCTGACGTAGCAGAGGCTCTAACTAACTAGCTATTGTTCCTTTTTTTAAACTAGCTCCTTTGCCTTTAAAACAAATTGCTGCAGCGTATATTGGTAGGTTTTAAAGACTAGAACCCACAAATCCAATTAAAAGACAATATAGCATTTATCAAGAGAGTAAAACAGAAAGGAAGCATCACCAAAACCAGGAGCGGCTTCAGTGAAACGTGTTCAGCATCACTGACAGACTACTCTGTACAATCTAATGCACGTGTTCTCAAACTACGAGTCAGGATCCCAAAGTAGGTTGCAACCCCAATTTTAATGGAATACCCACAACTTGCTTGGGCCCAGGGCCAAAGCCCCACCACCCGGGGCCAAAGACAAAACCCAAGGGCTTCAACTCGAGCACCAGGGCTCAGGTTACAGGCTACATGGGACTGAAGTTCTTGGACTTCGTCTCTGAAATCTTCCACCAGAGTTAGTGGGGTTCAGGGTTCGGCTTTGGCCCTCCCACCCAGTGCAGTGGGGCTCGGGCAGGCTCAGGCTTTCATCTTCCCTCCTGGATGGTGCAGTAATTTTTGTTGTCAAAAGACGGTCATGGTGTAATGAAGTTTGAGAATCCCCGATCTAATTAAATACATTCTAGCAACAAAACTATTAAGTCTCACAACACCTTGTGGGGTAGATAAATATATACTGTATTCATTTTACAGTCATGCAAACAGAGTTTTATTCACAACTCTCCCACTGAAAGATTTGAAGTATAGCTGAACTCTCTGAGCATGCATTTACCAACATGCAGAACAGGGACAATAATGCTGAAGAGATCATGAGGCTTTAATTCCAAAATAAACCATCACAAGCCAAGACTATAATACACATTCCTTAAATAAGAAGTTGACTTTCAATATTGATTAGACTTTTGAAGCTTGACAAATTTCTGTTTGTGAATGTCAGGAAATTTGGAGTTATGGTTCCATAGGCAAATGTAATTCCTCCTATGCCTGTAACATTGTGACCTGGTCTACATTCAAATGTAGTTCAGTTTTGTAACATGTTTTTCCACCAACCAACCACATTAGCTGTGTAGGTGCAAAACATTATTTACTATCCTGTTTGTCCAGTGACCAGGAAGCCGTGTTGAGCCCTAATTCAGCTTGTTACCAAGAGGATTCACAGATGCAGGGTTGGTGTACACTACAAAGTTGTAAGTCATTTGTATAATGTAGATAATCTAAGTATTTCGACAACTTTCCAAATCTTTAAAATTCTTAACAAGAAAAGTGTATGCACAAGTCAACTCTGTCCAATATGGGGACCAGATAAAGTAAAATGTTATTTAGCTCAGCTTTTGGGGGTCTGTGGCTACTATTTTTAAAGTGGACAAGATTCAGGTGAACATCTTTGGGATAGGAAAGTCATTAAAAAGATGAAAAAATATAGGGACATGTGTCCAGGTGTGAAAAGGGTGAAATACCTGCAAAGTCCCGTCTAATCTAAGAATGGGTGAATGGAAGACATGTTTGCAGATTGTCAGAAATTGTAAGTGTTGTGATTTCTTTAGTGTAGCAAGAAAATGGGTTGGGGATGAGCAGGTCTTTGAAATGTGTGCTGAGAAGTTGTAGATGGTTCAAAAGGAATGAGAATTGGAGGTTATGTAAAGGATGGGGTGCAACAGGGGGAGTAGGTGGCATGTTGGAAATATAGGAGAGGTACATTGTGTGGGTGTCAGGATCATCCAGGGATGTAAGTGTAGGGTGACCAGCGAAAGATTTTAAGTTGTTTCCTGTTTACACCCCTGGGATCTCCTAACTTCTTCAAAATAGTCTTACAAGGCTCCTTCTGATTAATACAAAAATTATAATATTTCTTAGACCTGCAGAAGATTGGCAGAGGATTCTGCATCTATATGCCTCTTCTGGGCAGAGGGTTGGTGTTGACATGTATATCACCTTATGCCTCCATTACTGGGTAGGCAAATATAGAGCAGTAGTGTCTGAGGGGACATGACTGAGACAAGACATGCAAGGGAAGGGAAGCAAGGGAGGAACAGAGAAAATGGTGGCAGTAAGGGTAGCAGCTTGCAGCCTCTGAGCAAAGAACACGGAGCTAATGGTGAATTGTTGCCCTACTTCTCCGGATACCAGCAGGAATTCAATTACTCTCCCCATCAATGTTTTCTCGCCCCAGGTCAGATTGAGTTGTCAGGGCAAATGCCAGTGGATTTTTTTTTAAAACTACTTCACCAAGCACATACTTGTATCAATGCTTGCTAAAAAATGAATAACTGATTGTGGGGAATGGAAGAGGATTTGCTGCTAAGGTTCTGTTTACACAGCAGCCAGGAAGAGGATTCCCTGCACACATGAACAGACATTCTAGTTCTGCTCAAGCTAGTATGTTAAAATAGCAGCATAACCATGGTGGGAAAGGCACTGGCTCAGACTAACTGTCCTAGTACATACAGTACTCAGGAAGTTGGAGGGTTTGTGCTAGGCCAGCTAGCCCAAGCCATCACCCCTGCTCCCTTATGCTGTGTAGATATACTCTTAGGCTACGTCTACACTGGCATGAATTTCCGAAAATGCTTTTAACAGAAAAGTTTTCCGTTAAAAGCATTTTCGGAAAAGCGCGTCTAGATTGGCAGCATGCTTTTCCGCAAAAGCACTTTTTGCGGAAAAGCATCTGTGGCCAATCTAGACGCGGTTTTCTGCAAAAAAGCCCCGATCACCATTTTCGCGATCAGGCTTTTTTGTGGAAAACAGTACTATGCTGTCTACACTGGCCCTTTTGGGCAAAAGTCTTTTGGAAAAAGACTTTTGCCCGAATGGGAGCAGCATAGTTTTTCCAGAAAAGCACTGATGATTTTACATGAGATCATCAGTGCTTTTCCGGAAATTCAAGTGGCCAGTGTAGACAGCTGGCAAGTTTTTCCGGAAAAGCTGCTGATTTTCCGGAAAAACTTGCCAATCTAGACACAGCCGTAATGTATTTGTATGTTCATGTGTGTATTTGCAGGTATGAGTTTAATAAAAAATGTATAGATCTACACCAGTACGTGTGTTTATACATACATACAGTAGTTATCTGTGCATGTTTGCACAAATGCTTAAATGTGCATGTTTACAGGAGTGCAAGTGCACGTACATATGTATGTAATCTTTGCATGTGCATGCTTGAATGTTCATCAATACCTCACCGATATACATCTTTACATACGTGCAAATCAAGCAGGTATTTCAAAATATACAACTGTTGAAAAGTCAGTGTTTTGATCAGTTGTGTGCATATTCCATCCAAATGATTACTTGCCTCGGGGATTCTCTTCCACAACATTTCAGTTTCCTCTTACCTGTCAGATCTAGGCCTCAAGGCTAGCAGGTAGAAAAATATCCTTGGAAGAAATCCAAAGAAGCTTTCTGTCAACACCAGAATCCTTTGAGCACTTTGTATTATCCCCTCAGTGTGAGGCACACAGTGCATGGAACTTAGCTAAATCACAATACAGATATTACCCTGTGAAGTCATAAACATTCTGAACAAAAGCTTGTCGGACATGTAGCTCGCCTAAGGATGCCTCCTTTGTGAGAAAGCCAAGGACACTAGAGTTCAAGTCTGAGCTGCTCTGTTCTGTGCCTGAGGCTACACATGTAGTAAATGACCTGCAGTCAATCCCTGGCTGAAGTTGGTATCTTCATGCTTAGTAAATAGTTAATGCATGGGGCAGTCCCTGAGCAGTCAGAAGCTATCTTCCTAGGTGAAAAGGAATGTGCTAACATGGGAGAGGAGGGTGAAAAACAGAACTGAGTGATAAAAGAGAGAGAAGAATTTCTGCATCTGCTGACACAGCAACATATTTGACAAGGTTCAACAATTCAAATAATCCATATGCTATAAACTAGCCCAAATAAGAAATACAGTCATAACTATCATACCACCACGTGGGTATTTTTACAGGAGCAGAGGGCAGCAAGACTAGCTGCACAAGACCATTCATATTAGCACAATTTCTATTGCCCTAGCTCTTAAAGGTCAACCATACTGGGTCTCATTAGGATAGGTCCTATACAAACATTTAGAAAGTGACAGTCTGTGCTTGCTGAATTCCAAGAGGTAAGGTGTTCCCTGGGTAAATAGAGAGTTCAGCATAAATAATAAATATTTTGTGCTTCTGTAGCACCTTGCTTTAATGGGCTCAAAGTGTTCTACAAATTTTAATTAGCCTCGCAGCCTCACTGCCCAGTAGATAAATTATGCCCATTTTACAGAGATTAAGGCTGTGTCTACACCATTTGTCTATTTTTACATATATACCAATAGTTCAGTTCAACCTGCTATGGTGGATGGGGAGGAAGGGGACCGGAGGGAGAAGCACAAGTGTCTATTTTCCCAGGGCACACAAAGCTTCTTTATAAGTAGTAAGACCAGTTAAGAATATGGCAGAAAATTGCACATCTGCTATTTCTACTTTCTCACTTACACAGCATATTTCATCAGCAGTCTCAAAAATACTTTACAAAGTTAATCAATCCTCTAGTTCCTCCTGTGAAGCAAATATTTATACTTACTTACAGGTGAATGAATTCCTAACAGAGTGCAAATTCTTCAGGGCAAGTGGCGAGTCTTCCTTTTTTTTTTTTTTTTTTTTTTTTGTAGTGCACCTACTATAGTGTGGTCCTGAATGGAGTCTGGACACTGTCGTAGCAGAAAGACAAACACATTCCCATGATTTTCTCAAGAAGTCAATGGCAGCATGAGGAACAAAACCCAGGTATCTCAATTCCCTGCTTTAGCCACTGGGCCACACCGCATTCAACAACATCAGAATTGCTTTACAGCTGTGAGGACAATAAGACTCTTAAGGATTTTCCATTCCTGCCTCAAAGAGATTCCAACAGATGTGAGAAACATTCACAAGGAGGAATATTCAAAATGGAAATATCTCCATTCATATACAGTAATTTCCAAAATTTCAAGATTAATTTTCTAACTAGACAGAATTGAAAGTATCATACAGCCCTTTAACAATAGCCAGCATTTCAATGGAGGCTGAATAATTAAATATGTTGCAGCAAATTAAAAAACATACAGCTGAGTTTCCTTAAGAAAAGGAATTTACATCATTTGAACTTAAATGAAATTGCAGAAGCAAGCTAGAAAGGGAGAATTCTAGACCCAGGAGATCTTCACCAACCCAAGATCTCCAGAAGGAAGTCAAGTTAATATATTACAACTGCACAACAAGCTCCCATTGCCTGATAATGCCCTGTTGTGCGAGGAGAATGCTGTTTCTACTTACTTACAAGCATTTTCAAATCAATGCTTTTGCTGGTGTCATGTTCCCCACACAGCGGTAAATATTTCCAACATTTAAACTATCAATAATATCCAGAGCTAGTTAGGCTCTAAACTCACACATAAAAAGCAGAGGGCCTCTCCTTATGTCTAGCCTTAAATTGCCTATCAAGTTGTTAGTGGCATGCAAGTTATACTAAGGAAGGGCACTAGTTTTTTACTTTTAGATGAAGCTTTTAATCCCAAAATAGTTTACAAGTGATCTGTATGGAAGAATCACTTCCCCCACCACTAAAGTCAAACTAGAAAACACAGGCAGTCCATCCTAGCCATTGTTACAAGCAGCTCAGGGAATAGCTTTAGAGCAGCACAATTTTAATTTGAGGGGAGAAAGCAATTCATTAGACTACCTATACATTTGTAATTCTCTCTGCAAGGGGAATGTACAAATTAATATTATTTACTTACATTTCATTGTAATATTAGTTCACTATATATTTTTCAAAGGAACTTAACTAAGTGCCCCTTCCTGGCTTTGTTCTTCTTACTCTTTCTCCCTCCCCCCCCCCCAAATTTATTTTCCTTCCCTTTTATAATAGACACTGGAATCATTTTCTCTCAGCTTTTAGAGTTCACTTTCTCATCAGACTAGCTTTTCAGCCATGATAAAATTATTGTTTTCTCCCTCTCTCTCTCGCTCTCTCTCTTCCCAAGTTCTATTTACTCCATCTTTCCTGTATGTTGTTTTAATCTTTTCTCTTCCTTCTATTTCATTGTGACCATTCCTTCATTCTACAGTATTCTAAACCATTTTTTCTTCTTTCCACACACTTTTGCATCGTGGCCTCTTAATTCCTGTCTACTGATATGCCATACAGCTGCCCATGCTTATCCAGTGACACACCTGCACCTCGGATCCACTCATACTCATTACAACTGCTTGCTTTATCCACTACACACTCGCAGAAGTGAAGGAGAAGACAGTTTCAGGGGACTCTGCTTTTAGAGCCTAAATGGAAGCAGAACTCCCAGGATGCAGCACCAACACAAGTAGTAGCACAACTTAAGTATTAGAATTCTGAATTATCTACAGGTAGGAGGCAATGCGGTTTGATCATCGGGCACTGGCCTGGGACTTAAAAGAACTGGGTTCTATTCAGGGTTACCAACTGCTGAAAATGTTTCTTATGGGCAGTATAGAAAAATATTATGGACAACCAAACTTTTTTTTATGAGCACATTCTTATGTAATGTAAAGATGGCTCAAAAGGACAAATGTGAACAGTATTAAATGTTTTTATTCCTGCAAATCAAAACAGCAATGTTATGCTAGTTTAACCTGCTTACCAGCCACATCAGCATCCTCCAGTTTATGATCACACACTGCAGCAGCCACACTGTCAACCATTGCTTTAGTAATTTTTCAGGTCCATTTTTGACAGTCAATAACCCTTCCACCATAGGAATTGACAGTTTATTTCTTATATTTAAGTGGCTGCCCTGCTGTGATTTACTGGAACAAGTCTGTGAGAGATTGCTTCATCTGGACTTCTATCTCCAGTGTCTCCCACACCACACCACCTGCTGGGAGCCTGGCAGGGGTTTGTGCTGCATGCACGCTCATCAAAAGTTGCTGTTGTGCTGACGCTAGTGATGCCGAAGAAGAGTTCAAAGCCATAGGCAAAGAAGAGCAGCCCCCACCAGCCAGCGACAGGTGGGAGGGAGCCCCCTGCCAGGAGAATTCCCATCTTGGCCCCTCTCCTGGGAACTCCAGACTCTCTGGACTTGCCCTGAAGCTCAGAGCTTACCCTGAAAAGCTTGTTTTTTTATTGATATGTAATTTTTTTTTACAGATTTTATAGACCAGTCCAATTTTAGCTCTTTTTAATGGACTGTCTGTGACTTTACTGATAGTTGGCAACCCTGGTTCTATTCCTAGTTCTTCTGGTGACTTTGGATAAGTCTTTGCCTCAATTTCACACACACAAACGCATAAAATGGGAAGGTGAAATTATAGTTCCTTTTCTTTGTAAAGCAGTGCTATGACTGAGAGGCACTAAATAAGGGTTACATTTTTTACACGTGGGCAGGGCTAGCTTGGAGGGAACTTCCTCGCTGGAGACTTGATCTGTGTTTTTTCCCCATAGCATTGCTTTACAAAGACGTGGAACTATAATTTCACTATAATGTCATTAGCCTGGAGGAATTCCTCGTGTTCCATTTAAAATGGGAAAAGGCAGCAGGCCCCATCACTACTAGTAATAACGTATTCCCTTGAAGCTACAACTGCGGTTAGGGCCCCTTATGCTGGGCACTGTACAAGCTGTGATAGACAGTTGCACAAAGCTCAATGTCTAAATAGGAAGGCAAGTGTGAGAGAAAGGAGGCATTAACCTCATTTTACACATAAGGCACTGAGGCACAGATAGATTAAGTGACTTGGTCACACAGAGTCTCTGGTACAGCCAGGAAGCTTTTGGTTCCCAGGCCATTTTCTCCAATAAAGCCCTTCAGGCCCACTGAATGGGGTTGAGGAGGAGACAAAGGGGGCAGTTGCCCTGGGGCTGGCAGTTCAAAAGGGCCCCAGACTCCTAGCCATCACCTCTGCCACAGTGCAGCCAGAGCCCTACGCCCTTTCAATCATTGCAGGAGTATCACATGGCCATGCTCTGGGCAGCTCTCAGGGCACCAGCCCTATCCCTTCCACCTGAGGCCCTGAGCTTTCCAGGAGCATAGAGCCACCACCTCCCCTCGCACAAGGGCCAGCAAAGCTGTTGGCCCCCCTGAAGCCCATGTTTCTTACCAGGAGTTTTGCAGCTGGCTAGAACTGCCAAATGAGAGAGGAGGGCACCCAGCTCTGCTGCTGCTTCAACAGTTCTTGTCTGGCAGTGTTCTAATTTCAGAGTTTGTTCAACCTCCTTCTCTCTGTTACCTATATCCCTTGGGGACTAAAGCTGGCTGGGGTGCTAGTGGTTGTCCCTAATTTCCTCCTGCCCCCCTATTTCACAGCAATTTAGAGAACTGAGCCTAGGTGATTAAGGGATGTGCAAGTGGGACTGCAGGAAAGGTAAGACTAAGGCACAATAACCGCTAACCACTCAGCAGCACTATTCATATTTCTGTTGTCGGGCACGTGGAAGAGAGGCACATATCTATCCTGTTGCCCATTCCATAGACAGCCCCACATGCCAGGGCCTGGTTGGACAATCCAGACTGCAGAAACACAATCAGTTCTGAAGTGCAGGGTTGCTGTCAGCAGACAAGAAAATTTTGGGGAAAAGGCACGGAGGGGAAACTTATATTTTACCCAAAGGACATGCAGAACTAGAAAGACTGTAGGTGTTGCACCTCTTGTCTGAAAGAACAATAGTAAAATGCATGGCACTTGAATAATCTGCTTTGGAAGGACTAAGATTCCTGGTCCAACATCTAAGAAATACGGGTATTTTAAACCTGACATGTAGACTACTAAGCCATCACTTCTAGCAAACAGACCTGTGGCTTCAGTACCTAAAAAGAACAAGAAATAAAGTGGGCAAACTTGCCAGTTACTTCGTTGCAGCTGAGAGAGATAAAATCAGATAAAACGTCTTGGAAAAGATGTTACAGCAAGATAGGTTCATATCTGAAACTTGTTTAAGAGAATTATAAAAGTAGAATTTTGTCAAGCTTGAAAATCTTGTTCCTCAGTACTGAACCACAGTGACAACGAATACATGTTAGTAATGTTGGGTCTGGATGCAGATTAGTAAAGAACTGAGGTTACTGGAATTGAGAGATTAATTTAGCTGTCTGAACAGGCTCGCAACAGAGAATTCCAGTTCTGTCGAGTTCAATGTAGCCAACTCTCTTGATTTTATCATGAGTCCCGTGATATTTGATGGTTTATTAAAGCCACAACTCCTGGAGACAAATGGTTATGTGAGAATCTCCACTTTCATTAAAAAGTTAAGTAAGTTTCTAGCTCTCATGACTGCAGAAAAAAAGCTTGAAGATGTGACTTAAATGAACTCCACAGACTTAAAACCAGAAGGCAAATAAAGAATCCATTTATTTATTTTTAAAACCTTATAATTTTAAGACAATTTCAAGATGTTTTTGAGGCCTGACTCATGATTTTGGAATGGTTGGGGTTGATAATAATCAAGCATTCATCATCAGAACTTCTGATCATACCCCTAAAAGGTTAAGGAAGCTGTTGTCTTAAATTAATCGTTCAAAGCCCTCTTACAATCCCATAAAACAGAGGGGTTAGAGGGAAACACAATGTTTCCAGGAAAACAGTCCATGACTTGCACAAAATGGGAGGTGGGAGTGAGGATTTACATTCTGGATTAGCAAATCTTGTCAGGCAAGGAACGGAAAGTGCACGCTGCCAAAAATAATGCTGTGTGCTATTTATACTACAATGGTGACTGCCCAAACTCTGTGGCTGTCCATGACAGTCTACTATCACGTACACATCCAAAGCAGGTTACCCTGCACACGATTATGGATGTTTTGTTTTTTTCACTATATTTGGTGAAATGTGGCTGTGCTCAGATACAGGCAAAACACCAGTGATTTCCCACTAACTTTTAAGGATCAGATGGGATCAGGTCCTACACCAAGAAGCCTTTGAATGTTATCTGTTCTTTCCCGCTCTTATATTAGCTGTGGAGAGTTTTATTTTGTTTTTTGTTTTTTAGTTTGGATCTGTTTTTGTGTCCCCCTCCAATAGCACAAGAACGGACATTTATTTGAAGCAGGATTGGAGATATTTATGTCTATGTTTATTTTTAAAGGCAGTTAAAGTCAAATGGGCTTGTGAAAACTCACTTTTTTCATATATATTCAATAAGAATTTTTGCTTTTAAGAAACCAACTTCAAAAGTGATCTGGAGTGTGACATCGTTCAACTTTCAGTGAAAGATCAAACTTTACTAGCACTCATCAGTCTTCATTGGACTTTGAAGGATCACTTTCTCACTGATACCTATCTGCTGAGCTCTATATGGGTATGTCTATGCTGCAAGGCTACACAAGCCATCCATGATTTTGAAATATTTTTCAAAATAATGGACATGCTATTTTGTCATCCCAGTAAACCTTGTTGTACAAGGGATAAGGGATGGCTCCAAATAGCATGTTATTTCAAAAATTGGTGCTGTGTAGATACACCAAATTTCAAAATAGGCTATTTCGAAATAGATTTGAGATAAAATACATCATTTGCATAGAGCAAACTGCATATCTTATTTCGAGTTTAGGATGCTGTGTAGTTGCACTCTATGTTTGTTTACAAACCAAATTGAAAATTCAATATCTAAAATACTAAGTGAAAAATGAGCCAAATCATGACTCTAATGTGAGTGTTGTACACTACCTCCTGCATTGGGAAAGGAAATTGGATAAGTGATGAAATGATTGGTCTGCTTAATCTACTTTTCAATGCCTTTGTCAGGCACCTGCTTAACTTTATTCTTGTGAGTAACCCTGGTAAAACGTGCACAAATCTCTGTTGGACTCAGGCTTAAAAAAATTCCATGCGGATATCCACATTTTGGGAATCATAATGATCAGAAAATATCCATTACAAAATAGTGGTGGGAATATGACCAGGAACTGGGGGTGAAAGCTGAAAGAAAGATAAGCGTATAAGGTCAAATTTATCCCTGAGGCATAGTTCTCGAATTCAAGGGCTGTAGAGCACAGATGATTTCGTTCCATATCAGGGGATAAGCACTTATAGATTTGGATATGTAGATGCAAATTAAATAAAATGCAGAAGAAAGGTGGATTGAAAGGCTAGCAATCATTTATCTACCTTGTGGAAACTATGTAACTAAGAAAAGATGCCACCAAAAAAGATCAAATACAAAAAATTATATAAACATACTCTATACTTGAATAGCACCTTTCATCTGAAGCTCTTAAATGTTTTATACACACACACTTTTTTAATGAGTCAAGCCTTACAATTTCACAATAAGGTCAGCTTTATTATCTACATCTTACATACGGTCAAATTGAGGCTCACTAAGGGTACATCTACACAGTAGCATGTAGCTTGGAATAAGGTATGCAATTTGAGGTAAGCAAATTGCATAGCTTATTTCAAGACAGCCTATTTTGAAATTTGGCACTGTCTAAATAGCACTAATTTTGAAAAAGAGCACTATTCCGATGAGTCCCTTAATCCTAGTACAATGAGGTTTATGGGATGTCGGAATAATAAGCCCATTATTTCAAATGTATTTTGAAATAACAGGCTTGCTGTTAAGATGTGTAGAATGCTATTTTGGGATAACAGACGTTATCCCAAAATAGTGCTGCTGTACAGATGTACCCAGAGAGAAAATAAGGCCCAATCCTACAATGCACACAGCTCCTGTGGGATTCCACATGGATGCAAGGGTCTGTCCACAAAGATCTGATAGCAGGATCGGGACCCTTAGGTCCCTTAGGGTATGTCTAGACTACATGGCTCTGTTGATGGAGCCATGTAAACTAGTTTACCCGACATAGTCAATGAAGCGGGGATTTAAATAATCCCCGCTTCATTAAAATAAAAATGACCACCGTGCTGTGCCGACAATCAGCTGATCAGGCACAGCGTGGCAGTCTAGACGCGGATCAGTCGACAAGGGAAGCCTTTGTCGACCACTCCCTTGTGCCTCGTGAAACGAGGTTTACAGGAGCGGTCAACAAAGGCTTTCCTTGTCGACCGATCCAAGTCTAGACTGCCGCGCTGTGCCAGATCAGCTGATTGTTGGCACAGCGTGGCGGCCATTTTTATTTTAATGAAGTGGGGATTATTTAAATCCCCGCTTCATTGACTATGTCGGGTAAACTAGTTTACATGGCTCCGTAGACAGAGCCATGTAGTCTAGACATACCCTTAGCAATTTGTTTGAGGCCACACATTTCATATTTACAAAAAATTCAGAGTTATTTAATATGGAAATATGATTTGTGTTTAATTACTGTATAATGCATGATAAATATTAGTGTTTATACAAAATATGTGATTTATTAAAAAATAATATAAAACAAAAATTAAAAAATCATTTTTATGCCATGCAGTATTATCACTGTTTAAGCATTTTCAGTGAATTGTGTGTTAGTGAAAGATATCTGCCTGATAACATTGGTGACTAAAACCCTGTAGTTATAGAACCTCTAATTTTGTTTTGATGATTATAACTCAAAAGTAGCTGGCTGATTTGTACATCTTTGGGTTCCTGTGTTGAAATCATATACTGCAGATTTCAGCTCACAGCAAATATTTTCAGCTGAATTATAAAACCCTGAAAAGAGGACTTAGATATGATGCATACATTTATTGCTGTACAAATGCTACATTTTTGGATTGACGATTGGTAATACTAATCAAAACAAAAATAAAATCCAAAATGAAAATCTTTGGTATGAAAATTTTTTCTCTCTATCCACTGCTACCTATTTTATGATTTTCAGTTGCTGCCTATCACTTTATTATCTGAGCAACTTCCACGTAAAATCAATAGCAACGTCCTCTGAGGATTGTCTGTAAAAATACCTCTCTCCAAGATGTGTATATGCACAGTGCTAATACCATGCCTTTAGTTCTCCCAACGTACTGTCCAATCCACATAGGCCAGTTTCAACAGGTCTCCACACTAGGGTCGCCAAGTGTCTGGTATTGAACCGGAAAGTTCGGTATTTTCGCCTTCTGTCTGGTAAAAATATTCAGAAAATTCTGGAAACCTAAAATGTCCGGTATTTTCTGATTTTTTTCCCAGCCAGGAGGCAAAAATCCCGGGTGCTTACCGGGTTCCGCAGTGGAGCTGTCCAGCCTGGCATAGGGAGACAAGATGGAGAGTGGCTGCCAGCAGCCTTTTAGGGCTAAAAAACCTCAAAAGCATTTCTTAAAAGGGCCACAGTTTTTTTTTTTATTTTAAATTTTTATTTTTTTTTGCTTAACAACTCTTGGAATCCATTTTTTTTCAACAACCTTGGTCTCCCCCCCCCCTTTTTTTTTTCTCAACAGAATTTTTTCCCCGGTGTTTTTTTTTTTTTGTAGGGGGAGGGTGTTCAATATTTTTGGTTAGACCATCTAGCAACCCTACTCTACACTCGGGTGCCTATGGGTACATCCATTGTATGACTGAGGTTTTAAAAATAAGGTTCAATCTATGCTGAAAAAATTAGCACCTCAAAGAAAAAAAAATAATTCAGTGAACTATATACTTAATTAATTTAGCTTTCTGCTCATGGAATGCCTGTAGATGATCCGAATTTCCTCAAATATTTTTTAAGAATGTTATTTTAACTACAGGCAGTCCCCGGGTTATGTACAAGATAGGGACTGTAGGTTTGTTCTTAAGTTGAATTTGTATGTAAGTCGGAACTGGTACATATTGTAGGGGAAACTCTAGCCAAACATTTCTCCAGAGCTCAGTTTTATTCTCCCACACCTCACTTCCCTCAGTCCTTTATTCTCAAGCTGAGGTGTCTGCTGAGAAAAGTCGTTCCGCGTCTCCCTGGTCTGCTGGGGGGGAGGGTGGGGTGCTAGCTTCACATCTCCCTGGTCTGCTGGGGGGGAGGGTGGGGTGCTAGCTTCACATCTCCCTGGTCTGCTGGGGGGAAGCAGCTAGTGCGGGGTTGCCTCACCCTGTTTGTAAGTAGGGATCCGATGTAAGTCAGATCCATGTAACCCGGGGACTGCCTGTATATGGTTTGATTAATCACAAACATCTTATTGCCAGTCTTCAGTATACAATAGTCAATCTGTGTCATTTAAGCCAAACACTTTTTTTTTCTGTTCCATGACTGGATTGGTGGGCCAGTGTTTGAGACCTGAATAATGTTTGCCCAAGTGGATTTAAAGTTTGGTTGCTACATTTATACAAATAAAACTCCATCACTCTAATGTTGATCAGAAGTATAAAAGGAGCGCATATATGGCTAGAGCAAATTCTTTACAAAATTCGAATGACTATCCACGTCTGGACCCCTTAAACTCCATTCATCTAAAGAAGTGGGTTGTGCCCATGAAAGCACATGATATCATCTACATTTTTTGTTAGTCTCTAAGGCGCGAGGACTATTAGTTGTTTTTTAAGTCTATCCATTTTAAACATCTGTGTTATACAACTGGGTGAATATTTGCTTAAAAAATCCCACAACATTCTACCTTGAAGTTACCAAAGCACTATGGCCTAAAATACTATTAATGCAGTGTTTGAATCCAGTCCCTAGACCAATGTAGGGTCATTCTTTAAAAAAATGAAGTGGTTTTGTCTGTGAGTTTTCACCCCTCACATTTTGGAGACAAACACAGAATGAATACAGTGGCAATAGATTTTGCTCTAGTTATGTTGGCATAAGACACTGTCTTGCTACTAAATCCTTAGCCTCTCATCAGCAGGAGCTTTTTGGGACTCTCTCTAAAACTCAGATCATGTTACTGAATGCAGCCATTTTCCCTCTCTCATTTAAGAACAGTGTCTTAATAGAGAGGTGCCAGAGATTTATTTGTACTTGAAAAAGAGAGGGACACTCCTTCTCCCTATAAACTATCTGTTCTCTGGATCTAAAAGGTCAATAGTTTTCCAGTCAAATAATTCATTTTCAATTATGCCAAGCCTTAGGGTATGTCTAGACACAAGAGGTATCCCATAATAGCTACCCCACATCTTTTAAATGTGCCTCTTATTTCAATTTTTTTTTAAATAACAGGCGCGTTATTCCAGTATCCCTGTTACCCTCGTTCCATGAGGTTTAAGGGATGCCTTGAAACAGTGCATTATTTTGAAATTTGGCGACGTATAGACGTGCCAAATTTCGAAATAAGCTAATTCAAAATACAATCAAAATAAGATACACAATTTTCATAGTGCAAATTGCACATCTTATTTCAAGTTTAGGGTGCTGTGTAGACACACCCTTCATGTTCAAAAATTATTGTCAGGTCCACCAAAATCATGATATTTTAAAAAAATAATAAATTCAGGGAACAAATTTGTTTTCTGATTTTGAGCCTTTCTGGTTCACATTGTCTAGCTGTGAACTGCAATCATAAAGATTGAAAACTTTTATTTTAATGGAAGCTGAGATTCACACCTAATCCCATGATTCCAGGAGTTGGGGCTTTAAGAAAATCACCAATATTGCAAGACTTTATAAAAAACCATGGGAGTTGGCAACACTGGTATCCCTTATGTATTCCCATTCTGATCTACTTTGCTTTATATTATACCATTTGCTTGGTAATATTACAGTTCCTTCTTCCACTGCTTCTGTTCAGTTCTAAATTTTAATATGGTAATAAAGGTTGAAACATCTTTCTGGTTCCAGGACCAGAAAGACCCGGTGGAAAGCTAGCACCTGGTAGCCCTGTAGGCTGTCAGGGCAGCGGAAGCCCGATACAGTGCAGCAGGGCTTCCCGGCAGGGCAGTAAGAGCCCCATGCACAGTAATGGGGATGCCCAGTAGGGCAGCAGGAGCTCAGTGCGCACAGAGGTGGCGGGGCTGCCTGGCGGTGCAGTGGGGGCCCCTGGCCAGGAGGCCAGGGCTGGAGGGGGCTGGTGGCAGGGGGGCCAGAAATGACTTCCCATGGTCCAGCAAAATCCCTCATCCAGGACTGGTCAGGTCCTGAGGGTGCTGGACCAGGGAGGTCCAATCTGTATGTGTGCTTTCAAAGAGCATAATGTTATCTGAGTGGCTTCTCCTTCACTTAGAAATTCCCCACATCAGCCAGTACTATTTTCTTCGGAAAGTGTCAGGCTTAAGATGGAGATATGCAAGTAATACTTCACTGACATTATATCAAAATAACGTGTAGGCTGTGTGTTGGATACAATAATATTTGAATTGGCTCAGGAATCTGCTTTCAGCTATGTTGCAGGAGAAAGTGTGTGTGTCCCAGTTTTTTTTATTTTGTCTTTTTTCCTTTGGTTTAGGTCCCCTTTACTCTTCAAGTTGACTGTGGTCATTTCCAATCCAGAAGAAAGATTGACACAATCTTATAAAGGAGGACCATACAGAGCTTTCAAACTGCAGGGGTTTGTTGCTAACAATTTTGATTTTTTAAAAATATTTAAAACGTATTTTTTTAAATTAAAATTCAGTTTCTGCACTCTTGAACAGTGTGCACATTTTAAGGGTTGGAGAAAAAGCATGCCTACGTATGATCTTTCTTCTCTGTTTTTAATAACTGAATTATCAAAGGAGGAAGCAAAGGGTGCACCACCAACACTTCCATATACCCATTGCAAATAGACAAGTGGACACATACTAGTTGCACACAGCTAACCAATTACACGCTCATTTTCTTCCCAGTTTTTGGCAAGTATTTGCACGTACACATACTGAGAAACTGAAAACTCAACTACAGTTGAGTCCAGCACCCTTGGGACCTGAACAGTGCCAAACCAGAGAATTTGCCGAACCCTGGGAAATCAATATCGTCTAATAGCATTACCAGCACTTCCACTGCTTACTAGGCTCTTAGAATACATTTAGGGGTAGATCCGAGCTAAATAACAGCACAGAACACTGACAGCAAGGACTGATGTCTGTAAACAAATTTTACGGGACATGGGAAACTTGGCCACACTCATAATAAGTGGACATCCAGCTAACTAAAATCATACTGGATCACAGGTGTTGCCGGACCAGAAAGCGCCACACTAGAAAGGTTCAACCTCTCCTCATGCATGCAGTTATCTGGTGTGTACTAGTCACCTGTGTATGGCAATGAGGGGTTTTACATAGCATAGCTTTTACCACCATCTTTGAAAAAATTGATCCTAAAGCTCATTCCTAAACGATACAAATTACACGTACTTTTAAAAATAATAGAAATAAATTTAGTTAACAGATCTACAGTCAAAACTGTCAGATAATACATAAATGCACATCAACAAAAGTTTGTAAAACCCAACTTCTCCAAGATTCAGTAAGCACAGACAGTATTTCCTGAGCAATAAAATAAAAGGAGTAACAATAACATTTTAATGTAGATTTTAAGACACGCCGCTGAAATCTTTTCAACACACACAGGCCTGCTATTTTCTCAGTTTTATTTAAAATGCTGTCTTCTGCCCAGGGCCATCTTTAAGATTTATGGGGCACTTTGCATTATTATTAAACTGATGCCCCATGCAATGGCAGCCAGGATGGGGGACTGGGGATTTTTTAGAAACATGATTTTATAATGTCCAACAACACACTAATTAAACGTTTTTAAAACAAATTTTAAACTACAGTTCTGTAGACTAATACAGTAAAAACAGAAATTGATTATATCTGGGATTGACAAATGATTGATAAATGGTTTCTTTACCACTTGACTTACTTTTTCGTGGGTTCCATGTTCTACTATTAGGTCTGTCAAGATTTTACAACTTTTAAGTTAACTAGATCCTCTCCAGAGGAAGAAGAGCCACAGAACAGGCATAGGAAGAGGCAGATGGATGGACATTAAGAACCCCGTGGTGCCCTAAGTTTACGGATGCTCTATGCAAGTCCGTATTCTGCGTATGGGTAAGGACAGCTCGTCTTCTGCCCATATCATCCTAAATAAGCAAATGTATCATATATGTTATTTAACATGTTCCCATCTGTTCCATCACAGACACATTTTAAAGTTCTAGATTCATTACAAACTTTCAAGTGTGCTGTAGGGTTTTCTGTGGTGGCCAGGTGAGGTGTTTTCTTTGTATAGTACTGGGATATAGCTTCATAATGGTAAGGATTTTAAAATTCTTACTGGTGTAAACATGGAGTTAATTATAATTTAATTGTTTATTGGGGAGTAATTTTATATTTAAAACTTTGTTTGATACTTTATATTTCAAAATCATAATTTAACTGTATTCATGGATTCCAGGAAGAACAGGGATCTAAACTGCATGTTGTATGAATTTGCATCTGTTATTAGCAAAGTATCCAATTTCATCATTTGAGCCAAAACTTGACCCATTATCCACATAGTCCAATAGTAAACCAGGGATAGACGTATACTAGGAAAGGCATAAATATATTTTCAAATGTCTCCTTCCATTTTAAAGACACTGTGGTGAATCATTAATCTGTTACCTCTCTCGTTAAGAATTGAAGAATGCTTACTAGGGGTAACATACAAAGATTTCTAAAGAAACTAAATTTAGCACTATGAGAGCTTAATAAATAGCCTGTTGTAAAGAAGGGCTGTATTTACATGCATTTTGTCTGATGCACAAATGTCCCATTTCTGAATATTTATCTTTAATTATTAATGAATCATTGTGCATAGAAAGAAGCAGAAATACTATTAAATTAAGTCCCTGGTAGATTTTGGTGTTAGCACTAAGAAGACAGTGTGAACAGTTTAGACATTATGGAGGGTGGAATCTAAAAATACTCTGTTTTTATTTGTTTGAGTATCCGGGATATATTTGTAAACAAATTTTCATTTTAAAAAAATGTAATCTTCTAAATAAATTGTTTTAAGGAAGGAAGGGAGGGAGGAATGGACAAATGAACCTTTACAAGAGAACACTGCCCATTTCTTCCTGTTACCCATGTGGTGATTAGCAAAATGCTCCTGAATCACACACAGCCCTAAGAAGTTGCATAGGGCAGCTAACTGTTGACTCAACAGTGTGAGTGATGTTTCTCAATGGCAGATTTATTGTAGCTTCCCTACAGCCAACAGAAATAATTCAGTGCTGGGTTCAATTCAGTAGGTGATTTTTGAGGAAAATTTGAGAGAAACTCCCTTTTAGGATTCTGTTGTACGTCTTTCGTATGTCTCTTGTACTAAACTGATCACCCTTAGAGGGAAAAAAGGCAGTATTCCCCCAAACACTACCATATTGCTATTGAAAACTGCAGTGGTTTGGATCATTGCTGCAGCGTGTGGCAGGGCTTTTGTTTTTTGTTTTGTCCTTTTTGGGAGGGGAACTAAAGAGTTCTGCTGTACAGACAGAAGAAATGTCTTTTAACAGAATTTCTCTTAATTGCAGAGAACGCATGATAAACAAAATCACTCTGCTCAGAGACTTGAAACATTTATTTTCTTTTATGAACGCCTTCTACTGAAATATTTATAGGAGGGCCTGAACCAGATCTCCAGATTCAACCCTGCTGACCTTTGGAAGGGAGAAGCATTCCATAATTCAAATGTGGATCTGAATTTCTCCTGCAGCTCCTCTAGCTTTCTTGGTCAAGCCCCAGTTCATAACATCCTCAAATTTACAGACGGGGGGCTGATGGCTAAATCAGAATAATACAGCTTCAGATAGAATTACTCCTCCAAAATTGTTTCTGGTACTTTATGTATTTGGCTCAGTCTGGTGAGAGCAAAAGTAAAGTGCATGGTTGCCAGCATCTTTTGCTGGACTAACTACAAAACAAGCAGACTCATATAACAAAATTGACTGAAAATTCTGAGTGCCATAGTATGAATGCATTGTAAAGAGCCATCTGCGATTCCACTTAATAATATCTGCTTAGAGCAAACATGGTCTGTTAAAAATAAAAAATATACTTTGTTTGAAGAGGGTTCCTATTTACTCCAAAAAATGGAAGATTCTGGACTTAAAAGGTCAAGTTTTTACCCCCAAAATTGATCTGACTACATGTTTGGACTAAATTAATAATGAAGAATTGGCATCTTTGGTAATGCATCTATAAATCATTTGAATAATTCCATGGAAACTGTACTATCATTCTTTTACTCTACATTTAATCTGAAATGTAAAAAAGGTCTTTATATTATTGCAAACACCAGCCAAAAAGTCTTTCTTCAAATAGACAAACATCTCCATTTAAATCAACAGAAACTGTACATAGGGCAAAATTTGGCCTAGGTTGTGTTGTAGCTAAATAGACTCTTCCTGTGACAGTGGTTATCCCCAAGATATTTGAACAGTGAGATCTTAGTAAGATTGGTACTTTAGTAATTTGGAGATTTGATTAAATTGCTCTATTTTTTTCAGTTTGGCCTTTCTGCTAAAGAGGATAAAGGGCAAATAAGAGCAAGAGGCTGAAGCATGCTAAATTCCGATGTTTTATGAAAGAAGAAGGATCAGAGACACAAATGATGATGATAAGTAATTTCTAAATCTTTATGTGCCTATAAATACAATCACCTTTTGTTGAGATATCCTAGGCCTCTGTGCATTTGAAAATATTCTAAGAGCACAAAAAGAAATGCTTTTCCTTCTTTTGGGTCACATCTTATACTTGTGCGTGAACACACAGCGCAACATATGTAAAAACACATTAATATCCCAAAATTGACATGTACTTGTCACATATTAATATAAATGTTGTGATGAGTACTTACTGTGGATAATGCAAATCTAGTTAAAAAACCCTGTTGAAATATACAGTACACAGGTTAACTGGAATGTGATTATGCTGCACAATATCAGTGAATGGTTTGATCATTTCCCTAATTACCAAAACCCTTGTTTATGTGAAAGTTTATTTAAGGTCCCCAAAAGACTTCATGTAAAAGTGCTATATTATGGTGCATTGGTTGTGTACATTTGTTAGGGAAAATACGAATGAAACTCTTCATGTAGATTTTTCTATATACATTTGAAGATGGCCTAGCTATCTTTCATGTTTTTTGACATACACACATTCAGGTCTCTTCCCGCTCCTTCTCTAGGTGCAAATTAAATTGATCTAGATTTCTTTGCTCTTACAGCTTATTGAAATGTATACCATCTTTCCCCCAAATAAACTTAAGTTGTGGATGTTTGCATGCAACACCCAGTCCACTGCTTACCTGAGTAGGGTCAGTTTATAGACACCTACCAAATAAACAAACATGTAAAGGAAAGAAGACTTTATTCCTTTTAATTAGTTACATCTGCTGAAAGCAAGTGTGCAAAACGATGGTGGGAGTGGGGGTAGGAGTTGAATCACAGCCTTTTTACCCTTCTCCCAGTCCCTCAACAGTAGCTTCCGAGCTGCTAGGGCGTGACGTTTATTGGAAACCATGCACTGAACGTGCCACTAAGGATCAACACAGCCCTAACTCTATCCAACTAAATTAAAGGTATCTCTTGGGCAGCATATTGAAGGTGGTTGCATGCAGCATATCAACGTTTCATTTTTTAAACCCAAAGAGAGAACTGTTGGAGGGAGGGTTAGAAACCCCATTTAATTGCAAGATGTTATTCAGCTGTCATGTCTTTTGCTCTGACACAACAAAGGCAGGCCTCATCAATGGTAGGTAGCTGCTGCTGCTGTCTTGTTCGCCCCTCCCCACCTTCCAAAGGATTTCTTTATAGCAAAGACTTCATTTTTAGCAAGTCCTGCAGCTGTTGGTTCTGAACTAGTGCATAACTAGTCATAATTAGGAGGACAGACGTGCTAGAGGTTCAAACGCAGATGACCTCCTGCTACCAGAAGGGCGGGGAGCCAACAGAAACATTGTGCTCTGTCCCCACCTCAAAAGGGTTTTAAAATAGTTCCTTGTAAAATGAAAAGCCTGCCTTACCTGTAATTGGGAGCTGTGCCTGCAGGACAGCAGAGATAACAATCCCCTTCCACTTCATCTTGCCCCCTCCCCCCCGGATTGCACTGGGGGGCTGGAGGCCGCGAGTTAACAGATAGTAGGATGTTGAGGAGAAAAGGCACCTCCACTGGCTTTGTTCTTCTGGCTGCCTCCACAGGAAGTGCGAGGTCTATAAGATCTTTCAGAGTCCACCTGCCGGCAGTGTGGCTGAAACACACGCTCCTTCTTTTGCTTCACAACCAGGAAGCTTTAGAGGTTTAGTTTCATATTCTTGGTATTGATGTTTGGGGTTTTCTTTTTTTCCTCTAGTTTTTCTGATAAAGCCTCAGAAATTCTAAATCATCATCAGCTAAACGCTTATGAGAAGCCTATAAAGTATGCGCGGTATGCTATTCATTCATCGTTCAAAAGAGATAGCATATAACTACTATCTGTCCAGTGCACAGGGAATCAGAAATCAAGGTGATAATACAAATACAGTTGGACATAACATCCTCGGACAATTCAACAGCTCAGAAGGCTGGGGGTGCCCTTCCTCTCTGGGTCATGGATTTAAATACAGAACCAGCCACTAGTGACCCCCAGTTATCCTCACTCAGCTACATGGTGGCCTATATGTGGAAGCAGTTGCTCTCAGTTTTATTGCTGGTACGCAAATGTCCATGTGATAGAAAAGCACCATAAAAGTTCAAATTAACAGGTCCCGCTAGGGTGTAGATAGCTGGGAAACAACGATGCCTTTTGTTTTAAATGTGCCACCTCTTCAGGCTTTGCATAGCTCAGAACTCCCTCTCTCTCCTCAAAGTTCAGCTGCCATTTTGTTCTCCGAGCTGTGGCAACCGATAGAGGAGGAGACACAGAAAGTGCGTTCTCCCGCCAAGACTTTGTCTGTGCCCACTGGGCTGGCTGACACAACACAGAACAAAATGGCTGCTGACCTCTGCACAGAGGGAGAGTTCTTAGAAATTTAAAGGGGTAGTGTTTTTAAAAAAAAATGCTATGTCAGAACTACATGCTCCACATTTCCTGTCCCGCAAGAGCTGAGTAAGCCATGAGACTTAACACTCCCATCCCTAGAAGTGGTGGCTCAACTGTGTTATGGAGGGACACTTGCAGGGTGCAATGTGGGGGTGTTTGCCTTGCTTCTGCCTGAACTGTTACGCTTTGGGAATTAACAGAACTCCTCAGGGCTTTCAATCTAACACCTTCAACTGCCACTTAATATACAAGTAAAAATTAAAGACTCACATGGGAGACTACAGAGGTGCTTTTTAGTAGCCCAGTTCCAAGTTAACAAACGATATAGGCAGCACCAGAAGCATCATTTCAAGTGCACAGTAACTTGGCAGATTCTCCAGTTCTTCTCTTAGTTGGCCTTCTGTTGTCAGCTCAAAATATTAACGGGGTCATTCCACAGTGTTTTTACCTGACCTCAAAGAATTAAACTAGCCTCACAAACATGCCTAATGCAGCTACTAAACATTACTATGCCCATCGTGTAGCTGGGGAAATCAGCTTGCCAAGGGTGGCAAAGCTGGGAATAAAACCCAGGAGTCCAGAGGGGCATGAGGCCTCAGAATTTTTAAAGGGACAGAAGGAACAGCAAAGGAAACCAGAGGGTGGTCAGAGCACCCATGTCCCTGAATATTCCCTAACAAGATTGAGTTTTACCAGTAACTTGAGCAGCAACAGGCAGATAAAAGCAGCAGAATTATTTAAGCTGGTACAAAGAAGGCAACTAAGAATTATAGGATGAAATTAAGAAAGGGGAATTTTAGTTTGAATACCAAAAAACTCCCCATGACAAGGAGATCTGTTAAGCCATGGCAGAATTTCCACCGGGAAGTGGTGGGAAACTCCATTGCTTGGAATGTGTATAACAAAGCAAGACATTACAAGCAATGAAGCATTGTCAAATCTTGCAACATTATTGTGAGTCTCATAGCATTTGGTATGTTTCTTCAGACTCAGTTCCTGGAATCATGCGACTCCCTGAGACATTCCCCACTTTCATTTTTTTAAAAGATTAACTTTCTAGCCCTCATAGTTATTATAGGGAAAAGCTTGGGAAAGTGACCTGATTGTACCTAAATGGTCAGAAACCAGAAGGTAAGTAAAAAAGAACACATTTTTATGTTATTGCATTGGCACAGAGATTGACTACCTCATTTAACAGGTTTTTAATCATCTCCCATTCCAATGGATGAGATTCCATTATTTGGATTTTTAAAGTAGGTTAGTCCAATCTAGCAATAAACTAACGAGTTGTGAAAGCCATTTTAAAAAGAAAGCCAACAGTGAAGAAGAGAGTCTCTCCTGGCTGTGTCTGTGTGTTGTAATGTGAAAAAGGATTCAAAGCTGTGAACTGTCACCTGTGCTATTAGAAACACTCTCCTCCCCACATCCCTGCTTTCTAAAAAAAATAGGTTTCTTACCAATACAAATGTATAACTAATTTAAACTAAATAAAATGGCATAGCTGGCAAACAAACTGGTGGGGTTTTTTGGGAGGGAGTGCGAGAGGAGAGGGGGTATTCTCACAAAGAATGCATTTGTGGAAAATAGGAACTCCCACTCCACGATGAGAAAAGCAAGAGAAACAATAATGCTGCCTGGGTCTTCCTTTCCTGCAAAGGGGGTTTTCTGTGCTCAAATGGAGAGTAATTTAACAATGGAATCTGAAAAATGATTTCTCATGGTATTATCTCCTGTTCAGTTCATCTTGGGTTAATACAAGGGAGACCACCACATAGACAAGGTGCTACCGCAGCTTCTGCCTCGCTCTGTGCATGAGGTAACCTCACGTACATATTATAACTACCATGTAAATAAAAATAGGTCAAATTACAAAAGCCATGTTGACACTAGATCACCTACTGGTGCCAACACTAGTTCAGCTAAACCGGTAGAAATATTCCTTAGTGCTCACAAGCCCGCAGTGGACATGTCAGACCTTCTCTGAAGGGGTAAGAGCAGCTTTTAGCTATCTTGAATGTAGGTATATCACCAGATATATTAGGAAGATTACTCATTGCTGACAGGGAGGTAGGTTTTAACCATGGCTTCTGGAAGAGCACTGAACAGTTTGTTATACTGTGTACTTCCATTTCAACTGTGCTCAGCACTGGTGAAAGCACACCTGTTTCTGACACTTGTTGTCTACGATAGGTACATTTCCTAGAGAACACAAAGCGTACATTTACCAGGTGCTGCATCAATATGACACTCACTCACACTCAGGCCACAGGCCAGCCTACTACAAGGTTCTCTGATGCAGGGGGCTAATCTGTGCCCAAAGGCAGCCTGTTTTCATTCTTGCTGGGTGTGCTTGCCTGAAGTATAAAGAAGCAGCAGGGTCTGGAGTTTAAACAATAAATAAATAAAAACTAAAAATGAACCTGCACCACAGTCAAGCTGGGGATAAAAATAACTACACACTGCCCTCTGGCTCATGCACAGCTACCACAGCAACCCTACCTGTAATCATCACTATAGACTGCTGGGATTAAGGGTATATCTGAGTCTCATAGTCCTACCTGGTACTATTAGTATTTGCAGACAAAACTAATTCCTGTCATCTGCTGGAGAATTTGGAAGACATGGGAAAATGTCACAATCTTGGTAGAGCCTTGCCTTTTTTCAGCTATAAATAATAGTATTGTAGTCCCCAGCTACTAATTTAACATGCCGCTCCAACAATAATTTTTTGGAGATTCTCACACAAAGATAATGGATACCAATGGACAGTAGTAGTTCCATATGGTGAGGAGGTGGTAGCCCGCAGCAGGATCTGCCATTCATGCACAAGACACTGCAAACAAGAAAAGTCTGCATATAACTATTTACAGCAGAGCTACTCAATATGTGGACTGTGGGCTGCATGCGGTCCACAGTGTGATTTGGGCTTATGCGGGGCTCAACACACGGCCTGTGGGTGGGAGCCAAAACATAAAAGTAGTCAATATAATGGCCTTCTGTTGATGTGCATTTTAACAGTTAAATTCCTGGACTGTCATTGCTTGTTAAAAGTGCTGTCATATGGGTGGAAATCAGGTAAATATTGCATTTTATTAATATCAGCAGAATGGAATTAAATGGGACCTGTGTGTTGTATAGTCTTGCCTTAATCTTTGTATTCATGCTCATCAGTGTGAAAGTAGTATTTGTATACATTTGCATATATATGCAACCACACTTAAGTTGAGGCCCTTGGCATGTTTCTGTGAGTATCATTGGGGCCCCCAGGGTTTTCAAAGCTGAGTAGCCCTGATTTACAGTATGCTAGCTCGTGACTTACATTGACAAAATGTAGTCCAGCAGCAGTCCAATATTGCTCCAATGAATTTCAGTGCATTTGAACTCCTTATAGAGTAAAGCTTCACTATTATAATTGGGCCCTATGTGCTAATCCTCTTGAGATGCAGCAATGATTCCACAACAAATATTATTTGTTGCATTCCAAGAGGATTATCCCCTCCCCCTCTGCACATTTACCAATAGCCTCTATGGGAATATATGGGTAATATAAAGAAGAATTCCTGCCTCCTGATCTTGCTTCAGATGCTCCCAACAGACAGTGAAGAGGAGTTTGTCTTAGTACAGCTGCTCCCCTGTGGGAGTGAAAATACCGCTTTCCTAAAGCCTCCCACTCAGCTGTCAGGATCCCTTGCAGCTGCAGAGTGTAAACAGAAGCTATGCCACATCTAAAGTGACAGGCTACTGTAGAATAGAAGAAAACAGACACCTGTGTAACACAAAAGAGATAAACATGTCCATGAGTGCACATGTCATATGGGAAATGAAAAGACCTCTGTGAATTATACCAAAAAACTTGACTTTGCTGCTTAGTTTCTTGTGACTTGCAGTCACCTATCCATGCTTTGTTTTCAAATGTTCAGGCAGATTAATGTGTTAGACATATATCTGAGACATTAGAAGAACTTTAATGAGGGACCCCTAAGAATACACACCAGTTCTCAGCTGTTGAACATGTAGGATCATGTCACTTTCAAGATACCTCACACTGAAAAGCAGCAGCTGGTTCTTAAACCATCAACAACCAGACCATATGTTCAGACCATAATTCTCTGGAGATTCTAATTGATTATGAGAGAACACAAGAAATAGGCAGATCATATTAGCCTGCAGAAAGGGAAATAAGCAATCCCAGAGATCATTAATGATGGGATGTGATCTCTTACTTAAATACTGATTTCTGATACAGCCCATTTTGCTCTCAAGTTTCATAGGTGATTGCCCCTTGGACTGTATATAGGAAAACTTCAGAACTTCTTTTCAAAGCATACATTTCTCAAGTGTTCACTTCAAGTATGAACCAATTTCAGTATTTTATTCCCACATTTATATAGATCTCACTAGCTTATACATTAAACTAGATTAATACATAAAAGTCATGGTATACACACTGACACTAGGTACCTCTCCCTGTCATAGGTTCTCTTCCTTGTTTCGCTCATGTTTTCTTCTAAAGGCATTTACACATGGTTAGTTGAGGGGGGAGAACATTAAAATGGGTGTATTTGTATAGCATTTTTTTTTAAATTAAGGCCCTAATCAATAACTGATTATGCAACTTGGTCTTGACTAAATGCCAAGAGGCATAAACCATATTGCATACTGACATTGCCAATGTAGTTTTAATACAATTCTCTCTCCACCTCTTGTCTAAACAAAGGCTGCATTTTGCCCTACAGATAGTTATTGTGTATCACTAGATGAAGCATAGGGTCCATGAGCAAAAAAACACATGCATACACTCCTTTAACGTGCTTTGTCAGATTACCCTGTTTTTGTGGTAGTCAGAAAAGGTCCTAGTTGTTTAGCTGAAAGGAACAATACAATATTCATTTTTAAAGTCAAAGATGCTGAAGTGCTTTATAAGCATTAATGTCACAAGAGGCCTGTGATGCAAGTATTATCTATATTTTACACAATGAACGGGGGAGGGGGGGGAGGGATTAAGGTCACAAAATGTCAGTGGCAGAATCACAAATGGAAACAAGGAGTCCTAACATCAAGTCCCTGTCTACCCACTAGCCAACATTTTTGAGGGACAACCTCCTCTCACTCAGCAGTAATCCCTGAAACTTTTAAAACAGCTTCACTAGGAAGTCCCAGTGTCTCATCCATTCTACTTAAACTGGAAAGATTATATGCACAAGACTGATAATGATTTAGGTCTTGTCTATACATACCCACAAATTGATGCTTCGGAGACTGATCTTCTGGAGTTTGATTTAGCAGGTCTAGTAAAGACCCACTTAATTGACTATTGATGGTGCCTCTGCTGACCCCGGTACTCCACAGGGTCACAAGGAGTAAGGGAAGTCAATGGGAGAGTTTCTCTCATTGACCTCCCATAGTGGGGATGCCACAGTGGTTGTTCTTTCTCACCTGTTAATGTTATTTGGTTCCTTAAACTGTTGGAGTGTTGTCTGTTAACCCCCTATCCCTTCCCTGAGTGAGTGCAGAAGAATGTCTGAGGTAAACAGCAGGAGTAAACAACAATGCACACGGCCCCCAGGCAGAGAGTTCACACGGCCCCAAGAGGCCTAGACTCAGAGGCTGCATGTGGCTGATCCTTGAAGGAGAGAGGGACAGAGACACAGTGGTGGTGGACCATCAAGTGAAGCCTCCCAGAACGCCCTCTGCTCGGATCGCCTGGCCAGCGGACCAGCTTAGGAGTCAACTTGGGAAGATCAAACAATATGAACTGCCTTCTGCTCGCCTTATCATCCTGCCTGGCACTGTAAGTGTGATTGAGTGTATGAATGAGATTCCCCTCCCTTCCCAGTTTTAGTTGAATAAAAAATCCTTTACACTCCCATGTGGTGATCCCCTCTCCTTAGTGTTTAAAGCAGTTGCAATCCACATCCCCTTGCAACACTCCACAGGGTCACAAGGAGTAAGGGAAGTCAATGGAAGAGTTTCTCTCATTGACCTCCCATAGTGGGGATGCCACAGAAATTCAACTTAAGATATATCGACTCAAACTACACTATTCTCATAGCTGGAGTTGCGTGTCTTAAGTTAACTGTTACTCCTATTGCAGACCTGGCCTTAGAATGTAGTGGGTAGCTGGGAGGATGACTGGGCCTTTCTAGATGAGGACTAGCAGCAGGGAGAATTTCTAAAACAAATATTTTCAAACTCATTACTGTTGCAAGGGGATGTGGATTGCAACTGCTTTAAACACTAAGGAGAGGGGATCACCACACAGGAGTGTAAAGGGTTTGTTTATTCATTAAAACTGGGAAGGGAGGGGAATCTCATTCATACACTCAATCACACTTACAGTGCCAGGCAGGATGATAAGGCGAGCAGAAGGCAGTTCATATTGTTTGATCTTCCCAAGTTGACTCCTAAACTGATCCGCTGGCCAGGCGATCTGAGCAGAGGGCGTTCTGGGAGGCTCCACTTGATGGTCAACCCACTGTGTCTCTGTCCCTCTCTAAGGATCAGCCACATGCAGCCTCTGAGTCTCTGGGCCCCTTGGTGCCGTGTGCACTCCCTGCTGGGGGCCGTGTGCATTGTTGTTTACCTCAGACGTTTTTCTGCACTCACTCAGGGAAGGGATAGGGGGTTAACAGACAACATTCCAAAAGTTTAGGGAACCAAATATCATTAACAGGTGAGAAAGAACAATCACCATTTTAACTCTCCCCTTACTCCTCCTTTGCCTCCAACAATTACTTTTATTGGTTTGCATGCTAACCATCATCAGAGCAACCAGGTCCTTTGGATTAAAAATTAAATAAACAGCCTCAAATGATAGGAAACTATATCTTCTCAAAGTACTACCTACAAGCCTTGATCGCAATCAGAGAATAAATCAAAGTGATACCAGCTATCTATTACACCTACTTGAAGAAAGGAAAGCAAGTTCTTGTTTTGGAGAAGCTTTCTGGACCATATCCAAGGTTTAACCTTAGAAACTAATGAACTGAGCATAACAATATCTCTGGTCTAACAATATCTCAGTAACATTTCAAGTCCTGAATGATTTATCTCCCTCTATGTAAGAGTCTACACAGGTGAAGCCTAGAACTATGGGGCTACATCTACACTGTCCTCTCTTGCGTAAGAAAATATGCAAATGATGCAAAGCAGTGACTGTCACCATGCCTCATTTGCATACTTAATGACCCACCATTTTTGTGCAATGGACTTTTTCACAAAAAGGAGCCATCTACGCAGCTCCTTTTTGCGCAACCTCCCCCCCCCTTAAGCAGCAGAACGGCTCTTGTGCAAAAGCCCCTTGTGCAAAATGGCAGCTCATTAAGTATGCAAATGAGGCACAGCGATATTCATCGCTTTGCCTCATTTGCATATTTTATTGTGCAAGAGGGTAGTGTAGATCAGTGGTCCCCAACCTTTTCAGGTTGTCGGGCGCCAGGAGGCGTGGCCGTTCGCCCGCCGGGCGCCAGGGGGCGGGGACACTTGCCCGCCCGAGGGCGGCCCCCCCAGCCGCATGCCCGGGGGCGGGGCCCCCCCATAGCCACGCGCCTGGGGCCAGCGCCCCCCCCGTAAGCGCCGCGCGCCCGGAGCCGGCGCTCCTCCCGTAAGCGCCGCGGGGCTAAGGCCGGGGCCGGCGCCAGGGCCAGGGCCGGCGCCGGCAAGGGCACGCGCGGTGCCCCCGGGGGCGGGGCCAAGGCCGGGGCCGGCAAGGGCACACACAACGCCCCCGGGGGCGGGGCCAAGGCCGGGGCTGGCACCGGGACCAGCCCAGATTGCTCCGCGGGCGCATGTAAAGAGCCCGGCGGGCGCCATGGCGCCCGCGGGCACCGGGTTGGGGACCACGGGTGTAGATGTAGCCTGGGAGTTATGGGCTGCTGCCACTCCCACTTCACCACAGGAGGCCTAGACTAGGACTTGCAGGAAGACCATATAAGGCAGGGCCCAACAGGAAACACTGCACAGCACAACCAGTGTGGCAGCTTCTTGCAGCCTACTAATTGGCAGCCAGAAGCCATGTCAGAGTTGTCTGAGCAACAATACAGACTGCCTGCATGGTTCAGAGGGAGATCCCAGGCTTCTGACTCTGCCTGACTCTTAGTTTACGCCAGGCCTGTTTTAGCTCCAGAAACCAAATGCTGCATGCTCACTGACACCTGACTGCTGGTTTGCCCTCTGACCTGTATTGGACTCTGACTCTCTGGTACCTGATTCAGCCTGACTTCCGACTCTTGCTCTGATCAGCCACAACCCAGTCATGACATTTTAGGCTGCTCATTCAAATCTGAACCTGATATGCAGCCATCAAAAGGTTAATTACCTGGTAGCTATTTGACCATTATGAAAAAAGATTTCAGTATCTCAGTCCATTTGCTAGTGGACAAGTACCCACATGACAAGAAACCGTCACCACCTCATTCAGCAGCATTTGTCTCCACTCTCAGCGGAGATGCTAAGGACTGAATGGACAAGGAGACCGGTCAATCCTTTAGTGATAGTTTTTCCAGGAGAAGGTTGAGACAGGTGTGAGAAAATCTGTAATGTCACCACCTCTGCTATACAGGTTGTGGGAATTTAAAAAACTTTCAAGTTTCAGTGTTGCTCATTCAGTACTTTTCACAACATAAATTAACTGCAAAAACAAAAGAATTATAAATGTTTTATTAGATAGGAGTACTAGAATAACAGAATGATGGTTTTTTGCAGAGAGGAACATAGAGAATCTCAAGTGTTAGAGAACTCTTAAGTATACCACCCCCAGATCTAACTTTTTTTAGCTGGATTTATTTAAAAAAAATCAAAATCACTTTTGGGTAATAGTTTGAAAATAAATCAACCCAAGAAATAAAGTCTATTGCACCCTCGTGTGGCCAGTACTGATACAACATACTAAAGTTGGATATCTCCCACATTCAGGGGGTAGCCGAGTTAGTCTGTACAGGATAAACAACAAATGGTCTGGTAGCACTGTATAGACTAACAAAACATGTAATGGAATCATGAGCTTTTGTGGCTATAGCCCACTTCTTCAAATGACTAGAGCTTTTTTTCTTTTTTTTGGTTACTGGTCAGGAAACACCAATGCAGTAAACAGCTGCAATGAGTATACTGTGTAATTATAAGTCTTTCTGGAGGGAAGCACAATTCTAAAACATGACCCAATTAACTAGATGAGTAAAGGAAGATTCAGCTAGGATTTACTGTTTTGGTCAATAAACTATATATAATATTTTAAGGTCAAGGATACAGCATTGTCTCAATCTCCATAATTTAAACTGTAAAACTAACACTACTACTCTGATCCATTTTTGTTTTGACATATTTACTCCATACTTTGCAGTTCTACAGAACCTTTCATTTTAGGATATAAGAGCACTTTGCAAGTAGTTAAGACGACACACCCGTGAGCTAGATAAATTACCTCAATCTAACAGATGCTAGAAGTGAACTCATACAGCAAAAACAAGAATGACTAGGAAATACTGGCACCTAAACAAAGAGACAATTGGAGACTGAGCTGGAATCAATTTCTGATTTGGATATAAACATCCTATGTGACTAAGCAAGTTGCTTAAAGACTCCTCTCTCAGGCTACATCTATACTGTAGCCTTCTTCTGCAAAAGCTTATGCAAATGAAGCACAGAGTAGAATATTGCCACGCTTTATTTGCATAGTTAATTAGCTGTTTTGCACAAAAGCCTCTTGTACAAAAAGGAGCTACGTAGATGGCTCCTTTTTGCACAAAAACCCCCTCTTGCACAAGAGTTGTTCTTCCTCATGTTTTTCAGGAAGAACTGCTCTTGTGCAAGAGGGGGGTTTTGCACAAAAAGGAGCTGTTTACACAGCTCCTTTTTGCGCAAAAGCCTCTTGCACAAAAATGGCTGCTAATTAATTATGCAAATGCACAGCAATATTCTACTCCATGCTTCATTTGCATAAGCTTTTGCAGAAGACTGCAGTATAGATGTAGCCTCAGAGTCATATCTGAAAAAATTGGGATAATGCTTTCGTGGCTCACTGTATGTCACAAAAATACATTCATTAGTATTTGGAAGGTGATGATGGGGCAGGAAGCAAAAGTAACTAGACAGAATCCAAAAGTTTGATTCCTGGTCCTTTGCTCTATGAAGACTAGCTGTCCCCTCAGCATTTTCCATAATATAACTCAAAGCTGTTATTGCTTAGTGACCAAAAAGTGATCCAGTTATATATTGACACTAAAATATTTATGTAAGATAGATACTAGGCAAAGCACTGAAAAGTCAGATATTTTACTGAATTAGCACTGATAGTATTAAAAAAGTATTGTATATTAGTTTGGATTCCAGCCAACTGTCTTAACATTGACCTGGTGAAAGCTTTTTCTACTACAAATTCTGTAGCCACACTAGGCCCTGGTCTACACTAGGGCTTTATTCTGAAATAAGCCCCCATAGGTTGAATTTATAAGCAGAGTGTCCACACTACCAAGCCCATTATTTCAAAATAACCAACTGTTTATTTCAAAATGTGTACTGCTCCTTTTCTTGGGGAATAATGCTAATTTCGAAATAGTAATTTCAAAATAGTGTCAGTGTGGTTGCTCCGGTGCTCTACTGCCCCCAGAGTGATTCAAACTAATTACTCCCCAGTGTTTCCCGGGACTCTAAGTTGAAGTAGCGAATCCACATTAACGGAGCCTCCCTTGGACTAATTTTGAGGCTTCCCTGTAATGGGGATACACTATTTTGATTTTGTAAAATTGTGTATTAAGTCAAATTTAGCTATTTCAAAATAGTTTCCTAATGTAGACATGCTCTAGGAGACCCTAGTTTAAGGTGCCAAGTTAAGACAGGGGATTCCTGGCTGCTTTCTATGTTCCATTCCTAAAAGATCGTGCTTCAGAGCTTCAGCCAGTCACCTGGAAGGGACAAGATAGGCTTTTTACATTATTCCTCTTCCGTACCTGCCCTGCTCTGAATATATTGGGTAAGGTGGAAGGTTGATCATCATCTTCTGAAGCATCAGAAATGGGGAATGGGACCCTGGATAAAGCAAACCAGGGCTTCTAAGGTGGTACCAAGCATTCTTTCTCTGTTGCTTGTCTGGCTTGTTCATTCTTCCTCACACAGCCAGGGTCTAACTGATTACCATATGGATGAGGCCAGGAAGGAATTTCCACCAAGGTCAGAGGGGCACCAACATTGGTTTTCTCCCCCTTTCCTCTACAGGTATAGGAGCCTTGGTCCCACATATTCTCTGCCTGGAGTATATAATAGTATAGTCTCCTGTTACCTGTAATATTTAGGTCTAGTTTTGGTCACTGGGTTTAGTGTGTGGGTGCTGTTGGTGCCTCATGAGATACAGGTCACACTAGAATGATCTGGTGATCTCTTCTGGTCTAAAAGTCTATGACTCATCCTGAAGCTCTAGGCCCAGAGGTCACAATCAGTAGGAGAAATGATTAAGTGTCCAGAACCTTCTTTTGGAAAGAGTGCTATAACACCCAGAAGTATTCATTCTAGTATCCTGACCCAGCTTGCAGTATCCCCATTACTTATCTAAAATTGTCTCTATTGGAAAAAAAAAGTAATCAATTTGTCCAAAACAACTGCTTAATATTACTGGGAGGCATTAACAAAGGGCTCCTCCACCCAAGCCACAGAACAGCAAAGAAGGCTGTGCAAGAAGAAAAAACTAATATAAGGAAACTGTCATGTTAGGTAGGGGCAAAGGACGGAACACAACTGCTTACAGCCTGTAATAGAGAACACTCATGAGTAGTCAAACATAGAATTTAAAAAGTGAGATAATGACCCGTTTCAGTGATCAACTAAAATGACAGACAGTAGAAAACCCAATGATCCATAGTTGGAAAAATGCAGTCTTAAAAAACCATTTAGGAAGTCAGAACTAAACAAAAAATACTGAGAAGGTTATTATACAAAAGGAGGAAGATAAATACATTTTGATCACTACTAGCGAAACAGAGCAGAGGGTTTAAGTGAAGAACAAAGCCACGAAACAGCAGCAGCAAGGACAATCAATGGAATCATTTTAGATGTGGTAAATAGGGAAAGAGGAATGGTCAAATCAGACTTTTGCATATTAGTTCTAATGTTGACAAAAAGGCTTCATCTACACTGAAGGGTTTTTGCACAAGAAGCCTTTTGCAGAAGAGATTTTCTGCAAAAACTTCTTGTGCAAAAGTGCATCCAGACCTCAAAGCGCATTTTAAAAGCAATGTGCTTTTGTGCAAGAGAGTGTCCACACTGCATGGACACACTTGCGCAAGAAAGTTCTGCTAGCCATTCTGTGAATGGCCATCAGAACACCTGTGCTTTTGCTGATAGGGGTTTCTTGCACAAAAACCCCTCTGGAGCATCCACACCTGTCTTTTTGCGCAAGAACTGTAGCACAAAAACGAGTTATTCCTCGTGGGGAGAGGAATAACCCTACCGGCAAAAGCCCTCTGTTCTGCCAATTTACTTGCACAAAAACGCACTTGAGGTGTGGACACTCTGCCGGTTTTTGCACAAAAATGGCTGTTTTTATGCAAAAACCTTGTAGTGTAGACATAGCCAAACAGGCCTTCACTTCCCCAGTATAGTACAACACTTCTTGGTTTATGTGAATTAAGCCTGCTCCTCATGCCTAGATCAAATAACTATCTCGCGTCCTAGATCATTGCAAATGTGCTAGCATTCATGCAGGAAAGGAATAAAGAAGATAAATGGAGGCATAAAGCCAGGCAGATGAGGGCACGTCAGGATTTGACAGAGCAACCTTCCTATTGCTTTTGGCAAATAAGATACAATCAGGAGCCACAGCCACTTGGAAAGAATGGGGGGGAAGGGAAGATGGAAAAAATTAGTAATCCATAAACAGTGTATTAACTAAACCAAACACCATTTACCATAAAAATAGATTTTAATTGTTACAAATGTCCAGCACCACAGGTTTTTCACACACAATATAATACATAGAGTCAAATTAGTCTCCTGAAGCACATGAGTATCCAAGGGCTTCCATTAGAATGAATGCAACAAGTCATTTTGACAATTTTGTCACTTGAGAGCACTCCCAATGTTTTAAAATTTATATTTAATATAAAGTTACTTGATGATTCTTGTTGGATAGATAATGCTGAATTTAGATGCAGAGTCATCTCCAAACTGCAAGCTTCCTCAGTTTCTAATCATCTTCTCGATTAGTTTATCAAAAGTGTTTCAAATGTAGTAACTTGGCTAGATTTTCCACAAAGAAGGAAAAGGGGCAGTTTACATGCATCAAACTAATAATTTATGAGAGATAAAGTGATAAAATGTTGGAGATTTGTAATAGTAATACTGCCACACTAAAAAGAAGAGAGGTTACACAATTTAACTATGGACACATCTATTTCTGGATGTGCTAATGACTCACTAAGAAGTCCTGATTCCCAAGTCCCTTGCTCTAGCTACTAGACTGGGGTGGGCAAAATGGCCTCCGTGGATCGCATCCAGCCCACCAAGCAGGTTGATCCGACCCATGGAGGCTCTGCCGCTCCTCTGCCCCCAGGCAAATTAGGACATGGGTGCGGAGGGAGTGCACAAATTTTCCTCCACCCTGCCAAGCACTAAGAAGCATCATGCGCTCCGGGAAGGCATGAGGAGACTTTGCACACTGCCCATCTGCAAGCCCTGATTGGCCTGGGGGCCAAAGGGAGAGCACACGAAGTCTCCTCCCACCTCCAAGGGCATGGGCGCTTAAGGGAAACTTGTTGGGGGGGGAGGAAGGGGAAGAGACTTCATGCACTCCCCCACCCCAAAAGAGCAATTATGGTCCAGAGCAGCCCATGACCACTTCAAAAATTTCTGAAGTGGCCCCTAGCAAAAAATTACTGCCGTCCCTGTACTAGCCAGTACTTCCTCATTATGAGCTCAATTAATTTAATCTGATGAGATGGTGCTTTCTGACACTTCTTGTAAACTTAGCACTTGGGAGATTAGGCAGGATGCTTAATTCTGTAACTCAAATTTGCTTGACAGAGGGGCACTTTTAAAGATTAAGGAACTGTTTTTCATAATTGTTTTTACTAGCTAATGTGAACTAAGACCACTTCAAAGGATGAAACAGCTATATTACATTTAATAAAACTTCCCCACTTTTGGGTTACTGACTAAAAAGTTCCTTATATGCTTAATAAAACTGCCTCACAAACCAGTTCTATTGCTGGGAGAAAATAAAGTTGTTAGAAAAGCTAATAACGGATTAGATTTATAAAACAAAAAAGAATGGATTTCATGGATTCAGATGTTAGACACTACTAGTAAATAATGCACCACTTTTCACAGAGCCTACACTACATTCACAAGCCAAATGCTATGCAGAGGACAAGTGAGTGAGAAGAGGATTTCCAGAATGAAGACTGGATTTAATCTTCGTATGGTGAAGTATTCAGTAGCAGAAATATCAGACATTTTCACTATTCATAGCATCTTATTTCTAAAGAATAAGGGCACACAAGCTTTGCCTCCCTTTAGGCTCTGTCAGTAACTTGCCAGAAGCCTGAGGGGTAAATTTATTTTTCATAAAAGAAACACACAACAAAGAGTTACACAGAACAGAAAGTATTTCAAACTGCAGCTGCACTCATCGATAATGTGCAATTGAGGTGCCTGGAGACTTCAGGTCCTCAGCAATTCACTCTCCAGCTTGATGTGAATAGTCCATTCCATTTTCTAGATGAAGTCAGCCCTAACCCACACTACAAAATGTAGCTGAATATAGTTTACTCTGCCCCAAAGATGACGACACAAGACATAATTGATATTTTAAGAAGTTAAAAATCTCTTTCTAGAAAGCCCGCAAACAGGAATGATTTAATTAAGGCAGAAAAATGTGTAGAGTTGGGCTAATAATTAAGTTTAAGATAAACTTAGCCCTTTCCTGCATGCAACTATCCACAAGAAATCATAACCTGAGTTTTTTATTAGTAAGGCTGCGAGTGTCAGGGAGGTCACAGATTTTGTATCTTTCTACAACCTCTAACATACGCAGCTGCAATGGTTAGTGCGGCTTACCCCTAGACTGTACAAGCAGCTGGTCCCCAGGAATGGTACCCGGGGAACTCAGAGCAGCAGATGGCAAGAGGTAGTCAGCCTCCACTGCCAGATCTGGGGCCAATCATTAGCCTCCAGACCTCTCCTCTCCCTAAGCGATGCGGTGCCCTAAGAGCAGTTAAGAATTACTCAGGGATATTTATATTAAAAATCTTGGACATGTCAGCCCCCTGAATTTTTGTTTATTGCTCATGACCTGTTCCTGACTCTTACTAAAAATACCCATGATTAAATCTTAGCCTTATTAAGGCACAATTGTTTAAAACTATTCAGATTAATATTTACAAAACTCTGCTCAGACATACAATTTAAACTGTGCTGACTAGTTGTGATTAACATCAGTAGAAAAATCTGGGAATAGAAATGACTGGAAAATTTATGATAGAAAAATAATGAGAATTTGGGTACCAAACAGAAGTAGCAATCTGTTTCTTTGCTTTATAGCTGCAGACACTTGACTCTGTCCCCACCACCACTGGGTGCACAGTGCTCTGCCATCCCTAATGCTTGGGGGCTGAGATGTCTTTATATGATCCTGCTTTCCACCTTCCTTCCCTGGGACAGGCTCAGATTTGGGTAGGCCTGGGTATGGCCCACAAATAGCTATGCCCCAATTAACACATTTTCCTTAGCAGAAATATTCATATGAGATTTGGAAATTCACTTGTGTGATCATTCTTGCCTGTAAAATTCAATCATACAAATGTTTGTGAGATGTGAACACAAACAGGTGGGAGTATACCCATTGCAAGCTGATTAACAATTGAGCATGTGTGATTTTTTTTGCAGTATTAACTTAGCTCTAGCAGTGAATGAGAAAATACTTTCCCTTGAAACAGAAAGCACAGCAAGAGGCCAAGAAGTTATTTTGTAGGTTGTTAACATCCAGGATCTTCCTTGACCTGCAAGAGGAAATAAAAAAAATAACAGTTATTAAGTTGAATGTATGGGTATGCTTTCAGGTTAAAAAAAAAAAAAAAAAAGAAAAAAAAAGGTATTTCAAGAAAATATTGGAAAGGCTTCATTCTACAGCCTTCTGTCCCACTGAACAAGGGGTATGTAGCAGGACTTCTAGGACACTCCAGTACAGGTATTACGGTAAGAGAATTTAAATGTTGCGTATGATGCAAGGTTCTTCTTCAGAATAATTAAGCAACCATTTCAGTGATCAAACAAGAATTACATTCTAGCATAAGTGCAATTCATAGTTCTCACAATTCTTAGCCATTACTCCAAACAAGTTGTCTATCCATCCTGCACTTAATACAGAGGCAGCACTGTTTCTCAGTGCTCCCTCTAAAAGAGCCTTCTCCCTGGAAATTGTTTAAATTAGAGATACAAGTAAAACTATCCACAATTATTGTTCTTAAAAAGGTAAGTGTCCCACACTTGCATATTTCATAACTTTTAGTATGTTTCGACAGATACACCACAGGTAATGATTGCAACTGGGTACAATTTCTGCTCACATACCAAGAAGTGCATAAAGAAGAGCAAAAGAAAGGAAATTATCAACATGATTATTCAGATTACAGAAATTTGTTGACACTAACCACCTACTACATCACTTGGGGGAAAGACATAAAAAAAACCAAACCACCAAGAAGTCAGCTCATATCTCCTGTGATGGCACTGATAATAGTAAATTTGCAGTTCCCAAGTATGAGATAAACAGGTATTTCACATAATTAGGGACTTACTAAAGTGTGACATTGTAATATTCCTGTGGGGTCACTGTTTTCAGTCCACCAAAGTAGTCCAGGACCCAGATATTGGTTATGTTGAATTTGGCAAAGAACCAGTTATGATCTCGAGGCCAGCTTTCCATCTCAGGATGTCGACTGAATAATGCTAGTTTTGCAAAGACCGCTTCTGTATCGTTCACCTAACAAGTAATCAGCAACATATAACAAAAGATGTAAATTTAATTGCAAAAGACAAATCTGTATTTTAAAACAACTGCCAATAAGATTATTATAACATGAGACTAAAATAAGTTTTCCTTCCAATTATATTACCCCCACATCCATCCATCAACAGAAAGATTTCACTGGATTGAGGTTTGCCCTAGAAAGCTAGACAGTTGTACCAGCAGAAGTTACTCTTTAGCATTTAGAATTCCTTAAGAGTCTCTCAGTGATACTCTTGAATACTGGTAGGAAGGTGTGACTTAGTTTACATTGGTAGATTATGAGCTAGCTTGCTACCATCAAAGGGAATTACATACCTGAGAGAAAGATTCAGGTGTTACACTTCCATACAGAAGTTCTTACATTTCTATTCTCTGTTTAGTAAAGAATATTGCTTTGTATATAATACTGTCATGTTCAGTGCAAACTTTCAGTTGTTTACCTTATCAACAGTCCCAGAGAAGATAATGTGGGCACATAGAGGATTCTGGGGATCATAGCCTTTCTTCTTGCAGTATGGAGTCTGTGCCAAAGACACTGTTAGGGAGGCATTTGCATTCACCTGAAATGCAAGCAATAAGGTAATTGGCAAAGCTGTCCCAAAGCAATACTTTACATAATTAAATTTGTAAAAATACACCAGCAGTTCTCAACTTCCTTATTGTGGGCTGAGAGGCAGGGGTTGAATGGCTGGACAGCAGCTGTCTGGACCTCTCTCCCTTGTGTGGGGCTGGGCAATGGACCCAGACCACCTATTTTACAGAGTTGGATGGCAGCCCAAGAACTCCAACTTCCTCTGTGCAGGGCCAAGTGGCAACCCCAGACATCCCACCCTCCTAGACTCCTGCCACACATTTTCCCTGAAAACTGTGGCACTGTGCCAGGCTGGCCAGCTGCCCCACCAACTCTGAACCCCTGCCTGCCTAGCCCAGATGGATGGCCTGGCTGTATGACAGCTCTGAACCCAAGACAGCCCTGGACACCCTGCTGTGTTTAACTGTGTTAACACCTTGTTGGGAGACCCAGGTTGCAACTCCAGCTGCAAGGCTGCTCTGGACCTTAAAGCCTGCGGCCCCTGTGTCCAGACTGTTGCTGTGTACTAACTGGGGCACATGCAGCCTGGGGACTGAGAAACAATGGAATAAACCCACTGGAGGGTTGCCAATTTCCCAGGAAATGCCAGACATTGCTGAATACCAGCCTAAACCTGGTTTAAAAATAACTGCATCAGCATCCAGCAAATTCAGAATGCATCTTTTTAAACTCTGGATACATTTAAAACTGAAGAATAGGCTCAGTCTACACACTACATCAAAGCTGGCCTACAGCTACAAAATGCTGCAGAGCCAAATGGATCTGGACTATAGCCTGCAACTCTTCAAGCTTACAACTACATTTTTTGTATTTCAAATAACTAAATGTTTTTAATGTTTGTTTATGCAATACTGAAAACTGAGATGAGTCATGACATGTATAATTTCCTTGAGACAATATAGAACCAAAATGTATAGACATTGCAATATTCAGTATTACAGTACCATATACAGTAAAACTCTGATGGTCCGGCACTCCTGATAGTCCGGCACCATCAGGAACCCGGAAGTGCTCCGGGCAGCTGGACTATTGGAGCTGCTCTGCCCCCAGCTTCCCCAATTCAGCCGCTGCTAAAACTGACCAGCGGCTGAATCGAGGAAGCCGGGGGCAGAGCAGCTGGGGTGCTGCCGAGTAGGTCCCGTAGCGCTGCCCCTCGGGGCTGTGGGACCAACCTAGCAGCACCCCAGCTATCCCCAATTCAGCCGCTGCTGAAACTGACCAGCGGCTGACTCCAGGAAGCCTGAGGCACAGCTGCTCTGCCTTGGGCTTCCTGGAATCAGCCCCTGGTCAGTTTCAGCAGCGGCTGACTTGGGGACACTGAGGAGCAGCCGGCAGCACCCCAGCTGCTCTGCCCCAGGCGTCCCCAAGAACAGCTGGGGTGCTGCCGGGTTGGTCTCACCGCGCCACGAGTCGGCGCTACCGGACCAAACCAGCAGCACTCCAGCTGCTCTGTTGCAGGCGTCCCCGATTCAGCCACTGCTAAAACTGACCAGCAGCGGCTGAATTAGGGATGCCTGGGGCAGAGCCAGACTATCGGAAGGGGGGGGCTATGAAGGGTCTGGGGTGGCATTCCCCCACCCCAACCCAGACCCCTCATAGCCCCCCCTTCCGATAGTCCGGCATATCTGATAATCCGGCACCCCCTGGGTCCTAAAGGTGTTGGATTATCGGAAGTTTACTGTATTAATATTACACCCCTGCTATTTTTATTTGTACAAGCCAAAATTAATCTACAAGTTCATTGTCTTATGAAACTGCAAGATAACTAAAACTATGTGTAATATAGTTTGCATTTGAAATAATTTTAAAAAGAGAAAAATGCCTTAAATTAGGATGATCTACTTTTTCCTAGGATGGTAAAATCCTTGGTTTTATCCAGGAAAAGCCACCTCTGGTAAATACCCATACCTGATTGCCACAAAAGTATTTTCAATCAAATTAACTTCCAGATAATACCCAGAACATGTCATGAGAAGGAAGTTACTGACCTTTGTCACCACCTTCTTATTTTAAATTATTTTAAACTGCTTAATTTGAAACAAGCTAGATTTGAATAGGAAAAACTTGCTAAACTATGTGGCTTTCCAGAACAGGGGTTTTCCAGATAGTACCACTGGAAGCCTAAAAAAACGACATCATCAACACTTGAATTTAATGTAGGGTCCAGTTATTTCACATTCAAGTTATGCTGTGCACTAATGGAATGCACAGTGCTGTATAAAACAAAGGTGAACATAGTAAAGTGTATCCTGGTGGAAGGATCAGTTGTACACAAAGTTAAAATGTAACGTAACCAACTTAGAATATGTCTTGGTATATGTGTTTAAGTTACTCTACACACACGATGCTAAAATAAGTAAGAACAATTATTATTTTGAAGGCAAATTGCTTCAGAGATAGTGAACTCCATCAAAGTCTGAAGCTAATTTTAAAAATCCAGTTTGAGTTAGGAGCACAAAAATCTATTTGAAGGTAACTTCACTTGTGGCCTAAAAATTAGCATGCCAGGGGACTGTCTAAAAATTAGTTAGAAAGTCACAAAAGTTAACAGGATGAAAATGCCTTAAATATAACTTGCCACAGTTAGTGGTTGTCAACACATGTAAGAGAAGGTTTTTTTTTTTTTTAAATTTTATAATAATTTGTTGAAAATATATTTGTATATAAAAAAAATCTACACAGAAGCTTTTGTAATAATGCCCATCAGGAAACCAAGTTTTCCTTACAAAGCTAGTTGTGGAGGCAGTAAAAATCAGTATGCATTTAAGGTGTGGGTTAAGGCCTGATCACATTAGCTACACAGATGCAAATTTCTAGTACAGTACAGGCAGTCCCCGGGTTACGTACAAGATAGGGACTGTAGGTTTGTTCTTAAGTTGAATCTGTATGCAAGTCGGAAATGGCGTCCAGATTCAGCCACTGCTGAAACTGATCAGTTTCAACAGCGGCTGAATCTGGACGCCAGTTCTGACTTACATACAAATTCAACTTAAGAACCCCAGGTATCCCCAAGTCAGCTGCTGCTGAAACTGATCAGCGGCTGATTCCAGGAAGCCCGGGGCAGGGGCTTCCTGTAGTCAGCCACTGGTCAGTTTCAGCAGCGGCTGACTTGGGGACACCTGGGGCAGAGCAGCTGGGGTGCTGCTGGGTTGGTCCAGTAGCGCCGCCGCACCTCGGCGCTACTGGACCAACCCAGCAGCACCCAAGCTGCTCTGCCCCAGGCGTCCTGATTCAGCCGCTGCTGAATCTGACCAGCAGTGGCTGAATCAGGACGCCTGGGGCAGAACAGCTGGGGTGCTGCCGGGTTGGTCCAGTAGCTCCCAGAGCGGCGCTACAGGACCAACTGGCAGCGCCCCAGCTGCTGTACCACAGGTGTCCGGAGCAAAGCCACGGAGCACGGGGGCAGCGGGAAAGTCCAGACGTGCCGTAGCTGTCCTGCTGCCCTCGGGCTCCGTGGCTTTGCTCTGCTTTGCTCCCTGTCCCCCTGGTCTGCAGACCAGGGGGACAGGGAGCAAAGCGGCGGAACACGCAGGCAGCGGACAGCCCAGACGCGTCTGGGCTGTCAGCTGGCCGCGTGCTCCGCGGCTTTGCTCTGCTTTGCCCCCCCGCCCCCCTGATCTGCAGACCAGGGGGATGGGGGGGGCAAAGCAGAGCCAAGCCGCGGAGCGCCCGGCCAGCTGACAGCCCAGACGCGTCTGGGCTGTCAGCTGATCGCGCGCTCCGTGGGCTGTCAGCTGGCCGGGCGCTCCGTGGCTTTGCCCCCCCCCCCAGTCCCCCTGGTCTGCAGACCGGGGGGGGGGGAGGGCAAAGCAGAGCCAAGCCTCGGAGCGCGTGGGCAGCGGACAGCCCTGTCCGCTGCCCATGTGTTCCGCCGCTTTGCTTCCTCTCCCTGGTCTGCTGGAGACCAGGGAGAGGAACGGCCCCGTTCGTAACTGCGGATCCGACACAAGTCGGATCCGCGTAACTCAGGGACTGCCTGTATAGGTATTCTGCCTCTGAAACCAAGATATGTTGCACTTGTGCAAGCTCTGCTTTACAATGGAGCAATGAATCTTTTCTATATCAGTGCGAAAAGATTCCTGGTGTAGTCAGGCCTTAAGCGTATGTCAGGAAACAAACTATTCAACAGACATTATGCCTTCAACCGTGACAGAAAATACTTCAAACAACCCAAATTGCCATCATAAAGTGAACATTCACATGAACTTCATTTTCAGTATTTATAAGATTATATCTCCCCGGGCCCTCACTCATTGTTTTAGTCAGGTCACATATGCAGCCCCTTACACGCATGCAAATCTCCACTGCTTAATGGGGTTCCACTCAAGGGCAAAAGTCCATCAATACAAATCCAACTGTGGGAGGATTCACGTTTGTTACAAGTCTGTTTAACCAATGACAAAAGATATTCTCCTTCCTCTCTGCAACTTTGTTTCAGTTAACCAGGTTAACAGTAATGGACTTCAGAGAAAGGCTAAATTTACATTCTAGTCCTCTGAACTGATAAAGCAGAAATTTGTAAGGCTGTTATTTCCTGAATACATGCTTCGTATCTAAATCAGGCCCAAAACTAATAAAGTTTTGTGACTGCAAAGTTCCAGGAAGAGCTTTTACCCAGAGAAGGAAGAAGATCTGCACAAACTTTATGCAGTTTGCACTCGTTTTCAACTTTCTTATGTATTTCTTTGATTTCAGAGTATGAAGTCTCCTTTCAAAGTACCATATTCTGTATATAATTTGACATATTGCACACACCCCAACAGCTAAGAGTTGTAATGGAATTTCCACAATGCACAACAACAAATAGCTTATTTCAGCAAAAATATTAAGTGAAGTAAGCTTATTAGTTCCCACTGCATTTACGGAACTACAGCCATCATGAGACTTTGACAGTGCAAATGCTCAAGTTAACACCAAATAACATGATTCAGCTTTTTTGGCGTTATCTGCTGACCGAGGTCTCCATGTGATGGTAAACCAGACAGATGAACCCTGTCCTGCAATAGCAAAATATAGATAAGAGGCTACAAAAACTGTTCGGGAGCCTTCTTATTGGATAGAGCCTACTGAACCAGTAAAATCTATATAACAAGTGTCAAAACAGGGAGGTGGGTCCCGTTTTGTTGTATTATTTGATCAAAACTCCATATTTCTTAGAGACACTTTCAAAAATGAAATATTACAAATAGAACTTAAAAAGGGGAAAATAGTAACTACAAAGGGTTAAAGAAACCAAGTGAGGACAACGGTCAGATAATTCAGGAAGCAAACTAGCATTAATTATATAGGCAAAGACAAAAAACACCCACAACTCCATGCTTGCTTTGCCCATATTTTAGTTTGCATTACAGAGAAAAAGAGTAAAGAGAGGGGAACATCATGCAATGTTCCCTTTAATCTTTTCCATCCATGTGCAGATTTTTTCCATGTGTGGAATATTTTAAGTTCACCAAGGCATGTGCAAATGTGCACCACCCGTAGAAAAAAAAAACAGTGAGCGCTCTGCTAAACTCTTGAGTGTCCCCACAAGTGCACAGTTTACAGAGAATACTGAAATAATGTATTGGATTCTTAGCCAAATCTGTGTTTAAGACTGTGCTTTTCATCCCAGACTTGGGTGTTTGCAAACACTTAGGATGTAGCTAGCTACTTATCTATAAGTATTACATAAGTAAATAATGTCTTTAAATGACACCATCGGTATTGGTTCCTCACTCTAGGATGTCATGCTCCCAATGGCATCAGGACACAATTATACTATTTTTAAAACTCTTTACAGAAGCAGCAGTTAGTTCACAAAGCGTGTCCTGTCTTCTCTACTGAAGCAGCATACATACATACAATGCTGCTATCCCTTTAAGTGTCCTAAATCAGTGAGTTCATTCTTCATCCCAACCAAGCAAAGAGGTTTAGCAGGAGCTGATTAGGGGCTTTCAGGGGTTACCACTCCAACTTGTCATCTCACAGTGTGTTCTCATGCCTTTTTTTTCCCTACAGGAATTAAGTTAGCATTTGGTTAGCAGCATTTCTTAAGCTGTTCAGGTACATCTAAACTGCAAAATCTCAAAGTGACTCTCAAAAGCCCAGGCAAAAGCTTAATGGATAGTTGACTAGCAACTCCCCCCCCCCCCAACCCCCTGCTTCCTCTATCACAGAAAGAGGCGGGGGGGGGGAGGAGGGAGAGGAGAAAAGAGGGGTGTTGGGGGGGGGGGGAAGCTGGATAAAGCAGGTTCCTCCTGCTCCTGCTCTAGCTCCATTGGAGGGGGCAGTAACACAGTGGTGGCATTCCACCTTTGAAATGTACAAGAGTCTTTGTTGGGGCTCTTGTACATTTCAAAGGCGGATGCCTGCAGCACTTCTACCTTTGAAATGCAGCAGCTCTTGCTACATTTCAAAGCAGAAATACCATTATCAAATAATCGAATAGTCGATGGAAATTCCATCAACGATTATCAATTAATTGATAATCTACTTTTTAACATCCCTCTCTCAAATAACTTAATCTGGGCTCTGAGACCGTTACATTTTTTTTTCATTTTCCTGAAGTAAAGACATCCCCGTGGTTGCTTTAGCCCAACCGTGCCAATTTTTCAGCTCCCAAGTCATTTATAGCTCATTTGGTGCCTATTCTCCCCTTTTTTTAAAATCTTTGATTTCTCTGCTTCTTTATTCAGTGACCACTCTTGGAGTTTCAGCAATTGGTAATATGTCATAGATGACCATGGCATGGGTATAGAGAGTTGCCTAGAGGTTTTTCTTTTTTTTTGGGGGGGGGGGGGTACTTGTAACAAGTCCTTTGGAATGCCATTCCACACTGATATATAAGGGAATCTATAGAATGCTCAACGCTTTACTGTTTGGCTATGTCTACACTAGCAGGTTATTGCGCAAGAACGGCCGTTCTTCTAGAAAGCGTCCACACTGCCTGCCTGCTCTTGCACAAGAAGATGAACAGTAAGGTGTAGTAAGAGAGGGCTTCTTGCGCAGGAGCTATGCTCTTTTTTAACAGGTCTAAGCCCTCTTGCGCAGGCGCTCTTGTGCAAGAGGGCAGTGTGGACACTCGGCAGTGATTTCTTGCACAAGAAAGCCCTACTGCTAAAATGGCCATCAGAGCTTTCTTGCGCAAGAGAGCATCCACACTGCCATGGATGCTCTTGCGCAAAAGCACAGCTAGCATATGACAGTAAGGACATTTTCTTATGCAAGAGTTCTTGCACAAGATGTTATTGCGCAAGAAGCCACCAGTGTAGACATAGCCTTCAAGTGCTGTAATATTTCTAGTCACCAGTCCTCTTCTGTACATTTAACAGCAATATATGGTCTTCACTGTATGTATAACTCTTAATAATTCCGATGTTTCCAAATGTTGTATTCCATAAAGGCTTTTAAAATCAGCACTCAAGTCACAGTAATTGCAGAGGAAAGAAAGTTCCAACTCCTGAAGAAAATATTACATGCTACAAAATACATTAGCAGCAAGAAGGTTTGAAAGTTAGGCTGTTTTTTCAGTTGTTAGAGTGAATTCATATATCAATACACCTATTTTTATTTCAGATTTGCACTAATTAATTTTTACCATCCTTGCAAAAGATCACTACAGTAAAGGAGTGGTGCACCTGAATATTAAACTGTTCATTATCACCAATTATGAAACTTGCTGGGCAAGGATATTTCTGAGTAACATCCAAATTAAGACTGATCAATATAAAACTCCCTTTATTTTTCAAAAGGAATTGGCAATGCCTCAAGAGACAGGGCTTGCCACATTTGAGGTCCATTACCTGTAAGCCAAGCACTCACAACTGGCATTTGTTTAGTACATACACAGGATATCACAGGAATGCAACAATACCCACCAATGAGGAAGAAAGGGCATGCTCAGGAGACCTTGTCTGGTCTGTTTTGCCCTGGACTGGCACATAAGAGATACGCCGGCCTACACAAGCTCAGTCATTGCACTTGGGCTAGGACACTCCTCCATACTAAAAAGTAGGGATGTCAATGTGTAGTTGACTATTATGATTAACCGATAAGCCTCAACTTATCAGTTAATCTTGCCAACTACACATATTTACTTCTCCTTTTACCACCTCTGTATCAGTGGCAGGGGCGAGGGGGAAAGAACTGGTTGTCGCTGCCTCTGCCCTTGTGCTGCTGCTTCTATCAGAGGCAGGGGGGGGGGGGGGGGGAGAAGAGGAGGCTGCAACTAAGCAGCCCCTGTCTGCAGGGGATCTGAGGCCTTCCCAGCAGTCTCCCCCCACAGCAGCCTCTGTCCATGGGAAGCCCCACACTGCTGCCTCTGTATGAGAGACAGTAAGGAGGGAGGAAATGCGTGTAGTGGACAAGATTAACCAATGAGCCCAGGCTTATCAGTTAATCATATAGTCGACTTCATATTAACAGGCAGCCGATCTACACAGGGTGCCCTTGCACGCTGCTTCCTCGGACACAGAGTCAGCAGCGCAGGGTGACTGGGGGCTCCCCGGGAGCCGGGCGGGAGCACAGTGGCTGCCAGCCCCACCCCCAGGGACTATCAAAGAGTTGACTAGCCGCTACGATTTCACGGGGCTGCTCAGCTACCCGCGATCGCAGGTCCCCAGGAGCTACAAGTGCAGCGTCAGGGCAGCACCGGACCCGGGCTCGCGCCCCAGCTGCCGAGGAAGAGCCCCGCGAGCCCCACACCGCGGCTTAGGGAGGGTGAGCGAGCTCCCCCCCCCCCCCCGGCCCCGCGCCCACCTGCAGGTCCTGCACGGACACCTCCAGCGCGGTGAGGTACAGGTAGGGGACGCCGCTGCCGCGGGGCCCGCGCGGCCCGTCGCTCAGCGAGAAGACGTTGGCGAAGGGGCAGCCCCGCAGCGGCTCGCGCGCGGACAGCGTGGCCAGCGCCCCCCAGTCGCACTGGTGAACCACGTAGCGGGCCACGCGCGCCGCGTCCTCGTGGGGTGGAATCCCGGCTCCCGCGCCGGGCAGCAGCGCCCAGACCAACAGCCACAACGGCCCCATCGTAACCGGCCGGACTGACTCCCTCTGCGGCCACGCCACTGTGAGCCAATGGACACCCGTCGGCCACCCGTCTCCACCAGTGATGGCGCGTGGGAGGCGGGACGATCTGGGATGAGGCGTGGTCATTCTGCTTTCAGCCAATGGACGGACGCCGTCTTCTCATGCCCGCCAATGAGCTCTGCCAGAGGGCGGAGCGAAAACCCGTCGGTTGTCAACAGAACCGATTCTCGCACCAGCTGTGTAGGGAGGGGGGAAAGGAGGAGTCCATCAAATGTCAGCCAATGATATGCCGTGTTGGGACTTTCCTCCAATAAAAACGGGCAGTGGGCGGGCGGAGGCGGGATTAAAGCGGAGTGAGTGACACTCGCAAGCCCAGCTGCAGGTTCGGAATATAAAATTCCTCTCTCCGCCCCTCCCGTCTGGTCACGTGGGAAAAGGGGGCCGAGCAGCCTGCCCCCAGTTTTGTGCATGGGCTTTGGCAGGGTTTAACAGCAAGGGGTAGGGCTGCTCTTTTCCTTCTGCAAGAGCTGCCCTGTGCCGGCGGATTTATGTCTTGGCACTAGAATACTTTCTGTTTTATTGCCCAGCCCTTTTCTAATGGTTTCTAGCATGCTGTTAGCTTCTTTTTCCCCTCCAAGGCTGCTGCCCATTGGGCAGATGTTTTCAAAGGACTGTCCTCAGTGACTCCACATCCATGCTATCCTTCTTGAGTGGTAGCAGCTGATTTAAATGCCATCATTTTGTAGGTACAGTTGGGATTATATTTTGCAATTTCAGTGACTCATGGTAGCACATGGGAAGTGCGTGGCTCTCTATTCCTGTGCCAAAAATTTTATTGCTAAATGGGGTGCCCCCCACATGCTCTTTCCCTGTTCCTTTGGGTGGTCCTCCCTGTAACCCTTGCCCCTACAGGCACCAGTTTCCTCTGTTTTGCAAAGTGCATTTGTCAACATTAAATTTAATCCGCCACTTGGTTTCCTAATACCTCAGTTTAGTGAGAGACCTTTGTAATTTATGGGCTGTGCCTAGACTGGCCAGTTTTTCTGGAAAAACTTGCCAGCTGTCTACACTGGCCACTTGAATTTCCACAAAAGCACTGACTTCCTACTGTAAGAAATCAGTGCTTCTTGCGGAAATACTATGCTGCCCCCATTCAGGCAAAAGTCCTTTTGCGCAAAACTTCAGACAGCTCAGATTTGTTTTCTGCAAAAAAGCCCCAATTGCAAAAAAATGGCAATTGGGGCTTTTTTTGCGGAAAAGTGTGTCTAAATTGGCATGGACGCTTTTCTGCAAAAAGTGTTTTTGTGGAAAAGCGTCCGTGCCAATCTAGATGCTCTGTTCCGAAAATGCTTTTGACTGAAAACTTTTCCGTTAAAAGCATTTCTGGAAAATCATGCCAGTCTAGACGTAGCCGTGGTCGTCAGTTTTGGATATAATTATCTTGATTACTGTTTTATCAACTGCAAACTATCAATGTGAAAGGTAAGCAGTGGCAGCTGGAGCATACCCTGCCTGCTACAGGCAGGGGACTGCTCCAGCACTGCGGGCCAGCCAAAGCAGCCCTGTCCATTAGAGATGTACAAAATTGGTTATTTTAATAACCGTGTATCTGCCAACATTTTTAATGGTTACTTAGCTACTCTGGAATGGGACCGGTAGCCTGTGTGCTCTGGTTTTTGGCTCCACTCCCTGCTGCCTGCCCAAACTCCCTGTGGATGAGGCTGCTCTCCGGGATTGCTAACATCCCTACTGTCCATGGTGGGCCTGGATGAAGCAGCAGCCCCCTGCCCACACCCTTTAATTACTTAACAGTTTAAACATCACAGTTAACCAATTAAATAGGATTTTACATACCTACTGCAAAAGTGCTCAGCCATTCTGTCAATAAGTGACATTGAAACCCATGTACATCAGTATTTTTAAAAGGACCTTTAACTACTATCCCAGAAGTAGAAGTGTGTTAAGTATTTAATGTATTTCACAGTAATAGAGATGTAGCCGTGTTAGTCTGGTCTTGCTGACTAGTGAGTATATTTCACACACACTCTAGGGATTTTTATGCTCAGTCCTCTGAGTCTGTTGGATCCTATTACTCTCACAAGCTACCACAGGTTGCACCTCTGAAAACTGATACTCAGATGCTTCTCGACCAGAGAGCCCCGGAGCCTAATGGCAGGAGGCTGACAGCCCAATGGGACCGGAGGAGCCCAATAGCAGTGCTGGGGCCAAGGATTGGAGAATTCTGGCAGCCTGGAGCTGGGAGGCTGGGGAACCCCAGGTGCCCATAGCAGCACGGGGCTCGTAGCTGTAGAAACACAGGTGCTTGCAGCAGCCCGGAGTTGGAGGCCAGAGAAGCCTGGCTGCCTGTGGCAGCCCATGGCAGCACAGAGCTTTAGAACCTGAACAGCCAGCGGCAGTGCGGGTTTGCCTGGAGAAGCCCAATCACTTGCAGCAGTGCAGGACTAGGGAAATCTGGCTGCACGTGGCAGCGCAGATCCAGGGCTGGAGAACACCTGCCACCAAAGGCAGCCCAGAGCCGGCGCCAGCAGTGGCAGAGCAAGGGACAAGGTCGAGGGGGCTGGCTGGATCAAGGCCTATGGCAGGGGACACTTCTCCTGGTCTGGCAAATTATGTCACTGGGGACAGGTCAGGTCCCGACTCTGCTGGACCAGAGAAGTACAACCTGTATACTGAATTCTAAAACTGGATTAAAAATCAATAGCTATTATTAATTAGATCATTCTTTTTAAAAAAGGGGACTATCTGGTAAGAGAGGTGCTGGCGCATCCTTCTGGCATGAAGTTTTAACCAACATCTAAAGATTTCTTTGTATATTTGTCATACTTTAAGCTTGAAATATTCATTCTGCTTTCCTTCTGGTAGTCACAAGAGGGTGCTATTCTTTCAGCTTGGGTAGTTGAGATTACAAAAGTTAATTAAATGGACTAAACCTGTTGAACTGTTCCCTGGGTGTACTAGATGAACGTGAGATAGCCGGATATACTGATTGGACGGAGTGTAATGGACTAAGGCGTACTTGCTGGACGTACTGAACATAAGAACATAAGAACGGCCATACTGGGTCAGATCAAAGGTCCATCCAGCCCAGTATTCTGTCTGCTGACAGTGGCCAATGCCAGGTGCCCCAGAGGGAGTGAATTGAACAGATAATGATCAAGCGATCTCTCTCCTCCCATCCATCTCCACCCTCTGACAAAAGAGGCTAGGGACACCATTCCTTACCCATAATGGCTAATAGTCATTTATGAACTTAACCTCCATGAATTTATCTAGGTCTCTTTTAAACCTTGTTATAGTCCTAGCCTTCACAACCTCCTCAGGCAAGGAGTTCCACAGATTGACTATGCGCTGTGTGAAGAAGAACTTCCTTTTATTTGTTTTAAACCTGTTGCCCATTAGTTTCATTTGGTTGCCCCTCGTTCTTATATTATGGGAACAAGTAAATAACTTTTCCTTATTCACTTTTTCCACACCACTCATGATTTTATATACCTCTATCATATCCCCACCTTACTCTCCTCTTTTCCAAGCTGAAAAGTCCCAGTCTTTTTAATCTCTCCTCATATGGGACCCATTCCAAACCCCTAATCATTTTAGTTGCCATTCTCTGAACCTTTTCTAATGCCAGTATATATTTTTTGAGATGAGGAGACCACATCTGTACGCAGTATTCCAGATGTGGGTGTACCATGGATTTATATAAGGGCAATAAGATATTCTCTGTCTTATTCTCTATCCCTTTTTAAATGATTCCTAACATCCTGTTTGCTTTTTTGACTGCCGCTACACACTGCGTGGACATCTTCAGAGAACTATCCATGATGACTCCAAGATCTCCTTCCTGATTAGTTGTAGCTAAATTAGCCCCCATCATATTATATGTATAGTTGGGGATATTTTTTCCAATGTGCATTACTTTACATTTATCCACATTAAATTTCATTTGCCATTTTGTTGCCCAGTCACTTAGCTTGGTGAGATCTTTTTGAAGTTCTTCACAGTCTGCTTTGGTCTTAACTATCTTGAGCAGTTTAGTATCATCTGCAAACTTTGCAACCGCACTGTTTACTCCTTTCTCCAGATCATTTATGATTATGTTGAATAGAATTGGTCCTAAGACTGACCCTTGGGAAACACCACTAGTTACCCCTCCCTCTCCATTCTGAAAATTTACCATTTATTCCTACCCTTTGTTTCCTGTCTTTTAACTAGTTCTCAGTCCATGAAAGGATCTTCCCTCTTATCCCAGACAACTTAATTTACGTAAGAGCCTTTGGTGAGGGACCTTGTCCAAGGCTTTCTGGAAGTCTAAGTACACTATATCTACTGGATCCCCCCTGCCCACATGTTTTTTGACCCTTTCAACAAACATGATTTATCAGGCTGAAGAATGCTTCCTGAATGTATTAGTTTGATTCATTGGCCTCAATGAGATTCATACTTACATGGTGGTTTCCGACTGCACTGTATTTGACAAGGTACATTGGATTGAAGAATGCTGGCAAAATATCCTAAACTTTGGCATTAGGGACAGGCACTTAATGGGCAGTCAATTTGGGCACTTGCTGGCAAAAATATTCACCACATGAATCTGCTGAAGGCTTGTTTGTTTCATAGCACCATGTTCAAATAGGTTCTCCTGCTGACAGTGTCACAAAGCAGTGACAATAGTCTCAACATCAGGAAAAGAAGGCTGCATTGCTAGTTGAGGTATCATTAGCACCCTCAGCACCAGCTAGTTCAGGATCAATAGCTAATCTGAAATAAATCTTCTAAGCTTCTCTGTCTTCCTTAAATATTTTTTAGAGCAGTGGTTCTCAAACTTGTGGTACACACCACTCAGCACAAACCTTTCCACAGACCACCAGCCAACCACCCATGATGACAAAATGCCTTCACTTATCTCTAAATACCTTAAATACTAAATTATTCTTATTAGGCTACTGGAGCATAAAAATGTAAATTCTCACCTATAACAAAAGGGGGGGTATATAGCCAGTAAGGATGGAAATTTTATTAATCAAAACAATTAAACAGATTAGGAGCTTTAACTTTACCATGTTAATTTACCAAACTTTGCTTTAAACAAAATATTTCAAGATTATCTTTATTTATGGCAAGTTGGGGGACATTTTCTGGGTTGGGGGCCACAGACACACAGAAAAAAATCAGTCGGGGGCCACACAAAAGTTAGAAGCAAAAAAAAAAAAAAAAAAGCCCAACAAAACCCCCCAACCCTCACTGATGTGGCCCCTGACTGAGATACTTCACTCCTCCCACCTGCCAGCCCCACTGGGGGAAGGAAAAGATGACAGAAGTTTAGGACTTCCCACAGGCCAGGTTAACTCTTCTGCAGTCCCAGGACTAGTGGATTTTGTGGGTCCCCTGGGCTCTGGGGTAGGGCCAAAAATGAGGGGTTCAGTGTGTGGAAGCGTGGGAGGGAGCTTCCAGGGAGCGATATAGAGCTAGAGATGGAGTGCAAGGTATGGGTGGGAGGTAAGGTACTCAAACTGGCTGGGGGTGGGAGTCTGGCCAGGAAGTAGGAGTGTGGGGTCTGGCAGGAGGGTGGGTGCATGAGTAGGGTGGGGGTCGGTATGTTACATTTTGATTAATCAACTAATCAAGTAGTCGATGGAATTTCCATCGATTACTCAATTAGTTGATGAGGGATGGGGCGGGATGCTCGCTATTCCCGCTGTGCCTCTGCCTTTTAAATGTAAGAGCTGCCCACAACTCTTACTACATTTAAAAGGCAGAAGAGCAGCAGGGACTCAAGGGGTACATCTAGATTACATGCCTCTGCCGACAGAGGCATGTAATATAGGCTACCCGACATAGTCAGTGAAGCGGGGATTTAAATATCCCCAGCTTCATTAAAATAAAAATGGCCGCCGCGCTGTGCCGGCTCAGCTGATCTTCGGCACAGCGCACGAGTCAAGATGCAGATCGATCGACAGGGAATGCCTTTCTTGACTGCTCCTGTAAACCTTGTTTCACGAGGCATAAGGGAGCAGTTGAGAAAGGCGTTCCCTGTCGACCGATACGCGTCTTGACTCATGCGCTGTGCCGATGATCAGCTGAGCCGGCACAGCGCGGTGGCCATTTTTATTTTAATGAAGCTAGGGATATTTAAATCCCCGCTTCATTGACTACGTCGGGTAGCCTATTTGAAATGCTTCTGTCGGCAGAGGCATGTAATCTAGACGTACCCAAGCAGTCCTTGCTTGCCCCTGGTTCTGCTTCTCCCTTTGAAATGTAGCAAGAGCCCATTGAGGTCTTGCTACATTTCAAAGGGAGAGGCACAGCAGTCAGACTGGCACAACCAGGAAGTGCTTCAGTCCCTGCTCGGGCCGTTTCCCTGCTGTGTCTCTACTTCTCCTGCCCCCCAACCCATGTAGGTGGTGCTGGAGGAACTGGCTTTTAAGCAGTCTCCCCGCAGCACTGGCTTCTGCTTCCCTCCCCTTGCTAGCTCTCTCTGATAGTCACTCCCCCACATGCTGCCTCTAACTGAGTAGTTGATATGCTTATTGGGTAGTCGACTAGTTGCTTACATCCCTAGGTGAGGGTGGGGAATCTTGCCTGGAGAGAGGCTGCGTGAGGGGAAGGAGGTATGGGGTCTGGGCATTGGAGGCATTTACCTGGCTCTGCGCATTCCACTTCTGCCATTGGCTGTGATTCTGCCCAGTGGGAGCAGTGGGGATAGCCTGGGGATAGCCTCCAGGTGAGCTGTTTTCCATTCTGCCATTCCCCCAGCTGGGGGGAGGGAGAAGTGACAGTGCGTGGTGGAGCCGCTTCCTCCCCCTGTAAGCCGGATCCAGTCTGCAAGGCTTGCAGCCCTCTCCCCCTACAGTGGGAAGCATCCGCTGGCACTCCAATCATATGGGGGAGATGTGGTGTGGGGCTAGAGCATTAGCATAGACACCCGCTGCAGTGGTAGGGGAGGGGGCCCAAGCCCACAGCCCACCTGCAAGACTAGTAATCCATAGGCCACACTTTGAGAACCACTGTCTTAGAGAAAAGAGAAAGGCTCTTCTTGCTCCACCAGGAGCGTGGGGTTCCCAGACCCTTGCATAATGCCGTTGAGGGAACACTGCCAGCTGCTCATTCTCTTTTGAACTCAAATTCTTACCCGTGTTATAAAAATAACAAATATGCAATACAATCTTTCCATGGTCTGGTCCAGCCCTCTGTGCAGATAATCTTCCCCCATAGGGGTTAGGCCAGTCCTCTCTCCAGATAACATTATTAGTGTATTGGTCTTAATTTCAGCCCAGAGACTGGGCTTTGTCTCTGTCTGAATAGTAGAGTTCTGAAGCAGTAGCCACTATAGTGAACTAGTCACACTCAAACAACCAAATTGCCACATGTGGCTAGTGGCTAACGTGTTGGACACCTGGGCTACATCGACACTGGCATGATTTTCCAGAAATGCTTAAAACGGAACAGTTTTCCGTTATAAGTATTTACGGAAAAAGCGCGTCTACATTGGCAGGATGCTTTTCCGGAAAAGCACTTTTACCGGAAAAGCGTCCGTGCCAATGTAGACGTGCTTTTCCGCAAAAAAGCCCCGATCGTCATTTTCGCGATCAGGGCTTTTTTGCGGAAAAGAAATCTGTGCTGTCTACACTGGCCCTTTTCCAGAACAGTTTTCCGGAAAAGGACTTTTGCCCGAATGGGAGCAGCATAGTTTTTCCGGAAAAGCACTGATGATTTTACAGTAGATCGTCAGTGCTTTTCCGGAAATTCAAGGGGCCAGTGTAGACAGCTGGCAAGTTATTCCGGAAAAGCGGCTGATTTTCCAGAATAAGTGGCCAGTGTAGACACAGCCCATGGGTCTAGCTACAAGGTGGGCAAGATCTCTGCCCATCCTACCTGGTCTGCCTATGGAAACGATCAGCCCCCTTCTGCGGATAACACAGTCCATCTTTGCACTGAGACAGCTCTCAGACTGTGGGCTAGCCTAGTACACTCTTCAAATACCACAGCCTAGCTATGAGCTGGACAAAGTTTCCGGTCTAGAACATAGTCTCTCTATGAACAGGACCCTTTTTTTGTCTCACTAACTCTTGTTGAGGGCTATGCAATCTCTGCCTGATAATGGTCATTTTGTGAGTTGAGCTAGCTCTGTGCATTCAAGAAACAAGCAGAGATTAAAGGCACTTTTTCACTGTGTACTAAAGAAGAGATTGACCTCTGATACAGCGCTGTCAGAAAACTAAAGCATTCAAGACTTTTAAGTACCAGTCTCTCAGTGCCTCCATGTAAATCTGTTACTAAAAATGTTGATCAGGTTTCCGCCCAAACAGATTAGCAAATTCCTGTTCTGTTACAATTAGGAAATTGCAAAAAACTTATTCTAAACATTGCAACATAAAAACATTGCATGTTAGACCTATAAGCTTGTATTTATTTTTCAGGAAAAGATCCTAATTCAGTCTATGTGTTTTTAACTTACACCTTCAGTGATGTACTTTTTAAGCATTTTTAAAGTGAATTTAGTGCTAATTAAAAGTACCAGCTTGAACATCAGAGAGGTTAAGGTTTTGGTTTATAAACTTATTACACTTTATAAAGCATTAAGATACCTTACCAGCTAAATGCCAAAACCAGAAAACACTCATTATCCATGTTTGGCAAAAAATGCATTTGTTAATTTTGCAAATTTGAATGAAGAATTTAAATGGATTTTAGTGGCATTAATTATAAAAAAACAAAATAAATTTATTTTAAATTTACAAACAGGGTTTTAAAAACTTGAAGTAGTGGTTTAAGTTTTAAAAGTTTTACACACATATTTTACAGACACATGCACATAGATTAATTTTTACAAATATTTTGACACTGCTTTATTTTTGTACAGCAGCACATTTTTATACATTTGGGGGCAATTACATTTTAACTGAAAACCCTTATATTTTCAGTGAACTTGACTAAATTACTCATTGTTAAATTATTTAAATTAGTTTGTTTTTACTTGAAGTGTTACATACCTTTTTTTTAAAAAAGGACCCCTTTTCTGAGCACTGATCCCCGGCTCAGCTGTGCGGCACTGTCCCTTTGAAACGCCGCCTTGGCCTTGGCGTTTCAAAGCAGCAACACTGCACAGCTGAACTCAGCCTCTGTGCAGAGCTGCCCCTTTGAAATACTGCCATGGTGTTTCAAAGCTATAGCACTGTGCGGAGCCCATCCCAGGCCTGGGCAAAATACAGCCCGTGGGCAAGATCTGTCTCCCCAGCCACCAGATCCAGCCCGCAGAGGCAGCGGGGAGCCCCAGGCAGGCTCCCCTGCTTCCCCGCAGCCCTGTGTGCCATGCAGAAACATGGCTGCTGGGCTCCATTTCTTTCAAAATTGGAGGGGAGGGCAGAACTTCAGGTGCTGCCCTACCCCCCAGCACAATCCCATTGACTGGTTTCTGGCCAGAAACTGGCCAATGGGAGATACTTATTTGAATAACAGGCAGCCAAGAAGAACCACGCCCTTTCTCCTCAGCTCAGTTATTCACTGAAGCAGATGGCCAAGCAGGCAGGCAGGCAGGCTGGCTGGCTTGCTGGCAAACATTTTAAGCTCTGCAAGCCTTAGCTCTGCAGGCAGGCTGGCTGGGTGGGTGCTGGCTGGTAAGTCTTCTGGACACCACCTGCTTCCTGCCCCAACCCTCTACCTCCCCCCACTCAACATACCTAAACCCTCTGTCCTACTCTTGCACCCATATCTCCTCCCAGATCTGGCACCCCATTCTCCTGCCCAGATCACAGTCCTCTTCTATCCTAGGTCACATCCCAAACCCCTGCACTCTAGTCCCCTGCCCTAGGTCATAACTACCTCTTTCATTCAAACTCCCTCCCAGTCTCCTTCCTGCACACCAATTCCTTACCCCAAGTTCCCTTCTGCACCCAACCTCCATCCCAGACCCCATACCTCCTCCATTAATACCATGGAAGAGTGTGGCCCTCGACCACTTTTCAAAATCTTGGAGTGACCCCCATGTCAAAAATTATTGCCCTCCCCTGGGTTATGTCCAAACCTGTGCAGTATTTGTTCAAAAGGCATACTTTTTTTTTCTTTTTATGAGAGTTTGTTTTTAGATTTTACTTCCATTTTTAAGCATTCTTTTACTACTACTACTATGCCATATATTTATTTATTTTGAACGTTCCCAGTTTATTTATTCCAATATGTTTATTGGAACCGGTCACTGTTTATTATTGTTCTATCTTTATCAGAAAGAAAACCTTGCCTAGCGAGGTAGAAGGGGATCACTATGTTTCTTCCTTTAATTCCTGTCCTGCTATGACCAAGGGTATACTTCACCTAAAATCACTTTTTTTTAGTGACCAGGGTGGACGGAGGAGATACTAAACCTTTTTCCTTCTGCTCAGTCCTGCTATGACCAAGGGTGTGCATACCTAGACAATTTGGACAGTGATAGTAATTTTCTCCCCCACCAAGATAAGGTGGGAACAAAGAATTCTAATTCATTCTCCCTTAGCTCTTAGAGGGGTAGTTTTATGACCGGGAGTGTGCACACCTGATTTGATCAATTAATATACAATATTCAGTAATAAAAGAAACATGCACTTACCTTAGCTATTGTCAATAACCTTAGTGTATGTTGCCCCCCTTTTGCATTTCTCCACCATAAATGATATGCTTATAAGAAGCACATGGGATTTTTTTTAGGGGAAAAGGCAACATACCACGTTAATTGAGAATACGGAATAAAAAGCATTTGCATTTATTTGCAACCACACACACATCCTATCGATGTTGTAGTTACCAGTCTAATGGTAGTTAGGCTAAATGTGAGAAGGGAGGCAGGCTACTGTCGGTCTGGACATTTTTACAGCAATCCCTTCTCATGCAAATGTATGGATTTTGCTGCATCATGTTGTAATTGGTCACTTTGCAACATATGTTTATTTGGAGAATGTTTTCACTGTTGTTTGATACCAGTCTGCTGGCAACTTTTTTTGGTTGTTGCCCCTCCCTGATTTTGATGGGATTTCCTTCTTGGTGGCATTGGGAGATCTCCTAACTTTAGGAATGCCAATCTGCCCCTCTTTTGTTACAAAATACTATGGGCACATTCAATAGTTTCTTTGTGCTCCGAAGTCTCTGCCACCTCCTCTAACCATTTGCATGCTGTGCTGGCCTTCAAACTAATCTTTTTAAAAACAAACACTCACATTCTTCACTTACACAAACAAAAATTACATAGTTGCTTCTCGCAAATAAGAATTACATAGTTGGTTTTGTAAAAACAAATTTACTACAAAATATTCTAAAATTAAAGTACAGAGTGTCCCCGCTATAAGTCTCCCCGATATATGTTGGTTCCACATTAGCGTCACCGATGCTTGTGGGAACTGTTCCGTTTTAAGTCCTCCCATTCCCTACTGTTCCATTGTGCGCTCACAAAAAAAAAAAGAAGACCAATTTGCACAAATGGAAATCAGCTGTGGGAAAAAAAATTCCCCACTTTGTCATTTTGCTATACGTCCAACATTTTTTTGAACGTGTCTTGGACATATAGCAGGGACACCCTGTAACACACAAATATTTTATACTCTTAAAAAAAATTCTAAGGCTAGAAGGGTAACAGTAGTAAGTCACAAGGACCCTTTTGTGTTTTCCTTCCTTAACATTAATAACAAACAGAAACAGCCAGCTTAATGCATCTTTACCAAGAGCACTGGGTTTTTCCCTTTCTGCTAGTTAAAAAGAATGGCTAGCAAGGTACACTGAGGCACATTATATTGCAGAAGCCTATATTTTAGCTACATGACTACAACAGTAATGACAATTTGCTGTGTTTGTGACTCGAGGACCTCCTACAGCCAACTTACTGAAGGTACAGGGATGTATAAGGGTTGCAAGAATCCCTGGATCTGATATTCACATACTAGTTCACTAAAGATGGTCATGTAAGGCTTCTCCTGAAACTTGTCATACTGGTTAACATAATATCAGATACTATGTAAGGAGAGGCGTATATATATTAGAAACCATGTTCTTACAGCTTTGTAGTTAAAGGCAGTTCACCCAGAGATAGCATACCTTGTGGCTGATTCCAACACACAGGAGGTAGGAGACATTTTATCCTCTTAGGTGACCATGGTGTATTCTGGGTCTTCTAACAGAAATTTATTACAATATTGAATCAAATGCGAATGAAGAGATCGCTGACTTCAGAAGGAAAAAAAGAGGTAAATAGCAGGGAGACTGGATCCTGTTTTAAAGGTGAAGGTCTAGTATATCTAGGGATGCAGAAAAACACCATGTTTTTTTTTAATCTGGGGAAGACAAGCTGCCAGCAGAGCTTGGTCTCATGAAAAGAGAATCTCAGCTACTGGTTGGAAAATGCTATGAGAAGGATGTTGGGGACAAGCAGCACTTTTTCAGACAACAGAGCATCTTCTTAGCTGAGCTGAGTCACCAAATGCAAATTATTAATGTATTTTATTTGTAACCCTTTATTTCCAATACTTCTCTTTGCTGTCATTTAAATCTCTGTTCTTCATCAAATGAAACATGCTTGTTTTCTCTATCAAATCTAACGTCTGCATGTTAAGCAGAGCTGTGTTCTAAGGTTAGTCCTGAGGGAATTCTGCAATTGTTGCATTTGGAGCCATAGTAAAATTGCAATATTCCCCCAGCACTGTAAGGTGTAACTGGTAAATGGTGTGTACTGTTCCTTTGGGAACAGAGAATCTGATAATTCCATGGTGTTCAGGGGATAAAGGTCTGGACACTGCAGGGGAATGTTCAGTGGCCAGAGTGTGCCTGTTGCTAGCGTTCTAGAGATACATTAGAAGCAAGAAGACCAAGGATAGGGTAGGCCCGTTACTCAGTGAAGAGGGAAAAATATTAACAAATAATGTGGAAGTGGCAGAGGTGCTTAATGACTTCTTTGTTACGGTTTTAACCAAGAAGCTTGGTGGTGATTGGATGCCTAGCATAGTGAATGTCAATTAAAATGGTGTCGGTTCCGAAGCTAAAATAGGGAAAGAACATGTTAAACGTTACTCACAAAAGTTAGATATCTTCAAGTCTCCAGAGCCTGATGAAATGCATCCTAGAATACTCAAGGAGCTGACTGAGGCAGTATCTGAGCCATGGAAGTCAGGAGGGATTCTAGAAGACTGAAAAAGGGGAAAATATAGTGCCCATCTATAAAAAAGGGAAATAAGATCAACCCAGGAAACGACTGAGCAGTCAGTTTACCTTGAGTATCCATCTGAAAGATAATGGAGCAAATAATTAGGGAACCAGTTTGCAAACATCTAGAAGATAATAAGGTGATAAGTAACAATCAGCATGGATTTGTCAAGAGCATATCTTGTCAAACCAACCTGATAGCTTTTTTTGACAAGGTAAAAAGCCTTGTGGATGGGGAGAGGGACATGGTTGATATGGTATCTAGACTTAAGTAAAGCTTTCAATACATTTTTACAGGGCTTTCTCATTAACAAACTAGGAAAATGCAACCTAAATGGAGCTATTATTAGGTAGGTACCTAACTGGTTGGCTAACCATTCCCAGAGAGTAGTTATCAGTGGTTTACAGTCATGCTGGAAGGGCATAATGAGTGAAATTCTGCAGGGATCAATACTGGGACCATTACTGTTCAGTATCTTCATCAATTATTTAGATAATGCAGTGATGGGCAACCAAGATTAGTGTGTGGGCCACACGAGTGGCCCTTCTTTGTCTCAGTGGGCTGCAAGATTGAAATCCAGTGGTGGACAGCCTGCAAACCTCATGTGGCTCATTGGGGTTCCACTTGTGGCCTGCTTGTGCATCCCCTTTCTGCCGCCAACTCCCAAGCCTCTTTCATGTACTGGAGCCCCACACTTACCTATTCCTCCCTGGCCCTCCTAGCACATTGAGAATCATGAATCATGTGATTCACGCTCTGCTCTCACTCCTCCTCCTCCTCCTCCCTTCCAAAGCTTGAATGCTACAAATCAACCAATTCACAGCTCTCCAAAAGTGCTGGGAGGGAGGCAGAGGAGTAGGGATGGAACCAGGGCTGGCCCACAACATTTTGGCACCTGAGGTGGGGAGCTCAAATGATGCCTCCATGCCCCCTTGCACCAGCAGCAGACACAATTTTCTACGCTCTTGGTCCTAGTGGCGCCCCCCTACCATCTGGCACCTGAGGCGGCTGCCTCAGTTCGCCTCGTGGTAAGGCCAGCCCAGGATGGGACACTCCTCCCTCTTCCTCCCAGCTCTTTTGGATGAATCTCTGATTCACACTCTGTCCCCACTCCTCCCGCTCCTTCCTAGAGCTTGAACACCACAAATTTTTGGTGTTCAAGCTTTGGGAGGGAGCGCTGGGGAGAAAGCAGGACTAGCACAAATCAGGTGATATACAGCACTCCAAAAGTTCTGGGAGGGATGGGAAGGAGTAATTAAGTGTGGGGCTCCGGTGCCATAGTGCGCGAGAGGTGAGGGTGCACAGGCCACAGGTGGAACGCTAATGGTCCACATGTGGCTGATGGGCCGCAGATTGCCTACCACTGAGGTATTGGCATAGAGAGTATGCTTATAAAGTTTGCAGATGATACCAAGCTGGGAGGGGTTGCCAGGGCTTTGGAGGATAGGATGAAAATTCAAAATGATCTAGACAAACTGGAGAAATGGTCTGAGGTAAATGGGATGAATTTCAATAAGGACAAATGCAAAGTACTCCACTTAGGAAGAAATTACACACATACAAAATGGGAAATGACTGCCAAGGATGGAGTGTTGTGGAAAGGGATCTTGGGGGCATAGTGGACCAGTAGCTAAATATGAGTCAATAGTGTAACACTTGCAAAAAAAGCAAACATTATTCTGGGATGCATTAGTAGAAGTATTGTAAGGAAGTCACAAGAAGTAATTTTTTCTCTCTATTCTGCACTGATTAAGCCTCAATTGCATTATTGTGTCCAGTTCTGGGTGCCACATTTCAGGAAAGATGTGGACAAATTGGAGACATTCCAGAGAAGAGCAATAAAAATGATTAAAGTTCTAGAAAACATGACCTATGAGGGATGATTGAAATAATCGGGTTTGTTTAGTCTGGAAAAAAGACCAAGAGAGGACATAACAGTTTTCAAATATCTAAAACATTGTTAAATGGAGGAGGGTGAAAAAATATTCTCCTTAATCTCTGAGGGTAGGATAAGAAGCAACAGGCTTAAATTTAGAATCCTAGGGCTGGAATAAACCTCAGGAGGTCAATGAGTCCAACCCCTTGCCCAAAGGAGGACCAACCATAACTAAATCATTCCAGCCAGGGATTTGGCAAGCCTGGACTTAAAAACCTCTAGGGATGAAGATTCTACCACCTCCCTGGGTAACCCATTCCAGTACTTCACCACCCTCCTAGTGAAATAGTTTTACTTAATATTCAACCTAGACACCCCACCCCACCCCCCCCCCCACCCCCCCGCAATGCAGCTTGAAACTACTGCTCCTCATTCTGCCATCTGTCACTACTGAAAACAGCCTCTCTCCATCCTCTTAGGAAACTCCTTTTGGTAGTTAAAGCTGCTATCAAATCCCACCTTACTCTTCTCTTCTGCAGACTAAAGAAGCCCAAATCCCTCAGCCTCTTCTCGTAGGTCATGTGCTCCAGCCCCCTAATCATTTTTGTTACCCTCTGCAGGACCTTCTCCAATGCGCCCGCATCCTTTCTGTAGTGGGGGACCCAGAATTGGATGCAATACTCCAGATGTGGCCTCACCAGTGCCGAATAAAAGGGAATAATCACTTCTCTAGATCTGCTGGCAATGCTCCTCCTAATACACCTTATTATGTCATTAGCCTTCTTGGCTACAAGGGCACTCTGTTGACTCAGAGTATGTCTGCACTTGCCCCCTAGTTCGAACTAGGGAGGCAAATGAAGCATATTGAAGTTGCTAATGAAGCATGGGATTTAAGTATCCCGCGCTTGATTAGCATATTCGTGGCCGGTTGCCATTGTAAAATGGTGGTAGCCCAAATTAACTCGCCGCGTGTAGATGCGGTAGTCCGATCCAAAATCCTTCTGTCGAATTAACTGTTATTCCTCATTGCACGAGGAGTAACAGTTAATTCGAGGGAAGGGTTTTGGATCGGACTACCGCGTCTACACGTGGCGAGTTAATTTGGGCTACCGGCATTTTAAAATGGCGACTGGCCGCGAATATGTTACTCAAGCGTGGGATATTTAAATCCCGCGCTTCATTAGCAACTTCAGTATGCTTCACTTGCCTCCCTAGTTCGAACTAGGGGGCAAGTGTAGACATACCCTCATATCCAGCTTCTCATCCACTGTAATCCCTGGGTTCTTTTCTGTTGAACTGCTGCTTAGCCAGTCGGTCCCCAGCTTGTAACGATGCTTGGGATTCTTCTGTCTCAAGTGCAGGACTCTGCACTTGTCCATGTTGAACCTCATCAGATTTCTTTTGACCCAGTTCTCCAATTTGTCTAAGTCACTCTGGACCCTATTCCTACCCTCCAACATATCTACCTCTCCTCCTAGCTTAGTGTCATCTGCGAACTTGGTAAGGGTGCAATCCATCCCCTCATCCAAGTCATTATAATGATGTTGAACAAAACCAGCCCTAGAACCGACCCTTGGGGCACTCCACTTGACACTGACTGCCAACCAAATCAAAATGGATTACTTGAGTATTCCTTCCATGATTTTTCTGGAGACTTTTTCCCTTGTCCTTTTTCCCTTTACCCCTTTTTTAAAGATGGGCACTACATTTGCCTTTTTCCAATTGTCCAGGATTGCCCTCAAGCTCCATGAGTTTCCAAATGTAATGGCCAGTGACTCTGCAATGACATCTGCCAACTCCCTCAGCACCCTCAGATGCATTAAATCCGAACCCATCGATTTGTGTATGTCAAACTTTTCTAAATAGTTCTTAACCTGTTCTTTCTCCACTGAGGGCTGCCCATCTCCTTCCCATACTGTGTTGCCTAGTGCAGCAGTCTGGGAGCTGACCTTGTCTGAAGACAAAGGCAAAAAAAACATTGAGTACTTCAGCTTTTCCCGCCTCATCTGTCGCTAGGTTACCTCCCTCATCCTGTAAGGGTCCCACACCTTCAACAGGGAAGGTTTAGGTTGGACATTAGGAAAAGCTTCCTAACTGTCAAGCTGGTTAAGTACTAGAATATAGTGCCTAGGGCGATTGTGGAATCTCCGTCATTGGAGACTTTAAAAAGCAGTTTAGACAAACACCTGTCAAGGATGGTCTAGATGGTGCTTGGTCCTGCCATGAGTGGAAGGGACTGGACTCAATGACCTCTAGAGTTCCTTTCTAGTTTTATGATTCATGAAGGACAGCGGAGCTTGCCTATGCTGTGAGGGGAGTGCTTATGTCACCTGCCACTGTGGAGTTGGGGACGTGATTCCTGACAGGCACAGACAAAGATTCTGCAGGCTAAGGACAGGGAGTAGAAAGGTGCCTTAGAGCCCTGGGCACCCCTGAGAAGTATCACTCTTTCCCACTGAGTATTGAGGCCTTGCCTGGTATTAATGAGTGCAATGCTGTTGGGAAAAACATATTTCAATGTGATGCTTTTTCAAGGACCAAAGTAGCTGAGGCAGACAATTGTAGATTTATTTTCAGATGGTGCAATATTCCCTGTCAAGTATTGTCAATAGGGAAATTCCTGTGTTCCTAGAACATTCTGGGCATATGCATTTCCTGAGGACTTGGGAGTTAGAAAGGAGGATGGGCTAATCTGGTTAAACTGTAACCTTCGCCTCAGCACAGCAGAACCACCATGTTAGAATTTAGATACCACCTGCCAATCATATTACAGCCTGCTCACAAGCCAATTTGAAACTCTATACTCACAGGGTTAAGATCCTTCCATTTGTTATTTTGAATATGGCTACAAACTCAGTAAAGTCCTGCACTCTTGGGCCAGTCAGACTTTGTAAGGAATCAGTTTAGCTGGAATTTGATTAACTAAAATTTAAATAACATGGTTTGAGCTCCTATTGTGAAGGGGTTTAATTGCTGCTCTCCCATCAATTCCAGCAGATCCTGACTATTCTGACCAATGAGTTAGTGCTGCATTTGTGTGTGTGCAACTGTGCTTAACTGCAGCTGTAAAATTAGAGCAAAAATTCAATAATACAAAGTGTTCCAGCTGACTTCATTTCCTGTAGATAAGTCCCTAAACAGGAGGATGAAGCTTGCAGCTTGCACTGTTAGTTTACTGGTGAGGTGTGGGGAAGGGTTTGGAGAGTTGAGTAGGGAGAGAGATTTTGGGACATAGCAGGACATAGGGTTAAAAATCCAAGAGTCCCATACAAAAAAGCTGTTCACATTTGCTTCCTGTCAACTTGCCATTGTCAGAGAAGGGTTACAGACGCTGATGTACAGCCCCTACATGCAAACAGGATGTTGGCTTTTAGAGCTGATTAAGCTATGAAATGAAGTTTTGTCCATGGCTGCACTATCACCTTTCTTTCCCAGATATTCAGGTTGGAAAAAGGAGAGTTTCAGAGTGCAACGTGGCCACAACTTCTGCTTACAAACAACATTGCTGACAAGTGGAATGTATAACCAGTCAAATATAAAATCACAATTCTGAACTGAATGCTTCTAAAAATCCTAAGCAAAGCTCTTCCTAAATTTAAAATCCATCACAGACACCCCACACACTAATCACCACTCTTCCAGACTAAATGCCCCCACAGATAAACCCAAGTGAAACAGCTGCAGAAATATACACAACTGAGTCACATGGTCTCTCAGATATACTCATAATATAAACACTTTTCTTCTTCAGCAGTCTCTGAACATAGAATTGTCATATATCTGTATATCATTGTGTGTCCAGGTTCTTATTATGGTTCCCATCACTATTGTACCTGAGTTCCTCTCAAGAGTTACTTAGCAAAATCCCAAGATGCCAGCAAACACTGTGCTAAGTGTTCCTCAGCCCAGCTCTGCTAACTATGCTCCCTCCTCCATGGATGTGCTGTGAGGAAAGGAAGGAGACCCCTGTGTCCTTTCCCACACATTTTGAGCCCTATGGGTATGTCTACACTTGCTCCCTAGTTCGAACTAGGGATGCAAATGTAGGCGACCGAAATTGCTAATGAAGCGGGGATTTAAATATCCCGTGCTTCATTAGCATGATCTTGCCCGTGCGTTACTCTGCTCAATAGCTGTTTCAAAAGTGAAAGTGCGTGCCGGGATGCGTTATTTCAAACCAAACCCCTTGGTTCGAACTAACGTTACTCCTCATTAACATTACTCCTCACTTTTACTTTTCAGCCTCTTCACACACAAATATGTAAGGGCACACAATTCCCCTTGCCTTCCCCAAACAGCCTATAATTGTTCTTCACAAACTTTCTGCCAAAAGATTGCAAAGAATTAAAAAGCATGGCTAGTTTGGCTCAGGATTTCTAGTAGTTTTCAAACCAGAGACCTCCATTTACACAAGGGATTCTAGAACATACTTCACATTTTCCAGTCTTAAGATTTCCGTGTCCACAGGATTCTACATGTTCACATTTTGCTTCTTCAAGAATAGGTTCTCTTTGTGATATGAAAATGCTGGGCCATGGGCGACGCATAGAGAGGGCACATGCCCAGCTCAGACACTGTGGGTGGGAGAGGAAAGAGGCAGGCCAATAGCCGGCAACGCCAGAGTTCCTGGGCATCTTCCCCCCACTCGCTGGCAGTGGTGGGGAAAACAGAGCAACGTGGACCCACTTTCCTCTGCTCTCCCAGCGCATCACCTGGGGAGGGGTGGGGCTGTCCCGTACTCACTGACAGAAAGCGGAGCAATGTGCCCGCAGAAGCAAAGTGAGCCAGGGCCACATTGCTCTGCTTCTCCCACTGGTGCTGGGGGAGGTCAGACCCCACTACTGGCACTGGCCCGAATAGTCCCCCAAGCTGCATCGGTTGGGAGCTGAGGTGGGGCAGAGCAAGGGTGGGGAAGAAGAGGAGAGGAGGATGGAGCAGCCATTCCCCAGGCTCAGAGGAGGGGTCATGTGGCCAGTAGCTTCTCATATCCCCTCTCACCTGTCACCCCCTGTGCTAGACTATGCTCATTTAAACTGCTGTTTGGAATCCTGTTTGTAGGACAATTGGAGAAGGGCTTATTTGCTTTGTGGAGTGATAGTTGCAGGGGTAACTACAGAATGCAAACAAAGTAAAGACTTGATGCTGGGCAGCTGCAGCTACCTTCAACTTGAAAATACAGTTCAAGTGATACTATCTTTGCCTAACAGTTTCCTTTTTCATAGACCTCAGCTGGCAACTTCCGCTCTCTGTTTTGTGGAGAAGAAAAAACCACATTCTTGCAATACACAACCTCCTCACACCAGAAAATAATAACTCTGAAATAGAGCCTCAGTGAGATGAAGCAATCATTCGATTCAGGTAAGAAGTGTGGTTTTTGAAGGCTTGTTACTGGCCAGACAACTCAGTAACAAATCCAAGCAAACAATGTGATACTGAAATCCCTGGAGGATTAAGTCTTCTTGCTGTCACCAGAATGGGTACAGCAAGAACAGCCAAAGAGCCCCGCTACATTCCTCCATCAGTGGTAACTTAATCCTCATCTGCAGGGATCATTTAGGCATAAGAGGGGAGCCTTCTTAGGCTAAGTCTACACTGGCACTTTACAGCACTGTAACTTTCTGACTCAGGGGTGTGAAAAAACACCCTATTGAGTGCAGCAAGTTACAGCGGTGTGAAGTGCTGGTGTGAACCATTCTACAGAACTGGGAGCCACTCTCCAAGCACTTCTAGCTACTCCTCTTGCAAAGGTGGTTTACATAGAGCACTAGGAGAGCTCTCTCCCAGTGCTCATGCTGTGGCCCCACTTTCAGTTTAAAGTGCTGCCACAGCTGCGCTTTAAACTTTTAAGTGTAGACAAAGCCTTAGTCTCTTTGCTGAGACTTCCAGGTATAGCATTATTGGTTTGTTGTGATATGCAGGTATGAATTAATGCAGTGATTCAGCAGCAAATGGCCAGCTTCAGTCAGTAGTGTCACTTCCTCCTGCATTTACTCTGGAAAGACAGAAGCAGTATTTGCATGAAGAAACTAAGGCCTGGTCTACACTACCGGGCTAAGTCAACCTAAGTTACACAACTCCAGCTATGACTTAAGCTTATGTTGACTTATTGTGGTGTCTGCTGCACACTGGATTGACAGAAAGAAACTTTCCCATAGACTTACCTTATGCTTGTCATTCTGATGGAGTAGTGGAGTCGAGGAGAGAGTGTTCTGCAGTCAATTTAGCTCAGGGTTGGATGAACTATGGCCCACGGGCCGTGTCCAACCCATCAAACCTTTTAATTGGGCCCTTGAGTTCCATTGCCCCACTTCTGCTGGGGAGCAGGGTTGGGGGGTTGCTTGTTCCAGTGTTTCAGCCAGGGAGAAGTGCTGGGGAGCAAGGTTGTGGGATTGCCCTGCTGTGGTCATCCAGATCGCCTACTGGGGAGCAGGGTCGGGAGCTTGCCCTGCTCTTGTGTTTCCACCAGAAAGCAGGGCCAGAGCCTACAAGAATTCATGACCCACCATACAATTTCCATACCCAGATGTGGCTCTCAGGCCAAAAAGTTTGCCCACCCCTGATGGAGCAGATCTTCACTGGACCCGCTAAATCAACCCCCTGTGGATCAACTGTCCCAGTTCCGATATCCAGTAAGTGTAGACAAACACTAGAATACATTAAAATAATCAGAAAACATGTGATGCAACCCAGTTCTATTCCTTCTGTGATTGGAGACATACCTTTCTGTGGGCTTTCTCCTCATTGACTTCCAAACAGTCTCTGTTTTAGCACTTCCCCCATACCACCTGCACAAAGGAAGGAGAAACAGAGCGGGAGTTAACCTCTTATTTGTCAGGAACTAGGTAATACCCCCAGCCTCGTCACATTGTTAACTACCTAGTGACTAGATGTTGCCAATTCATTTTGCACATGGTACCAATTCCCCCTGCATTTTTAATTGTTAGTGGATGGCTATAGAGTTTGGGTGTGTTATTGCAGTGATGTCTGTTTGCATGTGAATGATACTTCCCTCCTTTGTAATGTGCTTTGTGATCTACTGATGTAAAATACTTAAGTATTATTTGTATATCTAGAATTTAAGATACTAATATCTGTAGGCATGTTGCTATCTGAAGTGACAATGGAAAAATAGGGCTGCTTTTTTTTAATTTGTACCAGGATCAAATAATGGTGTTGGAATAACTGTAAGGCAGATACTTGCCCAAAGAATGTACAATGCAAGCTGGGGCTGTTTTTTGTGCACCCTCATTCCTGGCTCAGCTGTTTACCAGGCACTCCCCAGGTTCTGGTCCTGCATCTTTCTACTTCATCAGTGCATGTATTATCACATACTGACAGTGTTATGACTTGAAGACTGTCTACATGGCATCTATACTGCAAAGCAATAGGGTCTTGACTTGATTCAGGCTTGGAGCCCTGGGACAATGGGTTGGAACCCTGGCTTAGCACAATCCATGGATGGATGGAAGGAGTATTAGGTTTGACCTTGAGTACAAGCCCTGGGTTTACTTTGCAACGTAGACATATTATGAGTCTCAGAGTAGTCTAGTGCTCTTCAATATTGTAATTAAGAAGTAAAAATACCATGACTTAAGTCTTTTATTCTGGGACCTGCTGAGCAGTAAGAGGGTTTGTACTAAGTATTTGAAGTATTGGGTAATTTCACTAATCGAATAGTCAATCCACTTTTGCATCAACTATTCAATTAGTCAATAGTGTGTCTCTGTCTTTGAAGTAGGGCTGTTGCTACACTTCAAAGGCGAAAGCACCAAAGCCAGGGGTCAGATGGGGACTCCTCAGCTGACCCCGGGCTCCAAGAAGCGCTGCTGCTTTGAAATGCTGCGAGGAGCCTGATGTCAGGCTCCCTGCAGCATTTCAAAGTGGCAGCACCACATGGAGCCGGGGGTCAGCTGGGGACTCCCCATCTGATCCTGGGCTCTACCCAGCATTTCAAAGTAGCAGCGCCACATAGAGCCCATGTGGTGCTGCCACTTTGAAGTATCCTCTTATTCTCCCCCTCCCTCTGCTGTCTCTATCTGATAGAAGCAGCAAGGGTGGAGGGGAAGCAATTAGTCAATTATCCTGTCGACTATCTGATAAGCATTTGCTTATTGGATAGGCAACTAGTCAACTAGTCCTTCACATCCCTAGCTTGTACACAAAGCAGTTACTTTAATTGGGCAAGACATAAATATGCTGTAGACACTATAGTTATGCTCTGATGGCATTTAGGAGACTAACAGCACTACAACTGTGAGGAGGGTCAAGTTTCTATCATGAACTTGGCTTTCAAAAAGTACTTTTAAATCCTTTTCCATCTGTCCTTGAGGCAGAGTTCTGAAACAGGACTATAGAGTAGGTTGAGTCACTTCCCAGTGCTGGGGCATGAAGACCCTGAAATTGAAAAAAAAATGTCCAAGTCTTCTGCAGTTCTCCCTATAGGTGGGGATCTGATCCTCTACATTGCTCTCTGTAGGTGGAGAGGAACATCTGCAAGATGGCTGCTAACGCAGGCATGATGATAATTTGATCAGTTGACCTTTGTGGGATTTGAATGGAAAGTGAGACCTTAGCAAAATGCTCGAGTAGTTTAGTTCTTCCTCACTGAATCCTATCATCTACCAAAAATAAAAAATGAGATTTACCACCACAATTGTAGCTTTTTTGGTCAGTGCTCAAGTTTTTACCGAGAAAAGCAATATCCTGAATTAGCACCTCTAAGTGGTGAAAGAAAAAAAGACTGGAAGAGGGAAAAGTTTCACACTTAGCATTTTACATCTCCAGTGGAGACCATCATTTTATTCTGTATTTGTAGAGCACCAAACACTATGAAGTCTTCATCCCTACGAATATAATAATGAACTGATATCTGCTCATCTTATGTTCCCCAGGTCCATACCAAGTGTCAATTAAAATCTCCTCACTCAGCTATAAGTTAAAAAGGTCAGAGGTTGAGAGAGCAGAAGAAAAAGACAAGGTATGGCGGCAGCAAAAGGAAAGGAACCACAAATACATCAAGAAGGAAGAGACTGCAGACCCAAGGGGGTGAACAGTGGCAAATAGAGGAGGGAAAGAATACAGATATCGGGAGAAGAATAAGAAAGACAAGAAATATAGTGGGAGTATAGACAGAAGAGAAAGGGAGAGCTATAGAGAAAATGCACACTTTGTGTTCCCATGTTTAGGCAGAACAGCAGAGTTTGCTGCTTGCTTTCTCTTGAGCCCTGCACTCTGGGAAAGGACAGTATCTGTTTAGATTTGTGTCTAAATTTAAACCCTGATTGGCTTTGCCTCCCCCTTCACTCCCCACCCTCCCTTCCTCTCCACCACCCTCCCTTCTTCCTTGTTCTCTAGTGCAGGGACACTCACTAGGCTCTGTCAGTTCTCAAACTGAGCTGGGGCTTGGATATTATATTATACGCTCCTTAGCAGTGTGTTCTCACTCTGGCTGGACAGAAACTTTCCACAGCTAAGGGAGAAAAGGGTGAGGAAGAACAACTGACCTGAGGAAACCCTTCACTTGCAGAATATGGAGGTAAAAATTATTTCAGTAGCCGCGCGTTGCTTTGCTGACTTACTTACCCCAGCAGTTCAGATTGAATTAGCTCCACCTTTACTAGGAGCAGGTAATAATGTCAGTTTGCTGTATTAAAAGACAAATAGCCCCCTCAGTGCCCCTTGGAACTTCTTGAACAGAGTTTATTCTAAAGTTGGAAGGGGGGGGGAGAAGAGCATGTGTATATGGGGGAGGGGTGTGGTGTGTAGTTCATTTTTGAGCCTCTTCTCCTGCATTGGAGAAGGCAGTAAACTTCAAGAGGGCTGTCATCATTTTGAGGCATGATTCAAACGGTTACAAAATTAGGCACAGAAGGAGGAACTAACTCATGGAGCTGAAACTTCAGGCTTCATGGGGGTAGCTGTAGCTATACATCTCAGCAGCCTCTTTGCAGGAATGTCCTTTATTTTAGACCCCAGTGTTCCTTCTATCGCATCTGGATCTTGCAATCTCACGTTTGCTGTCAAAGATTTTTGGCACAAGAAGCAGCAGCCACAAGAAACCTTGTTTAAGCAAAAGAAATTCATACCATATAATTAAGAAATTCTTGTGCTTTTCATTGCACCTCCCCGTCTGCCCATCTTGTACCTAGTGAATGGCGGGAGCAAGGTCTGATGGTGGGACTACAGAGATATGGGTCAGGACTCCAGGGTTCTATTCCAAACCCTGCCGATGACCTGCAGCATGACTTTGGACAAGGTCCTTGACCTTCCCCCATCCCCTCCCCCGTTTCCATTAATGAAAAATGGAGGGAATAGTACTTCCCTAGATTTCAGATGTGACACAAGACTGAATTGACATTTTACAATATAAAAAGTCATAGAGTTTTTAAAGTACACCAAGAGCTTCAGATAAAAGTTGTCATAGAAAATAAAAGTATTATCTATTGTGATTAATTAGGGCATAGGACATGGAGATTATTACAATAGTCAAAAATTCAATTGACAAAAGGCTTTCTCATTCATTTCTCTGCAGTTACAGACCTTTTTATGTAACTTACTGTATTTTTTCTGGGAAAACAAGTTTTGTGTTAGTCCTCAATCCTAGTGTTGAAGGGGATCTGAGCACAGGAGGCAAATATCAAGACTAGGGAACAGTGTTCCTTCGGTACCACCATACTTTTTCATTGAATTTTTCCACTGTGCAGTTCACCGTGGGTGTTCTGACAGTTCCCAGTTTCTAAACTAGCTCCTGGTTGTGCTCTGATGCTTTAAGAGCAAGGGTTAAAGATCAGGCAACTTCAGTAGAAAATCCTCAAAAGGAAATCAGACCTGTGGGCACCCAGGTTTTATGTGTAGAACAGGATCAAGCAGTAATCATACCAACTCAAGATGAGTCATGTTGAGGGGTCAAATTAAATTGCTTCCCAGGGGCTTGTAGATTTGATAGAGCCAAGCCTATGTCATTAACTGTGCTTAAGTTACAGTTAGTCTTATCATCTTTAGTTGTACAGCATCCTATGATGTTCTCTGTCTGAGAAGGGTCTTTTTTGTTGGTCTCATAAAACAGACACAGACTAAAGTTTATCCAGGGGTGAGTCTCAGACTGCTAGGAAACTCAGAAAATATATAAAGCCACACACTCATTTAATTCAAGGCTAGTAGAAAATCTAATATAAAAAGTACTTACTATCCAGGAAATCACATGCTTATAATCAGACTGATATGTAGAGCTGGAACGGACATTAGGTCACATCTAATCCATTCTCCACCAGCACAAGCCAATGTATTTTCTAGTGTTTCATGCACTTGTATTTTAAAGGTCATAAGAAATGAGGCTTCCACTTCCTTTGGGAATCAAACAGGGCCTACCAAATCTCATTATCAGGAAGTTTTTCCTGAGATTTATTCTAAAATTTTCTTTCTCTTGATTTTTTTCCCCATCACTACTAGCTACCTCCTTTTTACCACCATAAATTACTGTCCTTCCTAGAAACTTACTTGCTTTAACCATTTGTAGATAGTTGCAATTTCTTTAGTTATTATATTTAACAGCACCTTTCGTCTTCAGAAACATTTTATACATCATGAATTTGGCTTCTTGCACCTCTGTAAAGAAGGTTAATATTATACAGAGGTTTAGGCCACATATAAAGCCAGCTGTGCCAGAGGTAGGATCAAAGACTGAGGAAATCCCAGGTCCCTCCTCAGTGTCCTTCTCCCTCATTAGAGCTTTTAGCAGGCAGCCGTGCCAGAATATACAGCCTTTTGTCTCTTCGGCCTCCAGGCTTAATGCATCCATGCAACAGGAACAAGAAGTTCTGTCATTTCCCCCTTTGCCAGGCAGTTTGCTTCAGCTGTAGAGTGCAGAGCTGTTATGTGCTCTGTAGCTGGTATAATTGACAAGCTCTTCACGCTAATGGGACAGATGATGATTACCAGAGCTACAGAGTGAGATGGGCTACCTTCAGATGATTGCCATTTCCATCAGGTCCCTAGATCCTTAAGGACAAAAATAACCAGGAGGGTTCACTTGCCTTGTGTGATTTTACTGCTGCTGTTTTTCTTTGTGTTTTGTAGCTAGAATCTTATCCAGTCTGCCATCAGGAACATACTGAGCATTTTAGTTAGGTCAGCTGCTATACAAACAAAGATGGGTTAGCACCCCCGGTTGGGAAGAATACAGCAAAATCTAAGATTGCCAACTCCTATGGTTTTATTGTGAGTTTCATGTATTTGTTTTTCTTAATGTTCTAGCTTCTAGAGTCGGGTTTAACCTAAAAATTCCAGCTTTTGTTTTAAAATAGTAAACTTCTAGCCTTCATGGCTGCAGACCATAGCTTGAAAATGTGAATCCTAACAAACTCCACCAGCAGACTGCAAATAAAAAGAACTAAAATGTAAGACACTTAACATTGTCAATACTGATAATACTGTAAAACTGCCCTCAAGAGAACATACACTAAATTTCTCTGTAGGATTCACAAAATTGGGAGTAGGGGCAACATGCAGCCCCGTTACTTTGTAATTACCTTAGAAGGTTTGGCATTTGATCTGAATAAGCAGCCTAAAGTTTAGATGCATTTTTGAACTGTATGATCTTTTGAGCTTTGTGAAACTCAGCTGGAAACTTTGTGAGATTAGGCCTCATGTGGAACTTCCAGTACCTCCTGCAGCTGGTTAAGTAGGTTATTGTTATTGCATTTTCCTGCCACTCTGATGCTGGAGACTGGTAGTGCAGAGGCATGTGAAAGTTACAAATAAGGTAGGTGCCGGAAGCAATCCAAGTCTTCGAGCAGCAGTTTGTTTTCTGGACTAAGATGAAAAAATATTTTAATTTTCTCTGAGCAGTTGGGATGCAGCTGACAACTTCACTGTGGGGACAGTTACCGCTCCCTTTTCTGTATTCCTCAGTAGGGGTCATTTCTCCTCCTCTTAGTGTCTGTACTCCTAACTCCTCCAGGCAGCTAACTTCTGGTGGGCTTTCATTTTGCCAAGGAGGAGAGCAGTTCTCTGCCCCTTTGGGTAGCTTGCTTGGTCACTTCCTTTTGGTGGCTATGTACTGAGTGGATTCCTTGTTCCAGAGCATGGCTGCATCTGGACTGGCAAGTTTTTCCACAAAAGTGGCTGCTTTTGCGCAAAAACTTGCCAGCTGTCTACACTGGCCGCTTGATTTTGCGCAAAAGCACTGACATTCTACTGTCCAAAATCAGTGCTTCTTGCGCAAATGCTTTGATGTTCCCGTTCAGGCAAAAGCCCTTTTCTGGAAATGTTTTTGCGCAAGAGGGCCAGTGTAGACAGCTAAAAACTGTTTTGTGCAAAAAAGCCCCGATGGCGAAAATGGCAATCGGGGCTTTCTTGCGCAAAACTGCGTCTAGATTGGCATGGACGCTTTTCCGCAAAAAATGCTTTTGCAGAAAAGCGTCCGTGCCAATCTAGACACTCTTTTCTGCAAATGCTTTTAACGGAAAAACTTTTCCGTTAAAAGCATTTGCGGAAAATCATGCCAGTCTAGACGTAGCCCGTGTATTCTCTCCACAGGAAAAATGTACAGGAGCAACTGAGCTATGGGTTTTCACCTGGCACAGGCAGGGCACTGTAAAAATGACATTAACTCCTGACTTTTGTCACTGCCATGAAAACCCCACTAGCCTGTCCTCAGTAGGTGAATAGTAGTAGAGAGGTAGCCGTGTTAGTCTGATCTTGCTAAAACAAAAGGAAAAATTATGTAGCACTTTAAAGACTAACAAGATGGTTTAATAGGTGATGAGCTTTCGTGGGCCAGGCCCACTTCCTCAGATCTGAGGAAGTGGGTCTGGCCCACGAAAGCTCATCACCTATTAAACCATCTTGTTAGTCTTTAAAGTGCTACATAGTTTTTCCCAATAGGTGAGATAGTGAGGAGACACAGAAGGAAGATTCTCTCATCCCTCTGTTCTCCTTTCCTTTCCTATGAGCTGTCACACTCCACATCTGAGTCCCGACACAACTATTTCCTCTGACAGGAATACAGACTTACCTTCCTATTTCACAGCACATTCAGCCAGAGCATAGCAGAGTTTAGCATCACTGTATCATACTAAAAATCCAATGGGACTAAAGCCCTCTCCCAAGCCCCAACACTGCTGCAGAAGCAGTTATTCTGCCTCTAGTAATAACTATTCAGCATCAGGCAGAGCAAGCACTGAAATGTGGGTTTCCTGGCTTTCAGGGGGTTACTTCAACTACTAGGCTATTAGTTATTCTGGGTGCTGGTACTCTGTTAGGGCATGTTTACACTTCAAGGTGGGAATGTAATTTCCAGCTCAAGAAAACATGCCCATGCTAAAAACAGAGTTTAGCTACTGTGTGAGCAGCAGGAATGGTTGTTAACTCCCAGAGTATGCTTTCTGAGGCACATCCCTGGGATGGCTAATCCTTCCTTCCACTTACCTTGTGCTGGCTACATTTTATTTTTAGTGCACTAGCTTGATTAAAGTTAGCACAGGTAGTTTGATTTTGTTGATCCCTGAAAGGATTTAATGGGTGTCACTGAGCAACCTGCTCCAATATGGCCCCTCAGCCTCCTGAGCCAACGACTGGACAAGTCACTCTTTCCGGCCCATCACCACTTTAACTGGCTGGAACTGTTGCTGTTGAGCAGCATAATACATTTCTTTTCGTGACTGAGTACATAACTCATTTTCTCCTTGATGATCCTGTGATGCAAATCATAGTTTCCGATGATAGCTGGAGGAAGACACTTTGTGTGATCCTGTCTTCTTGGTTCACAGTTCCAATGACAGTTGAGTGCATGAGGCAGCAGGGGAGGAGATTTAAACTACCAGCCCTGCAAACTGAGTCTGGCATCTCCAGCATTAATAAAGACTCTTATGCAGAACATAACAATCAGACCAGCTCACTCTCTCAAAGCTACCTTAGCCCTGCAGAGTGAATGCTTGTTCTGTATTGTCAAGTCAGCAGGCTGTGACTTGAGATCAGCCACAATCAGCTCTGTCATGATGGGAGATATTGCAGTGTGAATACTGCCTACATATACAAGGGCAGAATTTGAACCACATGGACCATGTGTATTGTTTAAAAAGAGCCTATTTTTACTTAGTCACTAGGGATATTTTTCTGAGTCGTTGATTCTCATCTCTAAGCCATTAGTTGGAGTCCTTCCAAAGCTATGCAGTGCAGGATCCAGCTAGGAGTCTCCTCCAAAGAATTTTTTACGTTAACAATTCCAGCCTACATCTTTCTAACATCGTACTGCCAACCAAGGCAACATAGTGATGCCATGATACAGCTCAGGGATTGCAAAAGGTTTGTCTGCCCTGATAATTGTCAATTAAAGATTGCTCTTAAAAATAAGAAAAGAGAACAGATTCTTTTCATTTACATGCAGATAAGGATTTTCATGGTGTAACTGAGCAGAATTTGGCCCTTGGTAAATACACTTCTAATCTAAAATAATGGTATGGTGTCCTCTGCTGAACAAAGGTAGCAGTTACTCTAACTTTAGCCTCACAGTAGTCTTTACAAGTGGAAAAAAGTGCACTGATGTCGTCCAAGGTAATTCCATGCTGATTCTTGTCCTTTGGACAGTAGTCTCCAGTTTTAGAACTATTCTAGGTAGCAACACAAATGCTGTTCAAGTAGCAGCATTACAGTTCTTGATCAGAGGTAGCTCTCTGGTTATCCTCTGTCTTGTTAGAGGCAGCTCTCTGTTTATCCTCATCATTGACTAAGAGGTGGTGGGAAAGGAAACTATGGCTGTGCTAGCGACAAGGAGTCCTGTGGCATCTTATAGACTAACAGATGTATCGGAGCATAAGCTTTCGTGGGCAAAGACCCACTTCGTCAGATGCATACATGCATCTGACGAAGTGGGTCTTTGCCCACGAAAGCTTATGCTCCGATACATCTGTTAGTCTATAAGATGCCACAGGACTCCTTATTGCTTTTAGAGATTCAGACTAACATGGCTACTCCTCTGATATGTGGCTGTGCTGTGCACATTTGTGGGCTGTCTGGGATAATGCCATACTGCTTTTGCAACATAGTTTGTGTAATATTAGTACTTCGATTTCTTTGGATGAAAAGTGATCTAGATGGGCAAAGTTCTTACTAAACTCAGTGAATGATCACAAACTGCCCCAACACTGTGAAAATACTAACCCCCCTTTTCAACTGCTATAATGTAGAAGTTATTCAGTACAACATAGCCACATTAAATAGTTTAGAACTTGAAGGGGGAAAAAAGACTATCATCTTATTGCAACTGGAGATGGAATTTTAGGAGGCAGAACTCAATTACTAGAGTCACTGTCCTGTTTCTATGAAAGTGTCATGAGATCTTGGATGCCCCAGAGCACTACAGTTTTACATTTCATCTGAGCCAACACCTCCAGTAGCACTGTGCCCCTAGTACAATACTGCTGTATTGGTTCCACATTGACTCAGTTAAATGGATACTACCTTTTTGAATCACCATTGTCAATCGGATGGTCTTAGTTGTAAGCATAGACCCGGCCAAATCAAACCTCATTTGTGCAATCGGATGAGGTCACAACACAAATTGGCATGGCTGCAGTCTGTTTTTTTTAAGCATGGCATTTGTGCTCTACAGAGTCTGTCCATACCGCACACTATGTGTATGTAACCTGTTGGTCAGTGTGTGTTGTATTCTTTCCACAAAGATATGGGTCTGTTACAGTCCTGGTTCCCATTCCTATCAGATCATACTATTAAGTGAATAATTCACTTAGAGGGGCTGCAAAATAAGAATAAAGAAAGGCCCAGTGGGTCTAATATAATATCCAGCACAATCCTATTGATAAAATTGTAACTATATTTTCTCTATGTATAGAATAAATGTATATCAATAACTTGGTGTGATGGTCACAGCTTAATAAACTCTGGTCATCTGAAGAATTAAGTCTGGATCACTTGGCTGAATGGCAAGAGTGATCACTGTCTAAATAAAATGTGAAGGTGTATAGACCTCAGAATTAGGAATAATTTAGTTTATTGAACTAGAAGGTATACCTAGGTGTAGTGCAATGAGATTAAGAAAAGGAAGACGTTGGCCTAAAGCAGCAAAGATTTTTGACAGCAAGAGCTATTATGTTTTGGAATAGTTATCCAAGTGCAATGGGAGCTCCATCCCTTGGGACATTTAAAAATAGACTGGACAAATCACTGGAATGAGATGCTGTCAGGAACTATTTTGAACTGAGTTGGAGCAACATCACTGAGTAGGGAGTCTGATCCTGCAAGCCTTCCATGGGTCAGAGTACACTACAAAGTTAGGTCTTTTAACTACATCTCCCAGGGCTGGGAAAAACTGTGTGTTATAGATAAGGCAATCTAAACCCTGATGGTAGGGTGGTGGAAGAAGTCTTCTTTCAACCTATCTATTGCCTCTCAAAGATTTAGTAGAGTGATGGAAGAGTCCCTGTGAAGTTAGTGACTTCTGGCATGTAAGAGCAGGCTTCAAAAGACTGAACAGGTCAGATAAGATTGAGTCTCTGGTGTCTATGATTCCACCCTGCTCTGTCACATTGTTAAAGACCTGGAAACACTCACATATAGGAAACATAACTCAGAAAAGAAACATTTACAAAGTCCGCAGAAGCCTGCAAACCCTTTATTGAATATGCAAAAAGATACAGTATTACTGTCTTCCTTTTTTCCATTTGCTTTCCATTACATTTCAGCAATCATTGTAGGTTACTCAGCTCTTGAAATATCTTCCTGGCTGGACGTCATGTTTCCTTTAATGAAAATGTATTTTCTCCTTTGAGTTTGTGTTCCATATTTCCCTGAAATTTCAAGGCTTTAGCCTTGCTGTTAATAGCCTGATTCTGACTCGTGATATACACAATTTAATACAGGTAGTCCCCGAGTTACGCGGATCCAACTTATGTTGGATCCGCAGTTACAAACGGGGTTTTTCTCGCCCCGGAGGACGGGAGCGGCAGGACGCCCAGATGTGCCGTGGTCCTGCCGCCTATGTCCTCCGGGGCGAGAAAAGCTGCTCCGCGTCTCCCTGGTCTGCTGGGGGGAGGGATTCCCCCCCAGCAGACCAGGGAGACGCTGAGCAAAGCCGCGGAGCACGCGGGCAGCGGGACAGCCCAGACGTGCCGCGGCTGTCCCGCTGCCGGCGTCCTCCGAGGCTTTGCTCCCCGTCTCCCTGGAGTCAGCCGCTGGTCAGTTTCAGCAGCGGCTGAATCTGGACGCCAGTTCCGACTTACATACAGATTCAACTTAAGAACAAACCTACAGTCCCTATCTTGTACGTAACCCGGGGACTGCCTGTACTTTATCTTCTATTTTATTTTCTTTATGAAATAATAAATGGCTAATCCTTCAGGCCTAGAGTAGTGAAGATCCTCCTTCAATAGAACACAGCTGCTTCCAAAGTGTTTATTCCTTGTAGAGTCAGGGGACTATCAATGCAAACAGCCCCTCAGGTTCATGTTATTCACTGAATAATTATAACCAATTTGAGAAACCTATTAACTAGCCACACCGGTTTGTTTATTACCAGTGCCACGGCCACAGAGCCTCACGGCTCCTATTGGCTCCATTTCACCATTTGCAGCCAAAGAGAGCCAAGGGAAATGGCAGCCCAGCCCACACTGCTTCTCATGGCTCCCGTTGGCTGGAAATGGTGAAACAAAGCCAATTTTTCCTAATGTTTTTCTAATGTCCAACCAAAACATCCTTTGCTGCAATTTAAGCCCATTGAGTCTTGTCCTATCTTTAGAGGTCAAGGAGAATAATTTATTTCCCTCCTCCTTGTAGCAACCTTTTAGATACTTTTAAGTTATTGTGTCCCAATTCTTTGAAACCCAATTCTTTCAAGTTTCCCTAACCGCTCTTGTTTTCTAGATTTTTAATCATTTTTCTTGCTCTTCTCTGGACCTTCTCCAATTTGTCCACATTTTTCCTGAAATATGGCACCCAGAACTGGACACAACATTCCAATCGAGGCCAAATCAGTACAGAGAAGAGTGGAAGAATTACTTCTCGTGTCTTGCGGTTAGTACATCCCAGAATAATAGTTGCTTCTTTTGCAACAGTGTCACACTGTTGACTCATATTGAGCTTGTGGTCCACTATGACCTCTAGATCCCTTTCTACAGAACTCCTTCCTAGACAATCATTTCCCATTTTGTATGTGTGAAACTGATTGTCGCTTCCTAAGTGGAGTACTTTGCATTTGTTCTTATTGAATTTCATTCTATTTACCTCAGACCATTTCTCCAGTTTGCCTAGGTGATTTTAAATTTTAATTCTATCCTCCAAAGTACTACAACCCATCCCAGCTTGGTAGCATCCACAAACTTTATTATTGTACTTTCTATGCCAATTATCTACATTGTTGATGGAGCTAATGAAGAAAACCAGTCCCAAAACTGATCCTTGTGGAACCCCACTGTTATGCCCTTCCAGTATTACTGTGAACCATAAATAACTACTCTCTGGGAATAGTTAGCCAACCAGTAATGTGCTTACCTTGCAGTAGTTCCACCTAGATTGTATTTCTCTAGTTTATTTATGAAAAGGTCTTGTATGAATGTATCAAATGCTTTACTAAAGTTTAGGTATACAACATCTACCACTTCCCCCTTATCCACAAGGATTGTTATCCTATCAAAGAAAGCTATCAGGTTGATTTGACATGATTTGTTCTTTACAAATCCATGTTGATTATTACTTATCACCGTATTATCTTCCAGATGTTTGCAAATGGATTACTTCATGATTTGCTCCATATCTTTCCTGGCACAGAAGTTAAACTGATTGTTGTGCAGTTTCCTAGGTTGTCCTTATTTCTCTTTTTTATAGATAGGCACTATATTTGCCCTTTTCTAGTCTTCTGGAATATTTCCCGTCTTCCATGACTTTTCAAAGATGATAGCTAGTGGTTCATATATTTCTTTTATCAGCTCAGTATTTTAGGATGCATTTGATGAGGTCCTGATGACTTGAAGACATCTAACTTTTCTAAGTAATTTTTAACTTATTTTCCTATTTTTATTTCTGAACCTATCTCATTGTTTCCAGCATTCACTATTCTAGGTGTCCAATCACCATCAACCTTCTAGGTAACAACTGAAATAAACAAGTGATTAAGCACATCTGCCATTTTCATATTTTCTACTATTATTTTCCCCTCTTAATAGCATGAGTGATCTGTAGCCAAATTCACCAAGAGGGTCCTTCCCACATGCATACTTCCTGTTCTTTTTTAGATTTAGAGCATAATTTGTAGCAGCCTTGCTAGTCAGGCAATCTGGTTTTTAGTCTATAGATTCCCCCAAAGTAAGATTGAAGCCTAGGGAAGCCTTTTTGTCAAGACACTCACAGGAAAGAAAACCCAACAAGTAATATAATCAACCAGTTATAGACTCCTACCTTTTTGCATTTACTCCACACGCACACACCTCTTTGCAACATAGCATTATTTCTTACACTTCCTAGAAGTCCAAGTGTAATTTTTTCACTACTTTTCTTACACACATAATTTTTGAATTAATTTTTTGCAGGTGAAGAGTGCTGTCTTGACAGGCCTGGAGAGTGACATTCTCCATCTTCCCCCATAAATATGCATAGCAAAGGCAGTGACAGCATAAGATGCCCCTGCACCATGGGTCCCCAGCACTTCAACTGTAACCTGAAATCCTGTATCTAGGGAGAGGAAATTTTAGTCCCCATTCAGTCCTTGGACTTTCTGTCAACAAAGGAACATCTAATGCGTTAAATTACCCATCACAAAAATACTGCAACTATGAAGTCAATTGATATCAGTTATAATACATTTCAAAAACATTCATTTCTACCTTACAGAAAATCTGTGAGAATAAATTATTTTATAGGTGCCTTATCTGAGAAGCAGATTATAAGTGACTTTCTGAAGGTTACAGAGGGAATCTACATCACAATCTGAATTAGAATTCAGGAACTGCTCTCTCCTACTCTCCTCAGACCACATTTCACTTAGTTGTTTTTGGACTTGTTTGTGTAGGAAGGTCCTTGAGGCCTCTAACCCATCATTAGGTGTGCCCCAGAGTAAGTTTGAAGTGTTTGGGACCACATCCTCAAGAGTGACCAGTGACCACTAGGGATGAAAAATCCAGTTTAATTAGTTAATCAATTAAAGATTAAGTTTAACTGGTTAACCGATTAACTGGGAAAGAGGGTGGGCGAGGGGGCCACTCCAGCCTGTGCCCCTGCCCGGGGTGTGCCTGGGCTGGGACCGCAGTGGATTAGGGCTGTTCTAGCCAGGCTGGAGTGGCCCCCACTCATGACGGGTCCCACGGGGTTGGAGCAGCCCCCACTGATTAATCATAACCAGGAAGCATCCCCCCTTACTGGGTGATGCTTACTGGTTGACCGGTTATCTGGTTAACTATTCACATCCCTAGTGACCACTAATTTGGGTGCCCAATTTGCACAACCAGCAAAGGGCCTGATTGCAGAGGACCCAGAACTACATTTGAAGTCAGTGAGAGTTGTAGGTATTGGATACCTCTGAAAATCAGTCACTAGCAGCCAGATCCTTAGGGCCACTCTTAGACCCTTTGAGATGCTTGAAAGTATTTCAAAGAAGACCGTCTTTTTTGGTTTTAAAAACTTGCTATGGGCTCAGCTTAACATTGGCACTTTAAGCTAATTAATAAGTTACATGTATACTGTCACTCTGACCACTGGGCTATCCTTTCCCCCTCCCTTTGTCTTTGTTTGTCCTCTTACACCAGTGGCTCCCAATCCTTTCTAGCATACAGACCCATTTTCAATCTATTAAAGTTTTGTGCCTCCCCTCCCCCAAACACTATAGCTATGCCTGCAGTCTGCGCATCCCTCAGCCCACGCTGCTTCCCAAGCTGCGTCCCTCAGCTTGCTCTGGAAGCACCGAGGGACTTGCTGGCTGCTGGCACAGAGCCTCTCAGCTCCCTACCTTCCACAGACCCCCTACAGTTCCACCGCAGACCACCAGGGGTCCGCGGACCACAGGTTGGGAACCACTGTTTAATGCTAAGCTCTTCCAGTGCAGACTGTCTATGTCAGTGGTCCCCAACATTTTGGGGCTGCCAGGGGCACAAGAATGGCTTGGGCCAGACCTGGTCACTAGGCAGGCACACAGAAATGCCCCGGTGGGCGCCATGGCGCCCACGGGCACCACGTTGGGGACCCCTGATCTATGTCTATGCCCTAGCCTCAGTACAACACTGACTATATCTTGGAGGCTACAATATAATTAGCTTAAAAAACAAGCACTTTCTGCTGCAGTCTCTGCTTTCTCTTCTTGTCTACTGTCAGCCTCCTCTTTGTCTTTTCACTCAGCTGCGTAATGTTGGTACCAGAGCTGGCTACTATGCAGCTCAGCTCATCTGAAGTGGCCTTTCTATGTTTCTTCCCCTTGAAACACCCAGCTCATTACAAACTGCCCTGATAGCAATTTTTCCATTGCTTCTACCTCTCAGAAGCTGAGGGATAGAAAAATTACTGGACTTCCAATACATTTGAGGACACAGTGTTTAAAAGTGATTTCTCAGAATGAAATTGTGAGCTGCTCAGGCCAAGTTCTGCTTTCAGTTACAACAGTGGTATTTATTCCCTTCAGAGTGCTTACTTTAGATTTGTTTGTGTTAGTGAAAGCAGAACTTAGCCCAGAATTGTTTCTTCCGCTATAATTCCTGATAGAATTGTTTAAAGTATTATTACTGTTTAGATAACATAATTATAGTTTACCCCTTTTTTGGAAAAATATTAATAAAAAAAAAGCTGTTTTGCTTACAGAGTGAGCGTAGTCTTGTGGTATACAAGGAGACATGGGACTCTTTGACTTTATGCCTAACTACCAACTCACTTTGAAACACACATCCAAGTTGTCCTTGGCAAAATCATTTACATTTTGTGCCTTGGTTTAGTTAGCATTTTCTTTGTTTTAGAGCTAATTCCTCAATTTCTGAGCTTTGTCAACCTCTATTAATGAGTGTTTGCAATACTGTTTAGACGGGAACTTTCGAAAAAAAACCTTTTTTGAAAGATCCTGTAAACCTCATTTTTTGTACAGGAGTACAGGATCTTTCAAAAAAGGGTTTTATTTTTGAAAGATCCCCATCTAAACAGTCGTTTTTCTTTCTAAAAGCCCCTTTTAAAAAAAAACCGCGGCCACCATTATGCAAATGAAGCAAGGGAAATTTAAATCCCGGCTTCATTTGCAAATTTGAAGTGTCTAATTTACATCTCTTTTTTGAGAAAAGGGATGTAGTCTAGACACATCCAAAGTGATACGTTTAAGTATCTAAATAAGACCTTACTTGGATGGGCTGCTACATTCAATACCCTGATGACATTACAAGTTAAGTGTCCAGCATTTATAGCCCACTCTATTAGCCTCATTTAGCATAGACACTCTAATTGACAATCCCCCCCCCCTTCCTTAACCTTCCCCATCCCCTCTATTTGACAATTTTTTCCCTCCACATCCCCTCTTTTTCTGCTATTTATTTGCAACTCTGGACCCCTTGCTCAAAAGCTTATGAAACCATCTACATTTTTTGTTAGCCTCTAAGGCAGTGGTCCCTGACACGGTGCCCGGGGGTGCCATGGCGCCCACTGGGGCATTTGTGTGCGCCTGCCGAATCATCTGGGCTGGTCCCACCCACAGTGCGCGGCACATGCGCGGTGCCAGCCCCGGGCATGTGGCACATGGGCGGCCCCTGCCCCGGGCACGTGGCACATGTGCGATGCCGGCCTTGGGTGCACGACGCGCGGGCAGCCCCACCCCGGACATGCAGCGCATGAGCGGCCCCACCCCCAGATGCCCGGCGCATGAGCGGCCCCGCCCCCAGATGCCCAGCAGCCCCGAAAGGTTGGGGACTACTGCTCTAAGGTGCTGCAGGACTACTTGCTGTTTTTTAAGGTTTTTTTTTTTTCAGTTTCAGACTACACGGCTACACCTCTGAAACTTTTGAATAATAAACAGTAGTCGGGGCTGTCCTTACCACGAGGCGAACTGAGGCGGCCGCCTCAGGTGCCAGACTGGGGGCAGGGAGAGGTGCACCACTAAGACCCAGAGAGTAGAAAATTGTGTCTGCTGCTGGTGCATATGTATTCTCTCTGCAGTACCATGAAAGAAGTAGAACAGGAAAAAGGCAGAATTGAGACCTTTCAAAGTTTTGGCCCAAGCGAAGGGGCATGGGGGCATCATTTGAGCTCCCCGCCTCAGGTGCCAAAATGTTGTGGACCGGCCCTGACAGTAGTTGGGGACACAAAGGGTTTGCATGTTTCTAAGACAGGACCGTAGCTGCCCTCTAACCAATATATTATAGTATGTACATATTTAAGACTGGGCTGCAGTTTTCAAATGAAAAACCCTATTAATTTCATTCAGGACCATTTACCCGAAAGAATGGCTCCACCTTAAGGAAAGATGAACACAAGAGACAAGGAATAATAGATCATTCACTAGAACCTGAATAATCCTGTGCAAATGCTGGGCTGGCCTAGGCATGGGTTTGTGACAAGTGGAATTCTCATATTAGGGAACACTTCAACATGTGTTGCACTAGTAGAGATTCATCATGGTCTGGAGGATTATGCATGGAGCTGCGACTCATGAGGTCTCAAATTCTGATCTAGATTTTATCTTGGATTTAGTGTGGGCTACTTGTTTATCTTTGTCCCTTAGTTTCTCAATTTGTAAAACTGAGGTAGTATTACCCACGTACCTTGAAGATGTTGTGACTATTAATATACACAGTGTTTTGATTATGTAGGCACTATGCAAATGCGAAGTATCAGTATTACTAATGAAAACTATTTATGTTTCCAATTTGTATTTTTCATAGCTTTCTTTTCTAGTTTTGCTAATCTCCACAGACACTTAGACAGAACAGGCTTTATGCTCCTGTGATTTGCATACCATGGAGCAAAGAAAACCACAGCAATCTACTATAAATCTAGTCTCAAATGTTTAAGCAACAATCAAAAACTACTGGGTAGCTAGACTAGCTTACTACGTATATAAGGTGCTTTTCAGTCCTAATTGCATTGAAGTGAGAATACCAGATTACAGAGCTCTATAAAGATAGATAGGTGACTGTCTCTTCTGCTTTTGCCAACATTAAGGCTACATCTAATCTACATCCCTCTGTCGGCAGAGGCATGTAAATGAAGCACTTCAAAAGTGCAAATGAAGCTGGGATTTAAATATCCCGCACTTCATATGCATAATCACGTAATGGCACTCTTTTGAAAAAGCGCTATTTCGAAATTGAAATCTTACTCTAGACGCAGTTCTTTCGAAAATGGGGCACTTTTTCGAAAGATCCTGTAAACGTCAAAAAACCTCAAAAAACCACTTTAAGTGCTTCATTTACATCCCTCTGCCGACAGATGTAGTCTAGATACAGCCTAAGTAACTACCTCTCCTAAATAATTATGCTTAGATTTCAGACATATTTACTCCTGTGGAATAAGACCTCTAGCTGCAAGATAGACAATTTTCTATGCAAATTCTATTTCTGAGCTTGCATCTTCCACAGCAACTCTGACACTGTAGCATTAGTTAATGCACTTACTTTGCTAGGGGAAAGAGGCCTCAACAATAGGGAGAATGACTTTATCACAGGATACATTTAAATAGAACTTGCATAATTTATTTTAATTACAATGACATTTTCTTTGAAATAGAAAAGCTGGCCAGTATTTTTAACAGTTGCAATTTCCTGAAGTCTACAGATGTTTCCTATAAGTCTGCTGGGAAAGGGCAGAACACATTATTTGCAAGTTTTGTCTCAGCGGCATTCAGCCACCCAGGTTCGCACACATTCACACTATTTCAGTGGTTACATGTTTACATGTGGAGACATCTCTCCCCACATGTAAACATATAACCACTGAAAATGTCAGCAATTACATGTTTACAACCCCCCTCCCACACACACTTTTTAACATCCCTAGTTTGCACTAGACCCTCTCAATAAACGCCTGGTGGATTGATCACTGCAGTGTCGATCCACCTGTAGTGAAGACTAGGGATGTGAAAAGTAATTTAATACCGTATTTTCCGGCGTATAAGGCTACTGGGCGTATAAGACGACCCCCTAATTTTTTAGTTAAAAGATAGGTTTTCGTCTTATACCCCAGCGCCCTTCCGCGTCCCCGGCTTTGCTCCCGGTGTCCCTGGTCTGCTGGAGACGGTCCCCAGCAGACCAGAGGCACCGGGAGCAAAGCCGCAGCAGCGGCGGGGTCCCGCGCCTCTGAGGCTTTGCCAGAGCAAAGCAGGACAGAGTTTAAATTATAACATTAACCAATAAGCATCAGCTGGTTAATTGGTTAAACTCTAACATCCCTTGTGAAAACATATTCCTAACAAATCTTAACTATTATAGCTGCAGACACCATCAATGCTTTGGCAAATTCCTGCTCCTTATTAATTTTCCCTGGTGCTGAATTGTCCTCTTTTAAAATGTTTTTTTCTGAGTCAGGGCTCTTCAAAGTAGACAAAACCAAACAGCTGTCGCTCTACCTCAAAAAGCAGGAATGAATTAATAAATGAAATATTGTTTTTGACAATACTGTTTTGTTGGTTGTGACCACAGTGATAACATGGATTCCAACACATGTTGGGATATGTGACAATGAAATGGTGAACGAGAAAGCAAAAAATGGCCTTAAAATGGAGAAATTGATACAAAAATAATTTGAGAAAGCAGAAATTTAAAAGTTTAATTCATAAAGGACTTAAAATGGAATGTCAAGAATTTTGGACCAAGGAGAAAAGAGGAAGAACATTCTATGAAGTATGACCCAAAATAGAGGACAGTGTGTTGTTCCAAAGTTATAAAAGGGTGAGTAAAATACTCATATTTAGACTGCCACGTGGGTACTGTGGTTTGAATAATAACTTATATATATTGAATAGACATAAAGATGGGCTATGTACCGTATGTAAGGTTAATTAAATACTAGTTACCTGATACAGGGGAGAGGTGAGTGTTCCAGTAAAGAAAGGCTCTTCATGAACAATTTTGGAAAGTGGTCAGCCTGCACCCCACCTGGTGCACATAGTGGTGGCCCGTGTAACATCCTGAGGGCCATATAGGTAGTGTGTCTATTGCATGGATGTGGCCCACATAACACATAGAGATCTGCATATGTGGTCCACAATGGTAAATAGGTTGAGAACCATTGGTTTAGATGGAAGTAAGGTGACAGTATACCATGAAAGATTTAGTAAAAGTATCAGGAAAGTGGGATAACATTAAAAAACCGTACTCTATCGCCTTAAAAATGTAGTAGAGCAAAAGAGTATTGGCATGAATGAATGAAAAATATAGGAGGTGGTGGCTATTGACTCAGCAGATGAATTTGCTTTGCTATAAAGAAGAAGCTGTAGTTCTAAAGTAGCCATATTGTAAGTAGGAGCTGCTTGTTCTTTTGCCTCTTCTGTCCGAGTAATTACCTTTTATGTTTTCTCTTGGCCCTTGCTGCAAAGGAAGAATACCTGATGTTATAGGGCTCTTGCCTATGAGCTTAAATGTAACAGCGTTTCATGGAGTTCTCAGGAGATAAAACCCAAGACTAGGCTACTGGAAATCAAAACAAATTCTTTCAGAACACATGAAAACATGTGTGTTTTTAGTGTAATATTTATAACTTGAATATTTTTACATAAAATTGGAATTTTTTCATCCGATTTTATCTTTCTTTTTTTAAAAAACTCTCTCCCTCATATCTTTCAAGTGTGCTTTAATGTGCTCATCAGAGAGCTTCCCCTTCCTCTTTTAGATAGCCTTATTATTATGAAATGTCTTTTCAAGTTAATTCAGCAACACTGAGAAAGTGTTTTAGCTGTATGCTTCTTTTCAAATTATCCATAGGAAATCATTAATGTTGCACTTTGTTGTTGTGACACTTCAGCATAAATGCCTTAGTCACTTGAAAAGGCTCAGTTTGCCTCTCTGAGATCTAGTCTTGTGGCTAATCTATTTCCAGAGGTAGGAAGATGGGACTGCAATGGTCTAGAAACAGAGGCTACAAAATTCCTCTGCAGAAACATTGGAATATCAAAGGATCCATAAAGAAATCCTAAGGCTATATCTGCACTTACAGTAGCACAGCAGTACCAATGTATCTGCACCACTGCAAGGTCTCCTTGTAGCTGCTCTATGCCAATGGCACAATTAAACCACCCCAGTAGCTATTGGTAGGAGATGCTGTTGACACTGGTGCATCTGTCCGTGAAACTTACATTGGTTGGTGTATGCTTTTTTTCACAGACACAAGAGCTAGTGTAGCCATAGCCTGAATCTGTGCTTTATAGTGCAAGATTATTCTGATGCATGTTTACAGTGACCATGCTCATGTATCTTCCTTGAAACTGCTGGTGAGGGCTCCTGTTTTCATTGAAATTAAGGCTGAAGAAAGGTGGTATAGAATATTGGGCTCTAGCAACAAAGCAGCCTTCACCATTCAGGAGTTCCTTTCCTTTTCTCACTTTCCCTGCCCATTTTTTTTCTTTGCTTTCTGGCACTTTCATTTGTGGTTAATGAGCACTCACTTGTCACAAGGCCACCAGAATCCCCATAAAAGCAACAGCTGGGAGATTCCACAGGGAGAAATGTGTACTTAGAGAGGTCCCTAAACTGTCTTTAGGACCCCCAACACTGAGCCAGGGGACCCATTCACACTGCTGTGACAGCCTGTAGGGTCACATATTCTGATCTGAGGGCCCTTTATATTCACAGCTTGTTGGGGATTCTGGAGCCTGAGCAGAGGTCTTTAAAAATCCATGACCTATTAGCATGTTCAAACTTCCCCTAACCTAAGCCTTCAATATAAAATCTGTCACATTCTCAGGCTGCCTAATGAGATCATGGGGTTCTTTCACACACTGCTTGTCAATTTGGGTTAGGAAAAGCTTTGAGACTGGAAGTTGAAGGGTTTGCCAACATGGGGAAATTAGTGTTAAATAGTTAGGGTGTGTATTTAAAATACAATAGCCATTGCACATTAACTCCCTGTGAGGAAAATCTGATACCACTGCCTTGTGTGATTTAGATTAATTCATGAAGTATGGAATCAGAGTGTCCACACAGGGAGTTAGTACAGAATAGCTATTCAGTACAAACTATTCTGCGTTAGCTATTTAAAGCTTTTTCCCTGTGTGGCCGACAATAATGTCATCTGAAGAAGTGGGCTGTGTCCACGAAAGCTCATGATACTATCTACATGTTTTGTTAGTCTTTAAGGTGCTACTAGACTATTTGTTGTTTTTTAAGTTTTTTCTGTTACAGACTAACTCGGCTACCCCTCTAAAGGTTTTGAATAATGCGCCTATTCAGTCATTTGGCATTCTAGATGATGTGAGAAAAGTTCTTATAGGTTATAGCAGTTAGTTCTCTTGACTATTTTTAATTTTCCTTTGTCAAAATTCATCAGAGATGTGTTTATTATACTGTATCTTTAAAACACAAAGCATGCTGGGAATGCTATTGCATCTCCCATCATGCTATGTGACTTCTTCACAGACAGATTGTGTACCAATATTAGTCTGGATTTTTTTTTCTGAATTTCTTTTTCTTCCTTGCCCCCTTAGCAATGTTTGCACCTTACATGGAAGTCTTATTTTCTTTCCTCAGCTTTCTTCTGTATTTCACCCCCTGCTGCCTAGCAGGGGGAACCTATGACACCCTAAAGGCCAGTTGTTCTCCTCTTAAATGGGTCATCAAATGAGTGTGAAGAGAAAAGATGGGAATTCATGAATTTTGGGATCTTTAAACTACACTAAGTTCTGTGGATCAATTGCATTTAGCTTTTCTGGCTGCTGTGCGTTTCCTCTACAATTAGCATCCTAACTGCATTTCCTAACATGGCTCCTTCCGGAGAACAGTGGGATTTAATAACTGTGAACTCCACAACAGCAGAGCTAATGAATAAGTGCTTGCAGCACTTTCTTCTGGAGAGCCTGGGGGTATTTATAAGAACTTTAGCCAGAGCCCCAATATCTCTCTCTATGCAAGCACTTCTGAGGATAGCTGTATTAACACCGTCAGCACAAGGAGAGGCTGCAGATAAGAAACCAAAAGCAGAAATAAATCACACAAATCCCTCCATAAACAGAGGATCTAAAGATTCCAAAATTTGTTGAATGGGCTGCAGGGAGGGAAGAAGACAGATGCTTTGTTGGGATGGAGGGAGATCAGTGTATCAAGAAAAAGAATGTAATATTTCTTATGCTAGGGTCCCAGTATGATTCTGAGCTCTGAATCTGAACAATCAGTATGGGATTTCCTTCTCGGGATGTCAAGTACAAACCAATGTAAGTCTGAGTCCTCCCACTTCCTGGGTGACCTTTGCTCAACTTTCACTGATATTTTCATGGATAATACAGGGAATTAATAGTCTTGTACTGTGCGTAGGCTCTGCTAGGTTTTTTTTTCTCTCTCTCTCTTGCCTGTTATTGTGCTATCATTCAGATATTTTCCTGACTCCATGCCTCTTGATTCATTTTTTTCTCAGTTTTGTGCTTTTACTCTTCCTTTTCTACTTATTGTTCCATTTCTGCTTCTTACACTAATCCCCTCTTGATATTGAATGGTAAAAGGGCAAATATGTATCAACATTAAAACACATCTGTTTGGCTCTGGCTGGGGCATTGTCAGCAGAGGCAAATAAGTAGATGGGAAAGTAAATTCCTCTTTCAGCCCTATGGGGGTTCCCTCTATGACAGGGAAGATGGGCTTTGGCAGGGAAGTGTCGGGAAACATGAATTGCTGCTGGACTTGTTCTGTAAATCAATAGAAGGCTTTATTTTCCAGGGGTGTCTGATCAGCACTAAGTTGACTTTAAAACAAAGGGTGTGTCTAGACTACATGCCTCCTTCGACGGAGGCATGTAGATTAGCGAGATCGGAAGAGGGAAATGAAGCCGCGATTAAAATAATCGCGGCTTCATTTAAATTTAAATGGCTGCCCCGATCTGCCGATCAGCTGTTTGTCGGCAGATCGGGGGAGTCTGGACGCGATGCCCCGACAAAGAAGCCTTTCTTCATCGACACAGGTAAGCCTCGTGAAACCAGGTTTACCTGTGTCGATGAAGAAAGGCTTCTTTGTCGGGGCATCGCGTCCAGACTCCCCCGATCTGCCGACAAACAGCTGATCGGCAGATCGGGGCAGCCATTTAAATTTAAATGAAGCCGCGATTATTTTAATCGCGGCTTCATTTCCCTCTTCCGATCTCGCTAATCTACATGCCTCCGTCGAAGGAGGCATGTAGTCTAGACACACCCAAAGTGACTAATAAGAATTGGCTTGGAAAACATGCCAATGTCCATCTCAGACTCACTAAGGCCGTGTCCAGACTCAGGGGTTTTTTCGGGAAAAGTAGCCTTTTCCCGAAAAAACTTCCCCTGGGTCCAGACTCAAGCCGCGTTCTTTCGAAATTATTTCGAAAGAACGCGGCTTTTCTTTCTATGGCGGTAAACCTTGTTTCACGAGGAAGAACGCCTTCTTTCGAAAGTTCCTCTTTCGAAAGAAGGCGTTCTTCAATGTAAAGAGGCCGTCTTCGAAAGAGAGCATCCAGACTCGCTGGGTGCTCTCTTTCGAAAAAGCGGATTTCTCTTTCGAAAGATCCGCCTGCAGTCTAGACGCGATCTTTTGAAAGAGGCTCTTTCGAAAGATGCTTTCGAAAGAGCCTCTTTCGAAAGAAGCCTGCAGTCTAGACATAGCCTAACTGAAAAAGGAAAAGGAAACATTTATACACATAGGTAAACAACACTTCCCTTTTTCAGGGAGAAACATTCCAACTGTGATGCTGCAGTTTTAACTCCCTCTTCATTGCTCGCCAATAGAGAGTCTGACTGGCATTGCTCCAAATAACACAGGAAGCCCCTGGATGCTCATTTTTGTGGGAAAGCTAAACGATCTCTGAGATCAGCAGCCCCTCTCTTACTAACTGTTGGTGGGAACTGTGGGATGGCCCTTCCTAACCTAGCATCCTATTAATTCTTCTGTAATAATGTCAGAGAGTTTATAGACAGAATGAGCTCCCAGGTCATCTACTGTAAAGGGTCGACATCATTGGGAGGCCACGCTGATGCCCTCTATTGCCCCATTAAAGGGCAAATGCAGTGTCACTGTCTATAAACAATTTGCCCAACATGTCTCGGGCCTAGCCACAGGCCGAGCAACAGTTTATAATGACCACACCCTCAATCAGGGCGGGCACCAAATAAGCAGTTTATAAGGCCCGGCCTTTCGTTCTGGCAAAGCCGCAGATTAACAGTTAAGGGCCCAGCCTGGGGCATGGCCTGGGCAAGCAGGTTATAAGGCCAAGCCCTGGGTCAGGGAAGGGCAGACAGACAAAAGTTTAACCAGAGCGGTTCAATAACAGTTTAAAGCTCCGTCCGGGTCGCAGCCGGGTGGGGGTCAGGTCTGGCCTTGCTGGCGGAAAGCCGATAAGTGCAGGGGTTTTGCCCTCACAGGGGGAAGCCTGCCACCCGAGAGGAGAGGTGGAAGGAGTAATGCAGGCCCACCCGCTCCACTGTGTCCCAGCCCAGGGCCCTGATAGTGGCAGCGAGGCGGCCACTGGGTTGGTGGGGATCCAAGTCACAACATGCTGACTAGGTTGGTGGGTCAGCGGGGATCTAAGCCGCAATGCGCTTTCCACCCAACCTCCATCTCCTTAGCTGCCTCGGGGTTGGCTGTCCCAGGCCCACTTCCCAGTCTTCCATGGGGGCCTACCTAGCTCAGGCGCTGCTCCTCGGGGTTAGCTGGGGACAGAGGTGCTAGCAGTGTGTCCATAGGTTCCAGCTCCAGCTCTGGCATGGGCTGGGTGGACTGGTCCAGTCATCGGGGCCCAGCGAGGGTCCTGGAGGTCTCAGCATGTGTTTGGGCTGCGGCAGCAGTCTCAGCAGCCTGGGCGAGTTGTCGGGGGCTAGCAGGGGTCCTGGAGGCCCAACCCAGTCCTCCTGTCAGGTCCGACGTGGCCGGACCCGTCACTGTAGGATCTAGGGCCGAACATCTGGCCTGTTCAGTTGCCAGGCTCTGGATGAGCTCTCTTATCCTCTTGGTCCCGTCCTCCTGCTTCCTGTGGGCGGGTTAGGTGAGGCTGGACCCACCCACAAGGGGGTCTTAGAGGGCCCTTCCTCTTCCGAGTCAGAGGGAGGCCATGTTGCTATCCTAGACTCCTTACATCTAGTCAGTCTCCTGTATATCACCAACCACCACCTGGCACCCACAAACTAAACTCAACAATTAAAATAAGACCAATGAGGCATAGGCGCAGAACAGAAGGTACGCACAGCCTGAGGCCCCCACAATGGCAGGGAATTGGTTGAAATTACAGTGGGGGTACTCATGATTGCTCTGGCAGGAGAAAACGTAATTCCTTCCTCAGTGATGCTACTTAACTAAAGATGACTACAAACAGCACAACTCACTGGCCTGAGTAGTTCTATCTGTCTAACAAAACAATAACCCTGTTCAATTTTATCAAGATGACAGCTGGTCTTAGTGTCCTTGTTTCCCATGCATAGACTCAGAGAGCCCTGGCAAATCCCCTGCAGTAGAAGGAATACCCTGGAATTGGCCAAATGCTTGTCTAGTATATTTCATGGAGCGTGAGAGCAAGGGCTGTACACACCCATTGTGCTGGTGAGATACATGCCCCTGGAGGGACAGGGAGAGAGGCTTCGGGTTGTATTGTTGTACCAAATAGAAGCAAGCAGGATCTCATGAGGGGGATAAGGCAAAAAGCCACATTTATTGTAAAGATAATAATAATAAAAAAATAAAGAAAAGATAGAAGCAAACAACGTTGTTTAACTACTTATTCCTAACATTACTTAACCCTTATACACTTTATATATATATATATATATATATATATATATATATATATATATATATATATATATAACCATTCATTCATACATCCATTCATTCAAGTTCTGTGTGTTCTGTGTATAGTTACCAGCCTGGAAGTGGCTTGTGACAGAATACTGGCCAGGTACTCTGTACACAAGTGATGGTAGTGGGGAGCGAAGTCCTGATCAGATGCGCATCTGAAGCTCCTGGTAGGCTGGCAGCAGAACCTTGGACTCTGATTCCATAGTTTTTTAGTCCAGTTCTTATAGGAATTTCTTCCTATGCCAGTCTATGGAAATTGCTGCATCATGCTGATGTCTCCAGGGTGGCTGCCAGGTGCTCGTCAGTGATCTCATCGGCTGGACCTCCAGTACTTGGTTTTCTCCACTTGACACCTTTTGGTTGCACTGGCACCTGACGCCTTCTTCAGCCCTTTGTTGCTACATTCTCAGGCTGGCACCTCTCAGAACCATTCACTCATCATCCAAGCACTCTCTCTCTCTTACATACATTCCTTAATTAATGTTTCCCATACAATATTTTTGTATAATAATAACTTTACATATCTCAGAGTTGTAGTTACAAAAAGTTTCTGGGTGGTATTGCTTAAAACATTCTCTGAGTGCTGAATAAAGTTACAATGTTTTAAAGAGAACAGGCGTCAATTAAGTAACAATGCCCTTAGTCAATTACAGGGCTTGGCTCCCATAGCAGAGTTAGTGGCTTGACAATGCATTGTTACAATGTATCTCTGCAATGTCAATTTCAAGCAGCCCCTTGCACAAGCTTGAGCATGCCCTGGAGCACAAAGGGGGGGGGGCTGTTTCTGGATACATAGGATTATATTCTTAACAGTTCTAAGTTTCATGACCTAATACATTATATTCTAAAGGGGCAATAATAAAAACATTTAACAATCTTAACAAATAATAATAATAAGAAGAATTAATAATAAATCTAAACACTTTAAGTTGTGGGGAACAAATTATGGGGAGTCGCTTCCATTTGGGGGAATCATATTTTTAATACATTGATATGTTATCCCTACAGTATATCCTTGGTGTACATTCTTTTAATTAGAGAGAGTGCCATGGTACAGTACATTTGCTAGGGTGGGACAAAGGAGACCTTTGGTGCACCCTCAGAAGTGAGGAAGGAGCCTTCAGCAATAAAAAGAGCCAGATGCAGCAGAGTGCAGGGTAATGGCTAGAGAGGATCTGAAAAATGGATTTTCTGTTGCGAAATATAAGATGTAATCAGAGAGCCTGCAGCTGGCAGTTCTGTGGGCCACAGCCCATGGACTACTTGTTCTAATATTAGAATGGCATGTTCACTGCTTCCTGTGGACCAAAGGACAAACTTACTCTCACATGCACGTAGCCAATTTACAATATGTTTTATCAGCTAAAGGAAAACTGCTTGAGGACATGCTGCTTTGCTGTGCACTTGCAGCTTTGGTGAAATCTGAGGGAGAAAGGACACCAAGTTTTCAGGCCTTACCTCAGGCAAATAGTGTCAACAAGCAAAAAGAAGCTGCCTTGTTCTCCCAGGGGAAATCTCCTAGGGTTAAAGCAGAGAGCTGGAGAAGGAGCACACTATCCTGTTCACATGAATCCGAGTGTACAACTGTGAGGACAGCCATGCCCTGTCAGTTCAAAATAATTTAAGGACGAGTGGTTGTGCCTTAGACTTACAGTCAGAAGAATGCACTGAATAACCCACAAGTCCTAAAATTTAGCCATAATCCTCAAACATGTCTTAGCCCTTTGGTTCTGATATGTCGGTAAGTACCATGCTTAAAACAGCTCAAAGTGTTGCAGAGCTTACAGAATACAGTAACACTGATTTGTTTTCCTAGAGCCAGCTCTCCTAGGCTGGCTCTGTCACTCACTCTCTGCAAATACTTTTTCTCTTGCCCCAGCCTAGCGCGTCACTCCCTACCACCACAAGTATGCTATTCTTCCATGGTATATGCCCAACCTGGCAGGCATAGCCCTCATGCATTGATCATAGGCAGCTAGAGAGCCACTTCTCAGGATAGCCTGCTCATCGGCTCTCCCTTCTGCATGTAGCTTGAAAATGCCCTGCCCCAGACTACTCTTCCCTTATTAGAAAGACCTAGGGAAAGGGTAGAGGTCAGCAGGAAACTCCTGCAGGTTCAATGAGAGGAGAGAGAGGTCAGCAAGGCTTTCCAGAAAGGTTGCAGGGAAGATGGAGAAGCTGACCACCTGACCTTGTGGAGGGAGAAGTAATATTGCTGAGGTCCTAGTCACAGGACCCTACTATAGGATTGTGGTGATTATGGGAGAGGGAGGAGTCCATGGTGGGAGCTCCCATCCTCTTCTTTTCCCTGGACAGAGTCAGGGTGGTGTACCAAAGAGTAGGGTGGTCCTTAATCACACTGTGCTGCACCTCCGTTTCAGTCAAGAACTTGATCAAAAATGGAAGTGAGACTTGGACAAATTCTCAGTATAACTGACTCAGCTGATTTGCCTGGGAAATAGCTATCAAAAGACCTTTTAAACTTCCACTGCTCTTTCTTTCAGCATGTCCAATGGTATTACAAGGGCCGAAGTCCCATCTTTGGACTCCTTTGGCAAACTGACAATGCTCCGGCTGTCAGTTAAGTCAAAAGCACAGTTCCACTGTCTCCACCTATAGTTCTTTCCCAGTGTAGTTAAGTGAGAAGGAAAGAACATTTCAGGCTCCTGCTGTTGCAGAAAGTGTGTATTGCCCTAAAACCAGCTTCTGGTGGGACTTTTCGGATAAGAAATGTAAGTGTGGGGAAGGATGTGGTAGGGGTCTAACACTAACACTGGTGCTGTGGGGATGCAGAAGTATGAGGTTCTCTGAGTGGACTGTTGCCTGGAAAACTCCTTGTTGTCTGGTTTTTAAGATGTTCTGAAGACTCAGGACATGCAAGTCAGTTAATGATTCACAATTTCCCCATTTTTTAAACCAATGCTAAACAATGGAGCTGAGCAAAAGAGGTTTTGTTTCCTTAGATTCCTTATTTCAAGGCTTTTCACCAGTGTCACATGATAAATATAAAAGAAAACAACAATATATGATGTGACGTGGGCCATCAGGTTGTGGCAAAGGGGACACTGCCTAGGGGTGGGCATAATCACATTACCCACAGCCCCCAGCAGTGGAAAGAATGGCTATGGTAGGGGAGGGGTGACATCCTACAGCCTGATATCTCTTTGCAGAGCTGAGGTCCTGGGAAATTGGCACCATAATTACAAATACTGTTAGCAAAACAGGTTTTGTGAGGAAAGACTTCTCAAAGACCAGTGACCTTGCAGAAGAGTCATTGGAAGAGGAAGGCCTCTCACAACCATTGCCACATCACAGAAAAGATGCTGGAGGAGATGTTCACTATCGCCCAGTTCTATTCGCTGTTGAAGACAGATGGTGACAGGGTCATGTGGGTACAAATATCTTATTTAATTTCTTTCCACTGAAGTGAAGAACTGAAGACAGGGCTCTGCAGTTAGGGTGCATCTACACTACAGGGCATAACTCGAAATAAGCTACACAAATTGAGCTACGTCAATTGCATATCTTATTTTGAAATAGCTTATTTTGACAGAGAGCGTCTACACAGCACTTATTTTGAAATAGAGCGCTCTTCCTCTGACTTCCCTTACTCCTCGTACAATGAGGGCTACAGGAGTCGGAGTGAGAAGTCCTCCAGCTTGACAGTATTTTGACACTATTTCGAAATAACTGCCTGCTGTGTAGACATGGACTAAATTATTTCAGAATAGAACTCGTTATTTTGAAATAGTGTTGCAGTGTAGACTTACCTTAATTAGAGATGAAAGGTTCCCTGTTTCACTATAAATCTCTGAGCCATTCAGACCCCACTAATAACTGAATACTTTAAGATACTAATAGGTCCTCTTTTCAGGATGGTTTGTCCCCAAACCAGGTACCTGACATTTGGCAGCAGTGCTCAGAGTCCTAAATTAATCCTGAACTCAGTAATAAATAACCTGTCGGCATCTCAATCTTCCTACTTTCCTAAGTCTGTGACACATACTATCTTGTTTCTGATTTATCAGGGCATACCAGCAGAGACCAAGCCAGAGGTGGAGAAGTCCACATCCCTATCTGTGGCTCAGCTGGCAGGAAAATTCAAAGAGCAAGCAGCTGCAGTTTCTGGAAAGGAGGTAAGAAACACATCAGATAACAAAAATGGGAAATGGGAGACTAGTCCCTAGCCAATGAAGGTGGGGAGACTGGGTGATCCAAACATAAAAATAATGGCTTGATTTTGGTTTATCAACTTTTATCCCGAATGATCCCACAGTATTTCATATCAGAAGACAATCTCATGCACAATACACTCTATACATTCCTGATTTATCTGTAGACATTCTCACATACCTATTCCAGCTGCCGTTAGAGGAAGTTTGTTGCTAGCCAGTGGCAGGATTTTTGTGTGTCTGGGACATTGAAAAACCTGCCAAGACATTCATGAGTGTCCCTCTGGTAGTTGGCATCAGTGCAAGGTGCAAATGTACAGCTCAACACTGGGCCTTTTTGATTCCTGACTAATCAGAAGGCACCCAACTAGTTTTCCTTAATCAAATGTTTGATGTTTATGAAAAAGAAATGAGACTCCAAATAGTGAGAGGCTGAACAGCAGACTAAGCAGCTTAAAAGCCAGCACACATGTCACTAGCCTCTCTCCAGGAATAATAATAATATATAATAAATGTATTATGATCGGTGCCTTAGCAATACCTATGAAAGATAAACACATTACAGAAGCACCACTGGCAAGCAAATTTCTGAATCAGCTGGCCAGGGCTCAGAAATGGTAAATAAAGTCTTGACCCTCTTTACTGGACTCGCTAAGCACTTTTATCCAATCATAGCACAGCAAATGCATAAACTCCAGATTAGACCATGTATATACATGCTGACACCTAATTAACCCGCACAAATAATATTATTTGCAAGGCATGCATCTCACAAATGTCTCCAGTAAGGGCCAGCACATACTGCTATCAGGATTCCTTTCTTCCCAAAAAGCAAGAAGATGACATTCATGAATTTAAACAAATGAAGACAATCTCCTGTTTGGCTGTAGATAATTGATCCAGGTATAGCAAAGATTATGCAGCTTTTAATTTCATGCATTACTGAGTGTGACTGAAGTCAGGAGAAATAAATAGGACCTATTAGAGTTCAAGCAATGGTTTATTGCTGTGTTAGACACTATAAATTGGCACTGCAGGAAAACTGGTGCAGTCTTGCAGGATGTTATGTTAGAATACTACATTGGATAGGACTCATGTCTTGCCAGGAGCTGGGTAGACTCAAATTAATGGAGGACACTAGAATTTGACCAGCCCCTGTATGCTGGCTTTTATAGCCAGAAAGCATCCCCGTCAGAGCAGGTTTGTCTGTCTTTCTTCACTGAGGCATGGCGTAGATAACTGAATCCTGGTGATCCGGGCCTGTTTCACTGATACACAAAAGCAGCAATGCTAGTGAGAAACAGTCTTTTGGGGAGCAAGAAGGAAAAAACCTGTCTGGGGAAGGGGTTCTGGAAGGGAAATCTAGAAAATACAGTGGAGGCAGTAGAAAGAACATAAGTAGCAAAAGTCGCTGTCACGAGGCAGAACTCACTGCCATGGTGCCTCCTGCCGGTAACACTGAGAATTAGCTCTTGACAGCAGTGCGCCTCCTTCTAGCTGATGTCTCCCCAGTCACTCCACTTGGTTTAAGGTCGGACTCTGGACCCGCATTGCTCCCAGACCATGGCATCCTCTTCAGGACACTGCCTTTCAGCGTGCCCACTACCGTTGTCTCTCATCCCCCTTCTGGGGGTTTATCAGCAGCCTGGTGTCTCTGCTGCCACAGGGCCAGCTGCAATCCTTCCAGGCCACAAAACATGGTGGCTAGACATTGTGCAAGGAGGAAGAGGGGGGACCCACTACTCTGGGTCCCGACCCAGGGACCCTCTGGCTATAGCCTTTTCCTGCTTTCCACTGCCTTCTATTTCCCTTTTTTTTTATCTGAGGAAGTGGTTCTGGCCCACGAAAGCTCATCATCTAATAAACCATCTTGTTAGTCTTTAAAGTGCTACATAGTCCTGTATTTTACTTCTATTTCCTGGGCCACTTGCTGGTGACTCTCTGCACCCTCCTGGCCCTAGTGACAAGACCAGCAGCCTGGTAGGTCTAGGCAGAAGCCTCCCTCGCTAGCCCCCCTGAGCCTGCCCAGCACAGTGCACTGGTCTCACAAATTTGCCTCTCTCCTGCCTCTTCCCTGGTCAGGGTCTAACTGACTCTTTCTGCTGGGCATCTCCCTATATACAGGGCTGCCCCAGCAAGCTAAACCCTGATTAGTTTTTAAAAGCTTCCCTCTGAGTGGCCAGGACTCTGTGCAGGCTCCGTCCTGCCTGCATTAACCCCTTCCAGCCAATGTGGGGCAGTTGCCCCACCACAGTTGCCCAAAATGGCGTGCGTTTAGGCCACAAATGGCTTTAAGCCTCTGAGGAATCAGAGAAAAGTCTAAGGACTCACGGATGCTGATCTCTTTTCTGTGACAGAGAGTCCCCTACAACCATCACAAACATGTTAAAAACGAAAATTATATTTACCTAAACCTCATTCTGCCAGTTGATAATCCCTCAGTTTCCTGTGCCCTTTAGAATATAACATTGTCCTCCTGCTGCCTATGTTATTTCAGCACATCACAGTCCTAGGTGTATGTGTGTGATATAATAATCATGGTTGTCCAACCTCATTATATTTGTGATTATCACGTCAGATTGGTGAGTTATGTCCTGCAAACTTAGCATATAGGACATTAATGAATGCCCATGGTATGTCACTGCCTCACAATGTGGCACCATCACGTTGTGAAATGATCATGTTACAACAGAACGGGGTGATACTGCATGTCAGGATTGTGATGGTTCATGGCAATATTGCGTTGTCATGGGATGACACCCTCACAGTTTGATTACCTTGCTTCATGAAATGATATTGTATCACAATCTGCTAACACAATATCATCAGGTAACAGTGTAAACCTCAGGAAGCCATGATGCCTGAGCTTTTCAGCTCAGACAAACTCTATAAAGTGGCCAACTCATTAGAGGTGAAACTGCCAGTTCAATGTTTATAATTTCCCAGGTCCCCGGACATTACAAGGGTAAAAACTATGACAAAAGTCACCAAATATTGCTCCACAGAGCACAATGGTAACTTGCCAAAAGTCAGGCCATAGAAATTGGCATAAAATAGAGGAGTAACGGCGTTCCACGAGGAGTAACGGTAGTTCGGAATAGGAAGCCTAATCCGAACTACCTAGTCTGTGTCGCATGTAGCCGCGGGGCACGGAGTTCGCACTAGCGGACATTTAAAAATGGCGGCTCCTGGCAATATGCAAATGAAGCTTGGGAAATTCAAATCCCGGGCTTCATTTGCAACTCCGGTTGCCTACATTACCACCCTAGTTCGAACTAGGGTGGTAGTGTAGACATACCCATAGAGACATAGGCAATTCAAATCAAGTTGGAACTTTCCAGGCTAGGGTTAGTATGGGTTTCAGATTACTTGAATGGGCATGACAGTGCAAACGAGATGACGTATTTTTGGAGAGACTGTGCTGATGCCTATACTAAGCCTCACCTCACACCCAGGGTAAGCCAGATCCTCCCAGGAGCCTGTGCAGGTTCAGACTGAGAGGGCTATTCATGCAGTTAATAAAAAAGTGCTATCCCTTTTCTGGACAAATCCTGCTCCTTTAGCCACTCGTTAACATTGCAGCTTGTGACCTGTGGTCTCTGTGAGCTGCACTCCCCCACCCTTTGAAAGATTAACTCTGAGCTGCCCTTCAGCCCCTGGTACCACACACAGGGTAGTGAATTCAGTGAATGAATGAAACAAGAAGATGAAGCCCAATAGAAAGACAAAGCACTGCAAAGGAAGATCAAAGCTGCCTCTGTCGATCTTCCAGGATTCAAATTAGTAGTCGAGTTAAGACAGATAATTCGAACTGGGAGGGGCATTCCTTTTGATGCCGGCAACCCTCATTTCATGAGGAGTAAAGGAAGTTGAAGGGAGAGTGTTCTTCCTTCGACTTCCTGCTCTGTGGACAGTGCCAAAAGTTGAATTTAGTTACTTCGATTTCAGCTACACAATTAATGTAGCTGAAGTTGCATATCTTATTTCGACTTTGTTCCACAGTGTGGACGTACCCTTAGTCATTATCAGAGACTGGAAAGAAAACAGAAAAATTACAAGACATTCTACTGCGCAGTTTTCAATGGGATACTTGTTAGAGCATTTCCAAGCATGTGGCTTCTCTTGGAGACATCTCCACTCCCACTGCTTACTGTTGGACTTTTTGCAGACACACAACACTGGAGGCTGCCTTCTGGTGCTTGATTGTAATCTCCATGCTCGTCCTTTGTCATTCAAATGGCTATCTGTGTCTTCAGGTACCACCCAGTAAACCACTCCGGAAGAAACCACCATGTTCCCTTCCCTTATACACCCAAAAGGAGCTGAACCACAATGGTGAGCCGGTAAGTACCAACACAATAAGGAAAGAGCATTCCTTTCACTGGGTTTTATTCCCTCTGATTTGGTGCCCTAAAAGGCATGTTAACTTGGGTCTACTAGAAGGACCACTGACAATGAAACATAAATTATAAGCTCTAAAGCAGTGAACACTTCCCCTACCCACTCATAGCAATACTGCACAGAATCTGTTCCTTGCTGCCTCCCTACGGTTGCATGTAGGCATGTGTACATGTTCCATTTCTACTTGGGAATTTCTCCCTCTGTGGCACCACATCTCCATAGGATCCACCTGATTCTCCTATTCCAGCTCCATCCTCACATCTTAAACTTTTCATGGTAGGGACTGTCATGTGTTGTTTATACAGCAAAATGATGTCCAACCTGGATGTGGCCTTTAGGCACTACCGCAACATAAATGTTAAGCAATGATTTGTTCTTGAATTCTTCCCTTCTCCTAGATTCATAGTTTGAAAGGGTGAGTGTGTAATTCATGCAGAGCCTAACATTTCTCTTCAGATATGCTAGAAGTCAGGGGTTCTCAAACGTCATTACATCCTGACTTCCTGCTGACAACAGAAATTACTTCATGATCCCAGGGGTGGGGAATGAAGCCTATGCCTGCCCAAGGCTCACAGCTCCAGGCAAGAGGGCCAAAGTTGAAGCTCAAGGCTTCAGCCCTAAATAGGGGGCCTGCAATATGAATCCTGCCACCCAGGGCTGAAGCCCTTGGGCTTTGGTTCAGCTCTGGGAAGTGCCGTTTGGCTGCAGTCCCATTCAAAGGGGGTCATGACCCACTTTGGATTCCTGACACACAGTTTGAAAACTACTGTGCTAGATGAATAGTTCACAACACACTTTACAAATATTAAAGCATATATGATGGTTAATTTTATTCCATTTTACTGATGAGGAAACTGCATCATAGAGAAGTTAAATATCTTGCCCTAAGCTATGCAGTGGCACAACCAAGTCTAGAATCCTGAAATACGAATCCTTATTCTTCTGGGACTAACCATCACACAATCCCTAAGGGTATGTCTACACTACAATGTTAGTTCGAACTATCGGACGTTAGTTCGAACTAACATTCATAGCCGCTACACTAGCACTCCGCTAGTTCGAATTTGAATCGAACTAGCAGAGCGCTTAGTTCGAACTAGGAAAACCTCATTTTACGAGGATTAAGCCTAGTTCGAACTTACTAGTTTGAATTAAGGGGTGTGTAGTCCCTTAATTCGAACTAGTGGGAGGCTAGCCCTCCCCAGGTTTCCCTGGTGGCCACTCTGGCCAACACCAGGGAAACTCTATGCCCCCCTCCCGGTCCCGGACCCCTTAAAGGGGCACGGGCTGGCTACGGTGCCCGTGCCAGGTACAAGCCTGCAAGCACCCAGCCAGCAGACCCTGCACCTGGCACGGCACAGAGCCACCCACCCGATGTCCCCCAGCCCACCCCCTCTTCCCGGGACCAGGCTGGCGGCTCCCGGGAGCTTGCCCTGGACCGCAAGAGGCGGGCACCTTCCTGGGCTAGTGCGGACATCGTGGACCTCGTCCACGATCTCCGCACTAGGCACAGGAAAGTGGCCGTCTAGGGCAGGATAGCTGCCAGCCTGGCCACCCAGGAGCAGGTGTGCATGAAAATCAAGGGGGTCCACTGAGACCCCCGACCCTGAGCCCTGAGCTTACAACGGCCGTCCTGGGTCAGACCAAAGGTCCATCTAGCCCAGTAGCCTGTCTGCCGACAGCGGCCAACGCTAGGGATCCTGGAGGGGATGGACCGAAGACAGTGACCAAGCCATTTGTCTCGTGCCATCCCTCTCCAGCCTTCCACAAACTTTGGGCAGGGACACCACTCCTACCCCCTGGCTAAGACTACTCCATGGACCCAAGCTCCATGACTTGATCTCACTTCCCTTTCAACTCTGTTCTAGTTGTAGCCTTCACAGCCTCCTGCAGCAAGGAGTTCCACAGGTTAACTATTTGCTTTGTCAAGAACAACTTTCTCTTACTAGTTTCAAGCCTGCTACCCATTCCTTTCCTTTGGTGTCCTCTAGTCCTTCTTTATGGGAACTCAGGAAGAACTTTTCTGTGTGCACCCTCTCCACCCAACCCCTGCTTTTAGAGACCTCTATCCTGTCCCCGCTCCATCTCCTCTTTTCTAAGCTGAACAGTCCCAGTCTCTGTAGCCTCTCTTCATCTGGGACCTGTTCCCAACCCCTGATCATGTTAGTTGCCCTCCCCTCTCCCAGCCTTTCTCTTCCCCTCTCCCACCTCCTTTTCCCAGTCTCCCCCAGTTTTGTTCAATAAAGACAGAGTCAATGTTGGAAGAAACGTTATCTTTATTTTGTACATCAATAAGAAGGGGGGCTAGGGAAGGGTAAGTGGAAGGAGGTGAGGGAGGAATGGGGTACGAGCCCCCGATGGGGAGGACTGGGCTGGCTCTTCGGGCTTCTGGGGGTGGAAGCTCTCCTGCAGCCCCCCGATTGCCCCCTCTCCCCAGATGGCAGCCTGCGGCAAGTGCAGCCGGTCTGATGGCCGAGTGGTGTGATGTGCCCAGTGTGGGTACTCCGGGCAATCCAAGCCAGGACTGCTTTGCAAGCGGGGCACCCCTTAGAACTGTCTGTCCGGGGTGGGGGTCGGGACCCTTTAAGCGCAGCCCTCGGCTAGCCTGAGACAGCATCTCCACGCACTAAGTCCTCCTCTGATGCCCTGCCGGCACTGCTTCCGGCCATCCTTAAGCCCTGTTCAGGGTCCACTCAATGTGGACTTGCTAGTTCGAATTAGCAAAACGCTAATTCGAACTAGTTTTTAGTTCTAGACGTGTTAGTTCGAATTAGCTTAGTTCGAATTAACTAATTCGAACTAAGTTAGTTCGAACTAACTTTGTAGTGTAGACATACCCTAATATGCTAGTCAGAAGGGACAGAATCCCATTTTCTCTCAAAAGAGGGCACTGTTTGATTGGTGGAAGGGGAAAGGGAGGGAAAACAGATTTTGATAATCTGTTTTTACTCCAGATATTACTCTATACACTGTTCTCCCCTTTCTCAGTCCTGTGCACTCTAATTCTTCTTTATCTTAGACTTGAATGGCTAGAAAGCAGACGAGGTGGGAGTAATAGGAAAGGAAAGAACAGACTCCTTTGTAAAGATCACTCCATAGACTTCAGAGACACATTTTTCACTTTCCTTCCTCTTCTTCCATCCCTCACTTCCCAGGATCAGTCTGGACTAGTTCAGGTTTCAGAACTTTTCCTTTATTCATCAAGTTTATTTTGGTCTTTTCTTGTTTATTTACAGAAATTGTCTCCAAATGCTTTTCCCCTCCCCAGGGTCAAGGTGAAAAGCTCTCCTCTGATAGAAAAACTGCAGGTAGGTGTTGGATGCTGTCAACATGGCTGTTGTAATTCTCAGGGAATTAAACTGATTACCCTTTAACATGGTTCTTATATTTGTATTTCTGAGGGTATGCCTACACATAGAAAGACAGGTACTATCTCTGCTTGAGCTGGCAAGTTAAAAATAGCAGTGTGGCCACAGTGACATAGGCTGTGGATCAGGCTAGCCCCCCAAGTATGCACCCAGGAGGTCAAATGGGATTGTATTCAGGAAGCTAGCTCAAGCCACCACAGTGGCCACGCTGCTATTTTTAGTAGACTAGATCAGTGTTTCTCAACCAGTGGTACGAGTAGTCTTGGGGACAGGGGAGGGAGTACGTCAACACAACTGAAATTTGGAGAAAACTGAATTTTTGTTTTAAGTTTTACAGCACTTTATTATTTTTGTTCTTTTTATACCCAAATATTTCATCGCCCGCCTGGCTACGATTAAGTTGTTTAAACAAATGTGTTGTAATGGTAGAAAAAATGTTTGTGCGTCTGAAAACTGTAGGTACTGGGGTACTTATAATTTTTTTAAAGGGGTACTTTATAAAAAAAGGTTGAGAAACAATCGACTAGATCAAGAAGAACTAGTATGTCTGTCTATCCAAGCACCCGTCCCGCTGCATGTAGACTATCCTAAAACAGGGGTGAGCAATAATTTTTGCAGGTGGGCCACTTAATGAATTTTAGTACATGAGCTGGCTTTACCCCCAGAAGCGGCAGGGCCTGAGAATGAAGGGGCAGGACTTGGGACTAACCCTCCCCCCACCCCCCGATATTGTCTGGGGCTGGAGGCTTTAAATTAAAAACACAGCAAAGGGCTCATGATCTGGCCCCACTGCTACAATGTTGGCTGGCAGCCACCTGGGGTTGTGGCAGCTATTTAAAAGACTCGCAGCTTCAGCCCCTGCCAGGGTAATGCTGCAAGTGGGAGCTGTGAGCCATTTAAATAGGATCCAACTGCCTGAGTCACCACCTGGAAATTCGGTGGCACAGGAGGCAGCAGAATATAAATAGGAAGCAGTCAGATGTAGTCCGCAGGCTGAATCAAAGTGTTAGGGGGGCTGGATTTGGTTCCTGGGCCACATCTTGCCCAGCCCTGCCCTAAAAGCATCTCACTTTTCTGTTTCCCAAGGAATTCAACAGCTTATTCAGCATTTACTGCTCACCTGTAACTCTCAGAAGCTGGTTTACGCCAATTAGGATAACTAACAATGTGCGGTCTCTTCACATAAAGCCCTGCTAATGCCAGCTAACATGCCTGGTATTGTGAGCATTCTCCTAGCAGTGCCCAAATAATAGCAGGCTGTCCGTGGCAGTATTGAGCTCAACTCAAGGACACTCAGGGACACTTCAGTTGTATTTGAACTAAATAGGCACTACTCAGTGGGATTCTAGAATTAGGAGCCCCATCACAAAACACACACACAAGTTTTTTCAAAGGTCTTCTCTTGTTAAACTGAGGGTGCATCTACACAGCACCTTAAACTCGAAATAAGATACCCAATTTGTGCTATGCAGCACCAAATTTTGAAATGATGTGCTATTTTGAGCCATCCCTTATCCCTTGTGCAATGAGGTTTACTGGGATGGCGAAATAGCGTGCCCGTTATTTCAAAAAAATATTTTGAAATAACAGGCTGCTTGTGTAGATGTGGGTTAGCTATTTCGGTATATCACCAGTATCCTGAAATAGCTGTGCAGTGTAGACATACCCTTAATGATCATTTGAAGGGCCTGAGAGTACTCACAGCTACAAACTTCAGGTGATTTAAACACAGAGTGAGTTAAAGCTTCTTTTGGTTATTGACTACTCTCTTCACAGCCTTTCCTGTGCCACATGGGAGACATATTTGCTAGGCTGAGACACTGGAAAATCCCCTAATACTTCATATGACATAATAATGCTTCAGAGATGGAGCAGTTCAATTGTCCATCCAGAACTTCTTCACATGGGATTGTTTGTTGACAGTATCACCAGGAGAAACACAAAACCAGGAGCTACATCTCTTGTGTCAGCTGGATGACTTAGTATCATGTGTTAAAGGCAAGGGCTCCCCCATGTGGTCACTATGTGATCATATTACCATCAATTATTTCAGTCCACTTTACTGCTGACAGGGGAAATTTGGGTGGCAGACCAAAAATCATGTTAAATCTTAGGGGAGGTTTATTATGATTATGTCATTTTTTGCAGGCCAATCTGGCATTTGCTCCAACTACCCTGATGCCAGGAACATCTCCAAAAAGCCCAGGTTTGAAAGTTATACCGTCTCCATTTAGCACTCCCCCTTCAACTCCCAGCAGCCCTGGCATCCAGTCCCGTTCCAGTGAATCAGATGCGGCACCAGTCAGTTTTGATCAACCACCAGAGGGTACTCAACTCCAGTTTCATACCAAGGTACAGTGTCTGCCAGGCCTCCAACACAGGAAGCCAAAGCCAGCTTACTGCTTGGAGTGGAAATGGAACACTAGTTCTTACTTTCTAATTCAGTCTTGAGAGTGTGTGTTTGTAGCCAAATGAGGAGATCTATGCATCTGTTTTGAAACTGCCTCTCACTATGGTCCATTGGACTCCCTCTCTTGCAAACAGATTTTTTTTGGTTGGTCAATCAGATTCCAGCTGTCTTCAGGTGGTGAAGTGGCATTACTCACCTGCTTCAATTCAACATGAACCTTTCTGTTGCCCAGTCCCCCTGTTTTGTGAGACCCTCTTTGCAATCTGCTTGGGACTTAACTATCCTGAGCAGTTTTGAATCATCTGCAAATTTTGCCACCACGCTGTTTACCCCTTTCTCCAGATCATTTACAATAAGGGATGCTGAAAGCCATGGAGCCAAACCATAAACCCTGTATATAATGAAAATCACTTGACGATGGGGAGTGCTACAGCACTCTCCCAACCTCGCACCCATAGTTACAGCATCTATAGCTGCCAATACAGCTTTCAAATGGAAAAATTTGGGAGGCACAAGGCACAGCACACTAGAAGGGGTTTCTGCAGATTAAGACTCAAACGCATTGGCAACAGTGGAAAGAGAACCTGAAATACCTGAGTTTACTACTGAGAAGTGAAACTCCTTTATCCTTTCCCATTATCCCAGTGCCAAAATTAAAATGGCAGAGGTTTTCAAAGTAATTCCTCACTCGTAAGCAACTATATACTGAGTCTAGTGTCCTTGTAGTCAATGTTTTCAGATATGATACGTAAATTGTAGAAAGAACCTGTTTAAATGGGGGTAATGATCTCTCACTACTTTCTCAGAGAGGTAAAATGTTAGTGAGGAGGAGAACTGATGTTTGAGTCACCAGCTGGCAGCTGAGTATCTGAATCATGTACCCATAGGTTTCTGGGCTGCCACTGCACACTTGTGTGGTTCTTTGAAATGCCTGCATCTCAACTTTACCTGTTTTCAGGTGCGGACACGGGGATCAATTAAGCGCAGACCCCCCTCCAGGAAATTCCGAAAGTCTCAGTCAGACTATGGAGATAGTAACGATTTAAAGGCGACTGGATCATCTCAAGAAAATGGGGCCAAAGAAGAGGATAGTGATGATGTGTTCATGCCTAAAAATCAGAAAGAGGAGTTTCAGTCTCCTGCATTTGGAACCAGCAGTAAAGTGTTGCGGCAACGGATAAGATCTGATGAAAAGCCACCATCAAGGAGAAAGCCCAGTGGAACAGAAAACGAAGAGGAGAAAGAGAAGGAAAGAGAGGCAGTGACCCCACGCAAGAGCAGCACAGAAGATAAGGAAAAGCCATGCCAGAGCACTCCAGGGAAGAATGAAGGGAAGCTAAGCCAGAGCACTCCAGAGGAGAAGCCATGTCCAAATACCATGGGAAATGAGGATAAGGAGCTGTGCCAGAACACCCCAGGGGATAAGGAAGAAAAGAGGGACATAAGCTCCCTGGAAGGAAAGGAGCATGGCAATGCCTATGAACAGGAGAAAAGGAACAAAGAAAATGAAGTGAAGAAGGAAGAAAACAGTGAGGGCAAAGACGCACAGGAAACATCAGGTACTCAGGAAAAATCCCTGGAGACTGGGATACCACAGCCTACAGCAGACACAGGAACTGCCAGTGAGCATGGAAGTGTGACACCAATGCAAGAACTGGACACAGAGTAAGTATGAAGCAGAGGTGAGATAGGCCACCAGAGTAATTGTTCATGAAATACCAGAGGCTTTCACAAACATTTTGCCTGAAAAAGAAAAAGGCTTATGTGCCAAAATGTCAGTGTTACCATTTCCCTCTGCTGTTTGTCAAATCTCAATAGAAATCAACTTCAATATGAGAGCACCTAATATAGAGAATTAAAATGCTCAGTTCCCCAGGCAAGCATGACAGTGAAAAGTATGTAGGTGAAAGAAGAGAGAAAAATGTTGACCCTTGACACCTTGTCTGATTAAAAGGAATATTTCCAAACTTATTGTTAGCAGTGTCAGCCATAATTGTGGTGCATACATACCAATTTCGTGATCACCCACTAAACCACAAAAACTATTTCCTTCCAATTCAAAAAACACAGTCCTCTACCACTTGAGATAAAGGAGAATTTCCACAAGCTATGTTAAGACTTACACGACATACTACTGTGCCTAGCCTTTAATCTATGGTAGTTAACATAATCTCACACACATAAATAGGTCTCCCGTTCCATCCAACAGGGCAGCGATGCCATCAGTACGCTAACTATTACAGAGCACAGTTCTAGTGTTGAAAAGTCATCCTAGCAAATTGGACCCTTCTGCATTCAAACTTAGGTTTCCACCAGTCCTGATTTTTTTAAAACTGAACTATCTTGAGTTTGGAAGGTTTGAATATGTGTCTTAAAAAGCATTTTGTAGGGAGAAAAGATCCAGAATGGATGTGGATAGGAAAATAAAAATGGAGAAAAACGTATTCCCTGTCATCAATTCAAGTACTAACCCAGCTTAGCTTCTGAGAACAGGGGAAATCAATCTGGAGTAGGGATGTAAGTGATTAGTCGAGTAATCAACTACCGGATAAGCCTTTGTGGCTCTTACTACATTTTAAAAGCAGAGCTGCAGTGTCTGGGACCAGGCACAAGCCATGACTCAGTTGCCCTGGCTCATGTCCAGTCCCAGACCATTGCGGCTCTACCTTTTAAATGTAGTAAGAGCCTAGGGGCTCTTATTATGTTTAAAAAACAGAGCCCCAGCATCTGGGACGGGGCGTAAATTCCATCGACTCCTCAATTTGCTTACAAACCACTATTTAACATCCCTTATCTGGAGTGGTCTGGCTGCAGCTTTCCTTCAAATTTATAGCAAGAAAACCATAATCCAATTATAAAAGATGACTAAAAAGGCACCCAGATTTCAGACTTTCCTATGGATTCCTAATCAATATAAAATTGTAACTTTTTTTTATAACTTTCCTTATTGTCTTCTATCATTCTTTCCCTCTCAAAAGGATGAACCCAATCAGGATAGAGGAGACTTTAATGTGAAGAGAAACCAAATAGTCTGATTAAGGTGCAGCTACTGGAGAACTCTCCCCAGCAACAGATCAGCGGAATATTAACAACATCAAAGAAGTTCACTGTTCTTACACCACAACACTGTGTAGCAGTGGGAAGAAAAGACTGGAATTAAGACTTTTTTTCTGTAGGTTCAAAAAGGATGCACTGATTGACTCTTCTTGGGGTTTATTGAAGAACTTTATGGCCATGTTTGAAGACCTGATGCACAGAAGCTTGGGCATGACAAACACCACCATTTCTGAGCCCAATGTTCACCATTACAGCAGAGTTTCAAATTTTGTTTGTTCCTCCGTATTGGACTTTGATGCAGCTTATCAGTTTTGGACATATATAAATCGTGCATTCTAAATAGCTTGCCTTTGAAATATTTTTAGTTTTCAAATGTAAGTAAATTAATTTTTTTTATAGGAGAATTGATTTTCTCTCGCTCACTCTCTCTCTCTGTATACAGGCAGTCCCCGGGTTACGTACAAGATAGGGACTGTAGGTTTGTTCTTAAGTTGAATTTGTATGTAAGTCGGAACTGGTACATATTGTAGGGGAAACTCTAGCCAAACATTTTTTTTAGTTTTGGATAGCATAGGGAAAGGTTAACTCCCCTCTAATGTTTGTTTTGCTGTCTGTTCCCCTGTTCAGAAGATTTCACATCTATTTCTGTCCCTGTGACAAACTCAGGACTAAGGGAGTAACTCATCAAATACCAAACAGCTCTGCACCATGCTTTGAGCTAATAGCTTTATTTCCACACACCACCCAGGGTTCTAGGAGGAGGGTCCTTTTTTTGCTAACACAATGAGGCCAGCACTTTGTTTGTTTTGGTGGAGTCTTTGTTTGCCCAGGGAGCCCAGCATGTATAGGGGGAGGAGGGGCGGAGAGGCTGCTTTTGTCTGCTGTTCGGCAGCCTGTTGCTCAGGGGAGGGGGCAGCCTGTTGCTGGCAGGGGGGGAGGGGGGAGGCGTGCAGGATGCGAGGCCGCGGGGGGGGGGGGGGCAGGGGGCGTGGGGAGGCACTTTTCCTCTGCCCAGCAGCTCTGCGGGATCCCTGTCCCTGTGGCCAGCTGCTGCAGGCAGAGGCCAGTTGGAGCCAGCCGAAGAGGAGGAGGAGGTGGATTCTAGGACCCAGGTGAGCGAGCCCCGGGGACACTGCTGCGCTCTGGGAGCCCGGCATGTATAGAGGGGAGGAGGGGCGGAGAGGCTGCTTTTGTCTGTTCGGCAGCCTGTTGCTCAGGGGAGGGGGCAGCCTGTTGCTGGCAGGGGGGTGGGGGGAGGCACTTTTCCTCTGCCCGGCAGCTCTGCGGGACCCCAGTCGGAGCCGGCCCGAGGAGGAGGAGGATCCTAGGACCCAGGTGAGCGAGCCCCGGGAATGCTGCTGCGCATGTGCGGGAGTTGCCTCACCCCGTTCGTATCTAGGGATCCGACGTAAGTCGGATCCACGTAAGTCGGGGACTGCCTGTATATATATATTTATGCTGTATGGCAGACAATGTGAATCATAAATCTGGAAAACATCATTTTAAATGGCTTATACAGTGTCTTTGATAAATATTTACTAGGATTAGCTTTGGATTGATAAATTCATACTTGAAACACCCAACAGCTGAAGATTATTTTTCGGTAGGATTTCTTGGTGGGTTTTTTTTTCTCGTGTTGTTGATAAGTCATGACTGAAATACCATATCCACACAACACTTATAGCATGGGAAGTAATAGCACAAGCTTTCCTCACACTACTTCACAACTATATTCAACTTTTACTTGGATGGGTCAAGTTTAAGTGAGTCGTCATGACATCTTCTGTCTTTGGACTCTACTGAGACTGCTAAACAGTGATCAATTAGAATCATTTTTAATTTTTTGTGATAAGGACACTTGTTTACCGGAAACGGGACTGAAATAATCTATTCATTCCAAATAAGCTAGTGAACTGCCCGTGTATGGTTGAGTTTCATTTAGTATAGTCGAGGCTGGATGTCAACTGATGAATTACCCTCCCATAAAAATAATTTTAAGAGTCCAGGTTCTCTCTTTAAACTAGAGAATTTAGAAGGAGTGTTTGAAAGGACTGGATGACAGCAGAAGTACTCAGATACTGTGGTGACCGAGGGACATATACAAGTGCTTAGAGCTGGCATTTAGGGCTCTATTAAAACTTTCAAATGACTAGCTAGCTCAGGGGTCTAGTGGATGGGCAATGGAGCCATTTTCCTCCAGATGGCATTAGCTATTGATTGGCCTACATGAAATGAGTTGGGGGGGGGGAGGTGTTACAATCCCCATTCCTAATAGACAGGTGTTCACATCACTAAAACCACAAACACATTATGTAACCCCCCCCTCTTCCCAACAGTATCATTGAAGAGGCCAAAGACTGAAAGAGCCATGGAGATGAGATCAAACTCCCTTTCATCTTTGAAGTGGTTGCCACAGGCCAGAGGTTCGACACACTGACCAGGCAGACAGTGATGGAACCTGGCTTTGCTGTTGCCTATGCTGCACCTGCTCTGTGGATGGAGACCTATGAGGCAGAGTCATTCTGTTCTTTGTTTATACAGAGCCTACCACAATGGGATCAGCACGTGTCTTCATCTTTGAAATACATTTTAATTTTTTTTCTTGGGCTTGTATCCCAGGCCAGACTGCAGTCATCACTGTAACATTTCTGTTCTCAGCAGATGTATATGGACATATGTGATCGTGCATTACTGTATATATGCGTGTGCATGTTTAGAGAATGTGTGTGCTGGCCAAGAGGGTGGAATTTGTCCTCCCTCCCCTTGAAAATATAATGGAAAAATAGAGAAAATAAAACAGCAGAACTGAAAAGAAAAATAACTGTGTGTTTCTTTCTGGGGAGTTGCAGAAGCCCAAACCAAGATGGGTGGAGCTGGGAGCAGCAGACAGAATGAGGGCAGGATTACAACTGGGAATAGTATGATGTTTAACCATCAGGTTTGAAATTCACATAAGAATGGCCATACTGGATCAGAGAAAAGGTCCATCTAGCCCAGTATCCTTAAAAACACAAATCATATCTGTGTAGTAATTAAAGATTGCACAGTAAGAATAGAAAACTGCTCCTCCACACACACAATTGCACATTACATTACACAGGTATGACATCACTCTCTGCTTCCAAGAAGCAGGCACTACTTAATGTGGCTTTCTATAGGTCAGTTGTTAATCTATGGTAACAAAGTCCTAACAGAGATGGGGATTGGCTCAGTATTAGCTGAGGGAGTGTAGCCTCACTGAATGATTAAAGATTATTTACTGAATGAAGGATTCATGCATGTCTCTTAGATCAGGGGTGGGCACAAATTTTTGCAGGGGGGGCCACTTGATGAATTTTGGTACGTGGTCATGGGCTGGCTCCACCTCCGGAAGGCACAGGATCTGGGGTGGAAAAAGCAGAGCTGGGTATTAGCCTCCCACCAGGATTTTCCAGGGCTGGAGGCTTTGAATTAAAAATACTGCAGGCTCTTGGCCCCACCACCATGTTGCTTGGCAGCCATCTGGGGTTGCTCCAGCTATTTAAAGGGTTGGGGTAATGTTGCAACTGGGAACCTGAGCCATTTAAATAGGATCCTGTTGCCTGAGCTACCACCACCTGGAAATTTGGTGGCACGTGCAGCAGGATATAAATAGAAAGCAGCCAGATGCAGTCCACAGGCTGGATCAGAGTGTTAGGTGGGCTGCATCTGGCCCCCGGGCTGCATCTTGCCAGCCCTGTCTTAGATCAAAGAGGAGCTGCGTGGGTGGAGAGAAGGGTGGAGAAAATAAATGTGTTAAAACAGACACTCTTCCCCAGCTTTTCTGGATTAACTGAATAGGGCTGAGCTGCAGACCTCCACATACCTCCTGCATGGGGCTGCTGTATGATACAGATAATAAGTAGGAAAGGCCTTGGATCATGCATTCTGGCCTTAGTGCGGCCATAGTGGTATCTCAGATTCTCTGACAGCAGAGTACGGGATCAGATCCTAAAACTCCAATGACTGGACAAGAGCACACCACAAGTAAGGAAAATATTATTTATATAGCACCTTTGGCATGCCTGCTGTTTTATAAATAAGTATCATAGACTCATAGAATCCTAGAACTGGAAGGGACCTTGAAAGGTCATCAAGTCCAGTCCCCTGCCCTCATGACAGGACCAAGCACTATAGACCATCCCTGATAGATGTCTATCTAACCTGCTCTTAAATATCTCCAGTGATGAAGATTCCACAATCTCCCTAGGCAATTTATTCCAGTGTTTAACTACCTTGACAGTTAGGAAGTTTTTCCCAATGTCCAACCTAAAGTAGTATAACAATACAGATTTCCTGTCCCACAGAATTTCAAATTTAGAGAAAAAACACAAAGGAGTAGGGAAAAGAATGCTACATAAAAACTTAAGCTACGTCTACATTGCGCATTCTTGTGCAAGAAGATATGCAAATGAGGCACAGCAATGAGTATCGCCACGCCTCATTTGCATACCTAATGAGCCACCATTTTTACACAAGGAGTTTTTGCACAAGAAGGAGCAGTCTACAGTGCTCCTTCGCATGCAAAACCCCCTCTTGCGCAAGAGCCGGTCTGCCCGAAAATAAGTGTAGACTGCTCCTTCTTGCGCAAAAGCCCCTTGTGCAAAAATGGTGGCTCATTAGGTATGCAAATGATCACCATGCCTCATTTGCATATCTTCGTGCACAGGAATGTGCACGGTAGATGCAACCTAAGTCTGCGTCTAGATTGGCATGATTTTGCGGAAATACTTTTAACGGAAAAGTTTTTCCGTTAAAAGTATTTCCGCAAAAGCGTGTCTAGATTTGTACGGATGCTTTTCGCAAAAGCATCTGTGGCCAGTCTAGACGCGATTTTGCACAAGAAAGCCCCAATCACCATTTTAGCCATCGGGGCTTTTTTCACAAAACAGTTCTTCCCTTTCTACACTGGCCCTCTTGCGCAAGTATTCTTGCGCAAGAGGGCTTTTTCCCGAGCGGGAGCGTGAAAGTATTTGCTCAAGAAGCACTGATTTTATACATTACAAAGTCAGTGCTCTTGCGCAAATTCAAGCGGGCAGTGTAGACAGCTGGCAAGTTTTTGCGCAAAAGCAGCCGCTTTTGCCCAAAATCTTGCCAGTCTAGACGCACCTTAAGAGTTTTGGCAGTTATATTCAGCTGAGATCTTGTTAAGTTATGTGGTTGTCTTCTGGTTTTAATTTAAATTGAAATGGGAGCCAAATGAAAGGCCCAGGCAGTGAGGGAGAAGGTCAGGTATTGGCAGAGGTGATTTGGGTAGGGCATTGGCAGCAGTAGTCACATCTGGTTCTTACATAGTGCTTGTGATCAGCAGAGTTCCATGCATATTATGATCTTAACATGAAGTGTAGGAGCATAAGCTTTCGTGGGCAAAGACCCACTTCGTCAGATGCATGTAGTGGAAATTTCCACTACATGCATCTGACGAAGTGGGTCTTTGCCCACGAAAGCTTATGCTCCTACACTTCAGTTAGTCTATAAGGTGCCACAGGACTCCTCGTCGCTTTTGCAGATTCAGACTAACACGGCTACCCCTCTGATACATGATCTTAACATGTTATCTCTGTTTCATACAAGGGAAACTGGCACACAGAAGGAGGCTAATTGAAGGGTGTAGGTCACCCAGGAAATTTGTGATGGAGCAGGCAATTCAACCTAGGGCCCCAGATTCCTTAGGTCACTTGGTAAGAGCACAGACAGGCCCAACTGAGCGAAGGTGGATGACCTAGGGTACATCTACATTGCATGGGTATTTCAGGATACCTCCAATATCCTGAAATAGCTACCCCGTGTCTACACCTGGTATTTTGAAGTAGTTTTCAAAATAACAGGCACGGTATTTTGGCATCCCAGTAAACCTTGTTGCACAAGGAATAAAGGATGGCTTGAAATAGCATCTTATTTCAAAATTTGGTGCTGTGTAAACACACCATATTTCAAAATAGATTCAAAATAAGATACGCAAATTGCCTATCTTATTTCGAGTTTCGTGTGCTTTGTAGACCCACCCTTAGCAGCAATGTTCCTTGTAAGCTGTGTGCTTGTGTGGCCAGTCAGCATTCAAATGCTGCCCAGCTGATTAGCAGAGTGCCCACCGCTAGGTTTTGTTTGTGGTGCATAACGCATGCCTTTGTGCACATAAAAAGTTATTGCACACATGGATTAAAAAAAACCCACATATGGAAGAAAAAGATTAGAAGGCACATTGAGGGTAGGAAGCACAAAGAGTCTGCAACTCTGCCAGAAGCTATTCCACCAGGGGAGTCTTCCCTCCAACATGCCCTAATGCCATTTTCTCAACAGTATCCCCAGACAATCTACAGGCTAGCTTCCAAGAGTCACAGGGAGATCCCTGCTGATTGCAGTGGACTCCAGGCCTTGAGCGGCACATTGATTCTGGCCACGCCTCACGCCGGGGATTCCAGCCCAGCCCCCAGCTGGCCCCTCCCTCTGGGCTCTGCCTGACGCAGACTCAGGGCGGAGCTAGGGGCGGGAGAGCAGCTGTTCCCCCGCCTCCCACCCAGAGGGGAAGGGAGGGGGCGTATAGAACGGAGTAATATACGGGTATCTAGTCCAGGGACCTTCGGAAGCCCAACGGAAGAAAGGAGGGCCGGACTAAACCATAGTCCCACTATGGGGTTAGGGGGAAGGACCGAACGTCCGGATCACAGCGTGTGCGGGAGAGCTGAAGCGGGAAAGAGCCCCGTCCCCCTGCTCTAGGGATGAGCTCGCCCTCTCCTCAATCCAGCCGCCGTTGGGGAACAGTCTGTTACCTCGCGGAGTGCGGGGGTGAGGCTCCCCCCTGCCAAAGCGTAAATGGGATTCCCCATACAGGAGTCCTACTATCCGGCGCTCCCCACACCGCCGCCGCAGGAATCAGAATAGTATCTGCCACATGGGGGCGACTGACTGTGGGTGGAGGAAAGGCGATCCCATTAGGCGGGTGGATTATAGTGGGAAACGGAATGGTATCTTCCAGCCAGGGCCGCCTGTAGGTGAAACCATCCGGCAGCCTGGGGAGGGGGGAGGGAGAAAACAGGCCATACCATTAGTAGTTGGCACACTTGTAACAAGGAGGCGGGATAATAGTGAAGAGCCTGGCTAGAGAAAAAGAAGCAGGCAGCGGCTCGTTGGTCTAGGGGTATGATTCTCGCTTCGGGTGCGAGAGGTCCCGGGTTCAAATCCCGGACGAGCCCGCTACGAGGAAGGGTGCGAGCCTTTCCATTTTGTGGCTTGGAGCCCTCAATTCATTTTATGGGTGGCAGGCACAGCGGGGCCACCAGGGCAGTCTCTCAGAGGGACGAAGGACAAGCGGGTGGGAGCAGGGCAATGCAAGGAGAGGCTGGAGGGGGATGAGAATTGCACAGCGGGAAGGGGTGCACCGGGTAGCAGCTGTGTGTGTGTGTGTGTGTGTGTGCTGGGTATGAGTGTGTGTGTGTGCTGGGTGTGAGTGTGTGTGTGTGTGCTGGGTGTGTGTGCTGGGGTGTGTGTGTGTGTGTGTGTGCTGGGGTGTGTGTGTGTGTGTGTGTGTGTGTGCGCGCGCGTGCTGGGTGTGTGTGTGTTTGCTGGGCGGGGGCGTGCAAGCGGAGGTACAGGAAATGGACCTATGGATCCAGCTAGTTTTTAGGCTGGGGAGGAAGAAATAGATTGCCATGGCAAGTGCTTGAGTGTGCAGCTATCGCAAGCAGTGGTGTTGGGAGGGCAGAGCCGCGCTGGGGCAAACTGGAGCGCGAGGGGGGAACCGGGTCATGTGGAGCCTGCAGGGGGCACAGGGGGCGCGGTGACACATCCAGGGAACCCAACCCCCTCGTGCACCCTCTCTCATGAGCGCCCTGCAATGCCAGCGGGGCCAATGTCAGTGTGCATGGAGGAGAGGGGACCATGCATCAGTGAAAATTAATGATTTCCTCGACTGAGTGTTAACTTACATTCATGCACTGTCAGTACAGAAAGAAAGTGGATCATGTTTTTAGTTTCAAATTCGTCTCCATATTTTGTAACCATGTGTGGAAGTGTACCTTCAATAAACCCAACATTAAATATTCATAAAAATGTTACATTTGGGGGAAGAAGAAAAAGAGGGCTCGTCCGGGATTTGAACCCGGGACCTCTCGCACCCTAAGCGAGAATCATACCCCTAGACCAACGAGCCACTATAGTTAGTGGACTGAAAGTACTGTAAAGGAAGCTAATGTTGGTTCAGGCTACATGGTTCTTCATTTAGATAGGTGTTTACCATGACAGAGTAATTCTATCAGTATTCTATCCTCTATTTGGCATCTTTCAGCAGGGATAATTCTTCACCTCTTTATTTCTTTATTAGTTATTAGAATAAAATTAATAAATTATATAAACAATACTATTATTTGTAATATTGATAATAATATGCATAAAACTGCACAGACTCTTTCATCAAGCCTGAGCAGGTGATCCCTTTTCATCCTTTACACCTATCGTAAGAGCTGCCTTTTCTTTGGGTAAAACCTGACCACTTACACAGTACAAGATCTATGGCCCACTTAAAAGATGAAAGAAAGAAGGGATAAAAACCCACAGAAAACAAGCTGTTATATTAATGGCAAGCAGCAAAATCATTACTCCTCGTTTTATAATAGATCAATATTTAATTGAATAACTATAGTCCCAACCTTAATCTGAGCCACACAAGTGGAGCCCTTATGCTGCATAGGTGTCTGCTTTTATTCAAAGGTATTTTAGGTGGGCACTATCAACCTGTCTCTCAGATTTACAAAGAACCAATTCTCATAGCATCCGAGTGCTGAAGTACAGTTACATAAGAGAGTCAAGAATCTCAGAACAAAAGTGGGTTCTGCTTCTACTATTGCTGTATTTGGATTTTTAAAAATTATTTTAGCTTTGTTATTATGGGTTAGCTTTGCAAATGATAGGGGTTTTCAGTGAGATCTAAAGGCAGTCAGACTAGGTTACATTACAATCTCAGTTTCACCTACAATAGTTTATTACTTAGTATGTTCCCTGACACTTTGCATATTCTGGAAATGATCTAAGGGAAGTGCCAGGGTTTACTACAATGTAGCCTGCAGCAGCACTCATTTTAATACAGAGGATGCTATAATTGACATGGAACACCATTCTAGAAATAGTTTCTCTGCAGAGTACCATTCCAAGGTAGTGACCTGCTGTATGGTATAGTGGACCGTGCAATATACGAACTATATTGCTTGGATTGAGATAGAGAAATTCCATGATGGGACTTGTAGACTTTTCAGGTAGCTCTGTTTGGATCAAAATAGGCCTTTTGTAACTCTGAAGACTGCATCTTGGTGCCCATTTGAGCAATCATGGAAACAGATCATGATGAGATATTGTATTCTAGGACTTACAAAGCAAAACAACAAAACCACCACCAATCTAAGATTGTTACAGCACCTTCTCGTTTGATGTCTTTTGTGAATACCTGGTCTTTATTACCTGAAAAGGGTTGGTCCAGAATAGGCTCCATCCAAGTATACTTGAAGAGTGATGCTGTCACATCGCACAGGGTGAGGTGACCTTTTAAGGAGTTTGGAGCTCAGCTGCCCCTGTGTGAGGCTTAGCCCTCCTCCCCAAGTGAAGGAATGAGTTTAGGAGTCACATGGCAAGGGGAATCAGTGATTAAACTAGGCCTGCAGGGGGCAGCATAGGGAGGCTATACAGGAGGAATCTTGTGTGGAAGTGCTCTGTTAAGAGGGAGGGAATGAACTAGAAAAGGGGCTGTTAAGGAGGCTAGCCAGAGTCTCTAGGAAAGAAAGATGGGATACTTTATGTTATGGGGTAGACATAATTGTTTTGCATCCCAGGATGGTAACCTGTGGGTAGAAGGTAGGTGTGGCTTTCCCTATGATCTTTCTTGTGCAGTGGTCTAGCTGCTCTTGTCAGTAGGGAAAAGTGGGGACTAAGGCCCAGGCTGGGAGGACTGGAAGTTGGACTGAGGTGAAAGGCTGTTTGGGAATTGGGCAAATCTTTTGAGCAATAGTATTTTTGTTGTTGTGTTTCTGTTTGGACTTCAGTTCTGAAAGGGGTACACTTTTGTGACTTAGTTGGAGTGATCTAACTGTATGGAGGACTGGAGAATCATTTGAGAAGGAAAACTGAGGTGTAATACTAACTGAAAATCAGACTAGGTCATGAGTCATGACCTTATTTTAATAGGGTTCTTAGGGGTGCCTTGAGGGGTTTAGTGTGTGGGAGAGAGTTGGTCTGGGCGGGAAGTAGGGGGCAGGAGATTTGGGCCCCTACCTGGCATAGCTCCTGGGGGGCATATATTTCTCTGTGCCACCCTGTACTTGCAGGCACTACACCCATTGCTCCGATTGGCAGCGATTCCTATCCAGTGGGAGCAATGGGGGTGGAGCCTGACAGAGCTTCCCTGCCATCTGTGCAGAGCTGCTTCCTTTCCCTGCCAGCCAGAGCTACAGCTTGTCTTGATTCCTGTTCCCTCTTGTAGTGGGGCAAGCTGGTGCTGGTACTCCAACCACATAGGAGTGTGTGTGTGCACCAAGGCTTGGAGCACCAGCTCACCCCACTGCTGGATGGGAGGGGAGCCAGAAGCCTCATGGGCCAGGTCAAGACAAGCCATGTGCTGGATCCAGTCTGTGAGCCCTAGGTTCCCCAATCCGCATTATAAGAATGAAATCTCAAAGACCTTCTATTTTTCTAATCCACCAATCCTACTACTGCTGGACTAATCCAACCCATTTCAGTATATGAGAGTAAAGTAGGGGGGCTAACCTTCCCAGACACTACACCATCTGGAACAAAGTACCTACAGTTCTGAAAGCAGATTATTATGCATACATGAAAACTAACTGAATTGTGGCCACAGAGCAGAACTGGGACATTTTTCTTCTAATCGGTATTGTCAGATAAAAACTACATTAAGACTGTGTTAAACTTGAGAGCAAATACTAAGTAATTTAAGGTGAAAAGCATTACAAAGATATCTATCCTTAAAACATGCATTATAAATCCTAGAACTAAGGTTAAACTTAAAAGAAATGTAAACAAAGGTTTGGAAGCGCACAATTAAAACATCCAAATGACCTTGATTCTGCCCTATAGTGAGATGCCAATAATCAAAAATTAATTCTTGCCAAAAACATAATTCTATCCTCTGCACAACACCTCTCAGGATCTTGCTTCATTAAATTAAGCAAAATGTTATACTCCTGTCTCCTATCAATCTACACCTAAAGCAGGTCTAGATTTCACTCAAGCCAAACAGTACTCTCATTTCTGTGGTCTCCAGTAAAACAATATGGCCTGACAGTCACTCTCTCCAGTGGAGAAGCTGCTATCTGTGGAAAGAAGCCAGGCTGCTGAAGTAGCACTATGGCTACTCTGCAGTTTGTAGGCTATGTCTACACAGCAGCGTTACTTTGGAATAACCAACGTTATTCTGAAACAACAAAGTCTGTGTCTACACTACAAGCAGTTATTTCGACTTAATGTCAAAATAATGTCAAGCTCGAGGACTTCTTATTCCAACTCCTGTTACCCTCTGGCTACGTCTAGACTGGCATGATTTTCCGGAAATGCTTTTAACGGAAAAGTTTTCCGTTAAAAGCATTTTCGGAGAAGAGCATCTAGATTGGCAAGGACGCTTTTCCGCAAAAGCACTTTTTGCGGAAAAGCATCCGTGGCCAATCTAGACGCGCTTTTGCGCAAAAAAGCCCCGATCGCCATTTTCGTGATCGGGGCTTTTTTGCGCAAAACAAATCTCAGCTGTCTACACTGGCCCTTTTGAGCAAACGGGAGCAGCATAGTATTTCCGCAAAAAGCACTGATTTCTTACAATAGGAAGTCAGTGCTTTTGCGGAAATTCAAGCGGCCAGTGTAGACAGCTGGCAAGTTTTTCCAGAAAAGCGGCTGATTTTCCGGAAAAACTGGCCAGTCTAGACACAGCCTCTGTGACAGGGCATTTGCCCTGCACTGGCTCTTTAAGGGCAAAACCCTAGCCCTAGAGTGAGGGCTGCAAGCGAAGCCCCAGCTGAAGCAGTTCTTGCTAATGAGGGCCCAGCTGGAGTCTATGTAAAGAAGGACTCCTAGAGGGCAAAAGGACTTGAGTGCTCTGGACAGAGAACTGTAGGGACCTGATTGCTACAGAAACAGGTAGCTTCCTGGAGGTAGAGTAGTGTTGGGGAAGGCAGGCAGGGCTGGGGAGGCTCTGGCTAACCAAGCTCCCAGGCAGCAAGGCCTGAAGCTACTGGGGCTGCAAGGGGCAGTCATGGTAGGTAGGGGCAGCAGGTCCACACCCTTTTGCCTGTGATGAGTGGACATTACAGACTGCAGTTTGTCCCTGAGGCAGGGGCTAGATGAAGACTGGTGGTGGGTACAGGGGGACTGGGTGTTCCCTGGGAGAAGAACAGGGTGCCCTGGGGAAGGGAGCACTCTGGAGTGCAAGTAGCATAAACACCAGCCCCTGATGGGGGGGGGAGGGGGGGCTCAAACACTGGAGTTGGCACTGTTGGAGGACAGTGTTCTGAAGAGGAGGCCAGAGACAAAGAGAAACACAGAGGCTACGTCTACATTGGCCCCTTCTCCAGAAGAGGCATGTTAATTTCCAACTTCAGACTAGGGAAATCCGCGGGGGATTTAAATATCCCCTGTGGGATTTAAATAAACATGGCCGCTGCTTTTTTTCCTGCTTGGGGAAAAGCTGGAAAAAAGTGTCTAGACTGGTGTGATCCTCTGGAATAAAGCCCTTTTCCTTTTCCTTTGAAGTAGGAATAAGAGATCCTCTGGAAAAGGGCTTTATTCCGGAGGATTGTGCCAGTCTAGATGCTTTTTTCCAGCTTTTCCCCAAGCTTGAAAAAAAGTGGTGGCCATGCTTATTTAAATCCCCTGCGGATTTCCCTATTCTGAAGTTGGAAATTAACATGCCTCTTCCGGAGAAGGGGCCAATGTAGACGTAGCCAGAGAGACACCAGCTAGATGGAGGGTGTCCAGTGAGCCAAGCAAGCTAATTCTCAGGACTGCTAGCTGGAGGTGCTGAGGTGGTAAGTCTTCCTCATTATACTGGGAGTGAGAGAAGTCAAAAGAAGAGTGTGCTTTCTTGGACTTTCTGCTGTATTGTCAGTGCTAAACGCCAAAATAAGCTATTTCAACTTGAGGTTGGAGTGTTGCGTGGAGAGGGCACAGAGTGGGATATGGTGGGTTTGGGGCAGTTATTGCTCATCCCATGAGTCAATTCCCCAAAAACCTGGGGCAGAAATGAAAATTAATGTGACTGTTAAAATAAATCTGAAGGGTAGCTGCCTTCAGTCTGAGTCCTAAAGTTCTTCTCCACAACAGCAGGGCAAGAGGCATTTACAAAGTGAGAGCTGGGGTATTTGTATAATCCCATGACTCCGGAAGCTGGGGCTTGCAGAGCCACAGCTACAAAGGGTTGGCTTGGCCCCCTGCATTGGTGGCACAGGCCAGGGTGCTAGGTAGCCCATCACACCGGTCATGACCTTCGGAGGAGCAGCCCCCCCCCCCCAGCAGCCTCGCTCGGGCGGGGGGGGGGGAAAGAGTAGCTCAGTATCACGTGTTCCACGTAGGTGGTGGGAAGGGTCAGGGCAATTATCCTGCCTTTCTGATAGGGCGCCCTTATACTGAATGACAGACCGAGTGGCCAATCGCGCAGCCACAGGAAGACGCACGGTGTGGAGGGGGGGAGCGGGACGCGGGAGGTGTGCGCGACCGACAGCTCCCCAGTCCAATCCCCGGGCGGGGAGCAGTTTAGCCCGCCCCTAGGGGAGGGCTGGGCCGAGACCGGGGGGCTGGCACAATGGGGGCAGAGGGAGGCGGCAGCAGCAGGAAAATGGCAGCGGCAGGAGTCGGTGCGGGGGGGCGGGTGTCTCCGGCGCTGGTGCTGGCGGCGGCCGCTCTGGGCTTCTGTGAGTGCGGGCGCGGCCGGGCGGGGCGGGCGGCTCTCGGGGCTGCTGGGGCGGCGGCGAGTCCCGGGCCCGCCGGGTCCCCCGGTCGCTGCGAGGGGCCGCGGGGTGGGGGCAGCTGTGGGGGGCGGGGGCCAGGCTCTGCCCCGCCCTTGCCCCCGGCTGCCCCGTGTGTGTCGGGGGGTTCGGCTGGCAGCGCCTAGCGACACATCCGCTCCCAGGAGGAGCCGTTTTAACGCGTCCATGTGCTTCGGCTCCGCGGGCGCTGTAGAGCCCTGGAGCTGCGGCCAGCAGCAGAAAATCCCCGGGGCGTCTCATCCGCCCCCCAGGCTGCGCGTGTGTTGGGGGGTGCGTGTGTGGCGGGGGGTTGAGGATGCCCCTTCATCTCTCGGGGCTGGGCGCATGGCTTGGGTGCTTCCAGCGAGAAGACGTGGGTGAAGCATTGGGGGTTCTGCCAAGAGACGTGGGTAAACTCTGATCAGTGGCTTGGGAAATGGGGCAACCACTCCTGGGGTGTAAATTGATATACACCCCGGACACAGAATAGACGGATAGTTGTGGGGATACCAGCCAGCGTTCCTGGTAGGCTGTGTGCTTGTGCATATTGGTGCTCCTAACTGAATCTCAGGAGAGAGTCCATTGCCACCTAGCTGACTGCAGAGTGTCTACAGCTAGTTCTTCTCCCCCCACTGGTGGTGCACATAACAATTTATTTTGCACATGGATGGAAAAAATCTGCACAACTTGAAAAGATTTGAGGGAAAAGAAGCTAGCCTGCCACTCCCCTACCGTATTTCTAGTTCCATGGTGTCCAACCAGTTCCAAAGCAGTAGCCACTTACAGTGGCTATAGCAAACTAGCCACACTCTACCAGTCAGATAGCCACCAGTGGCTAGCACATGGGATGCTATGGCTTGGAGTTTTGTAGGCATTGCCAAGTGTCAGTCTCTTGGAGAAAATTCTGTGATAAAGGGACATTGAAGGGAAATTACTTTTAATACTTTATCTGTTAGCAAGCACTAGGCTAATAAGAACAGCCATATTGGGTCAATCCAAGGTCCATCTAGACTAGTATTCTGTCTTCTGATCAGAGCCAATGCCAGGTTCCCCAGAGGGAATGAACAGAGCCGGTAATCATCAAGTGATTCATTCATTGGAGATGCAGTTACTAAAATCTGATGCTTTTGAGTTTCATTGCAATGCCTCATAAAAAGACTAGTTTGGTTTTCCCCTTAAGTAGTTTTACTGCTCGTTCTGGAATGGTGCTTTTCCAAGTTTAGTAGGAATGCATTTAAATATAACACAGTTTGTGTGTGTGTGTCCGTAAGCACTACACAATTATTGTTTAGTTATATTCTGTCTTAAGCCTAACTTTTAACAAATCTTTAAAAATGAATTGTATCAGCCAGCGTAGAGAATAGGCAACAGGGGTACATACAATATCTGTATAATGTTGAAACTTTTATTTACAGTTGTGTCCCAGGACAGATTCTGTGTGGTAGGCATTTTTGTAGAATGTTGGGAAAGTGCAGTAGGTGATGGGTGACATTTGAGAATCAGTGTCCTGTAAGGTGCAGTTAGAGAGACAGAGGGAGACAGACAGACTAGGGGCTGGCTCTGCACCTCTGGAAGGGGCAGGGCTGGGTTAGCAGGCCTCAGTGCAGCCTGGACCAAGATGTGCTATCCTCCCCAGCCCTCAGTCTTGTGGCGCTTTAACCACCACCTTGTTCTCCCTCTTTCCCTTCCCTCCAGCCCATGGAACTGAGTCAGATGACTTTTCCTTACTGTATCCAGGGGATGGCACATGAAAGAATACGTCTTATGCTTGCACATCAGGGCTGTTCCTCTCTTTGGCACTCCAAATGCAGAAGGTGGGGGCCCACAAGAGACCTTGAACACCTTTCCTTTATAGGCTTCTGCTTACAAAAATTCCCCAAGGTTACAGATTCTGTGCTCTTGGGAGAGAGGCTGCCATCATCAAATGTTTAAAAAACAAACAAACAAAAAAAAACCCCTTCTTTTTAGATCCTGGAAGAAGCACTTGAACTTCTTCCAGAGCCTTCTACCCCCAAGCTTTTACCACAAGAGAGCTTGAGGAAAAACAAACTGCAGTTTCTGATAGCTGACCTCTTAGGCATGCATACAGAGACCTGCTACTTCCTAGGACACAAGAATCAAATCATCGCCTCAAAAAAAGATGATTTTATTAATAGAACAAAAAGATATACTTAATAAAGCATACTTAGTTGCTAGGTGTTAGAGAAACTGAGAAAAGAACAGACTAAAACCCAGAGAACTTATTTCTGGGTGTAACTTAGATATAGTGAACTAGGGGCAGGGATAGGAAGATACTTGGATTTAGCGCAGAGATGCTTAACCAAACAACAAAACAAAGAAAATAACTTGATTACAACTAAATAATTTTTTCTTCTATTTATTCATGATACACTTCAAGGTCCAGTCTGCTTCCATGCCCAATATTCCTTTTAGGGATGGTAGTCCTGCGTGGATGAATTCATCTTGTTTCCAGCGGGGGCTTTTGTACATTTCAAAGGAGGAATGCGGAACTCTGCATACAGCGGGAAGTCCCGCTGACTCCGGGCTGTATAGGGGTGCCTGCTTTGAAATGCACAAGAGTTCCCAGGAGGGGCTCTTGTGCATTTCAAAGCTGTGGAAGCCATGCTATTGGCTTCCCTGACCATTTGAATCACAGAGGTGGCAGTTTCAAAGGGGCAGTGGCTGCACAGTTGCCCCTTTAAAAAGCCACCTCCGCACTTTTCAAAGGGGCAGCTGCCATTGAGCCCGGGGCCAGCTGGGGACTTCCCAGCTGACCCCAGGCTCCCTTCAGCATTTTCCCCAGGATTTGAGTTCAGCTGGAGTCTCCAGCTGGCCCTGGGTTCCAGGGAAGTGCTGTGTGGAACCTGAGTTCAGCTGGAGACTCCCCAGCTGATCCCGAGTTCTGGAGAAATGTTGTGGGGAGCCTGGAATCAGTTGTGCAGCTGCTGCTTTAGGGTTTCAAAGTGGCAGCACCTCTGTGCGGAGCTGCCACTTTGAAGTACCCCTTCCCCCCTTGCTGCCTCTATTTCATAAATAGAAGATGATCATAAATTCTTCATAAATTTATTATCTTCCATTTATGAATATCTTCTATTTATTTTAGAGGGAGTAAGGGGGGGATGGGGACTGACTAATCGACATTACTATCTGATAAGCAAATGCTTATCGGACAGTCGACTAGTCTTTAACATCCTTAGTTAATTAGCAACAATTTTAAACTTCAAGTTTAGCCAACAATTCTCAAACTGAGATTAGGTGACAGCCAACTTAAGTTTCCTTTTCTGTACTGTGCATCTCCATACTATCTGAACGTTTCAGAACATTAATGGATTTAGTCTCCTAAATTGTGAGGCAGAGATTGACTTAGGCCTGCTTTGCAGAAGATAACCAAAGCATAAAAACATTAGGGCTATGTCTAGACTGGCATGATTTTCCGCAAATACATTTGCGCAAGAGGGCTTTTTCCCCGAACGGTAGCAGCATAGTATTTGCGGAAGAACACTGACAATCTTACATTAGGTTGTCAGTGTTCTTGTGCAAATTCAAGTGGCCATTGTAGACAGCTGGCAAGTTTTTCCGCAAAAGCAACCGCTTTTACAGGAAAAACTTGCCAGTCTAGATGCAGCCTAGGTGTATGAGGTGCATATCTGTAAACAAAACCTGGATTTCTGACTCCTAGTCTAGTGTCGTCATCTCAATGGAAATTTGTTGGCTAAAGTTTATTGATTTCATTAAACAAAAGTTCACAGTATAATTCAATGGGACATCCATCAGGACTATGCATTTGTTTGACTATACATTTCAGGACCTGTCTTTTGGTTCAGCTAGACCAGAGTAACATGGCTGCATCTCTATCTCTAAAAAAAACCTTGATGACATGTCTCACAACATTCATATAAGTGGCTTTTTCCTTCCAAACAAAATGAAAATATGAGTAATCTGACCTTGCTCTATCATAATATTGTATCTGGGCAAAAAATGCTTTGGATGGTGGAAAGCAGGTTCATCTGTGGAATTAGGAATGTGTACCCATGTGGCCATTAATAGTAGCTTATACTTTGAGGGCAGTGGTCCCCAATGCAGTGCCCGGGGGTGCCGTGATGCTCGCCGTGGCATTTATGCGTTCCTGCCAAGTGATCAGGGCTGGCTCAAGCCATTCTTGTGCCCTGTGTGTGCCCCGCCCCCCCCAGGCACGTGGCGCGTGACTGGCCCCGCCCCACCCCGGGCGTGTGGCATGTGAGCAGCCGCGGCCCCGCCACTTCCTACTCCAGGCGTGTAAGCAGCCCCAAAAGGTTGTGAACCACTGTTTTAGGGTATTAGCAGCCTGTGTTCTATCCACATAGGAGATAAAGAAACAAAACCCAGTGTTACAGGGAAGAGAAAAGCAAAAGGTTTTTGTCCAGAAGGGTAAAAGCTGTACTGATTAACTTTCTTGAAAATGTATTTTTTTTGGTGAAAAGTTCTGGGCTGCTCATTTTGGACAGTGACATCCTCTGCCATAGAGCACTATCCTGGTGGACATGGGAGAGCTGCTTAGTCCTGTGGATCTGCATGTCTTCTCTTCCATCTGCTAAATTTACTTGACAGCTAACTTACTCTTCTGCCATTATTATTTTAATATTTTCATAATATTTAAGAACTTGAGAGAATGTGCAATTGAAATGGAAAGTACTCCCTATGTAGTTGCACAGAGTTCTTTAACAGAGGAAGTCCAAAGTGAACATTGCAAACGAGCTGTAAATCAAGTAAGATTGAACTGCAAGGAGCAGCAGAAATAGTTCACTGCAACATTTGTTTTAAAAATTGCAGTGCCCTAGAGAGGAAAGGTGACTTTAAAAAAGGTCAAGACCACCGGGAGAAGAGTTCTGTGTAGTGTGAAAGCTTGTCTCTTTCACCAACAAAAGTTGGTGAGTAGAAGATACCTCATCCATTTTGCTTTTTTTAAATAAAGTTGATTGAAAAACAGTAGTCCAAAACAGGATAATACAAGAAAGATTCTTAATCTCTCCTTGAAACACAGCAAAATCCTTCTTCATAAGGACACTCAGTATTTGGCAGATATATTAAAGAAAACATTTTCTGGAATTGGATAGATTGGAATTTAATTTTAGATACAGATTCTGTTTTTAGGGACTTTATCTGTTTGAGAATGTGCTTAGTGGCTAGATGTTTCAAGGACCAAGCTTTGCAGGGAATTTAAGACTGCAGATGTTTGGACATCTGTACCACTGGCTGGAAGAAATCCTCATTCAGTTGAGAATCTGTTGCTAACACGTGTTTAACTGAACAGATGTTAGCGATATTGGGAACCCCAAGTTAGGCAACCCACCAACTGCTGACGGACAATTCACAGCATCATGTTGACAAGTTGCTGAGAGCAGGGTTAGATGATTCTGCGTTGTAGGCTGTACCAGCAGTCAGTGGGGTATATATGCTAAGGTCCCAAATGTTGCTAATGCCATTTTAGAAGTAGAAATATCAAAGTTGGAATTTTTTCAGATGTCTGAGTGAAGACCAGACAAGTGTTTTTTTTTTTTTAAATCCCACTGTTATCTTGCATCTAGAGTCTAAGACTAAAGTTTACAAGATATTACCATTCCTCAAGGCAGGGATCAACAAATTATGGAAAACCCTACTCGCCAGACAAAAAGGGACTCACCACCCTCCCACACAGAAAGTGTTTTTTAATGGCATAAATTCCTAATAAGAACAGTAATTACTAATAAGTTATTAATAAATACCACCCAAGTTAATAAATATCTTATAAACCTCTACCTTTTCTCTCTGCTGCCATGTCTCCCCTTGTTCCATCAGCTCCCCTGGTGCCTGCTCCCCCCCAACCCCTCACCCTCCTCTGCTGTCCTGTCTCCTGCCCTTCTCACTGCCCTCAGCCTTCCTGAGACCTGCCCCCCTCCACCAGCCCTTTTCTCTCCCCCCTGTGCCCACTCCTCCAGTAGCCCCACTCTGATCATGGGAGCTGCCCCTCCTCATCCCCTCTCCTAAAACGTCCCTCTACACACCTGCCCTGCCTCTCTCCTCTGGTGCTGGTCCCTCCCCTGCAGGTGTCTGCCCTTCTGCTTCAGCCCCAGAATCCCCTGGCACCTGCACCCTTTTGGTGCCTCCCCCTTCCCTCACTGCCCCTGCCCCCTTTGCCCTCTTTTTCCCTGATACCCACCCCCTCACCACCCTCTGCCCCCGTTCCCCTCATGTCCCTGTGCCCTCACAGATGCCTTTCTCCATCCTTGCCGTCCTCATGCCCACCCTTTCTTTCAAGCCTTCTCCCTGCACCACCTCCTCACCCCTTTAGCCCCCAGTGCCCTTACCTTCTCCTCTTCCAGCATAACCCTATCCCCCTTCCCACTGACACCTCCCCTCCTGCCCTTTTCCTCATTGTCTGCACTTGGCCCCCTGGAATTTGTCTCTTCTGCACCCTGTCCCTTGGTGCCTTCCCCTTTCTGCTTCTTCTTGTCCTGACCTTCCCTCCCCTCCCCTCCCCTCAGCACAAGCCCCTTCCCCATATTTTCCCCTCCCCTCCTCTCCCCACAGCTCAGCCCAGCCCCAGCCACTCCCCCAGGGCCAGCTCTAGGTTTTTTGCTTCCCCAAGCAAAACATTTTTTGGCCGCCCCTCCCCCCTTTTTTGTTGTCTTTTACACGTTTGCATTTTGCAATGGGTTTTTTGTTTGTTTTTCGTTTTTATCCTGGCATTTTAGCCCGATAAATAGCAAATAGCATTTTCATTCGTTTTTTTCCCATAAAGGCGCTTTGAGTGAACTCCCCCTTTCACTCGCTGCTGGGTCACAGCAGCCTTTTCCCTGCCCTGTCCAGCCCCTCCCTGTGGACAAGCACCCTTCACTCCCAACCCACAGGGGGTGCAGGGACAGCACAGAGCCAAAGGGGTGCAGAGAAGAGTGCGGGACGGTACGGGGGTGGCGTGGGGAATGGGAGGCACAGAGCCGGGGGGGAGCAGGGTATGGTGGAGGCATGGGCAATGGGATGCGGAGAACGGCAGGGGCAGAGGGATTGGGGTCTAGGGGCAGTGCAGGGAATGGGCAGCACAGAGCTGGGGGGGCAGGGATTGGGGGAAGCAGGGTGCGGGGTGCAAGGGCGGCGCAGAGCAAGAGGGTCACAGGGAAGAGGGAGAGCAAGGGGTCTGGAGTGCAGGGGAGCAGGGGCGGTGTGAGGAATGGGCGGCGCCGAGACAAAGGGGAGCTGGGGCTGTGGCAGGTCTGGAGCCGGCAGGGTAGGGCCTGGCTGCGCTGTGCGCCGCAGCCAGCTCCCATGGACACGTGGCCAGAGCCGAGCTGCCGTGCCATGTCACACCAATGTCCTGGCGTCCCGCCCCGCCTCCTCGTGCTGGAGTTGCATGCAGGCAGCCTGGTGGCAAGAATCACCGCACTTCCCCCTTCCCAGTGGCGCTCTACTCCTCTGCCGGCCGACGGATTGGATGGGGCCGCGCCGCATGTAGTGCGGGCTTCTGCCAGCTCGTCACAACGGCCCACCGGGCCAGTCCGTCCCTGCACTTGCCAGCTGGTAAAATCTACTCGCTGCGGGCGACTGCATTTGTTGAGCCCTGAGCATGGACATATGTAATTTTTGAAGAAATACGTGAACACATTAAGACACAGGTCAGGTTTGTGGCATTTTTCTTTGATATCCGTGAAATTAATGTTGCACACCTCCCAATTGCGTAATAGGCTTGAAAAAGTGCCATATGTACACCTAAAGCAGTGATCTCCAACCTTTTTAACCACACAATCACTTTTTCAATTTAAGTGCAATATAAGATCTACCTCAAATCCAAATACCCTTGCTCCACTTCCTTCCCACCCCATCTTTTAGGCCTTGCCCCTCTTACACTCCTTCTCTGAGGCCTCACCCTGCTCACTCAATCTCTCTTCCTCACTCGCTTTCACTAGGTTGGTGTAGGGGGTTGAGGTACAGGGTCTGGTCTTGGACCAAGAGGTTTTGGATTGTGGGCAGGGCTCTGGACTTAGCCCAGGGTGGAGCATTGGGGTCCAGGAGGGGCTATAGGATGCAAACTTGGGGAAGGAGTTTGGGTGCAGGGGGACTGGCGTCTAGGGCAGGAGGTTGGGTATAGGCAGAGGTTCAGGGCTGCGACAAGGTTGGACGAAGCAGGTTTGGGCTGGGCACTGTTTAACTGAGATGGCTTCTGGGTGGTGGAGCAGTGGAGCTAAGGCAGGCTTTCTTGTACCCTGGCCCTGCACCACTCCTGAAAGCAGCTGGAGTGTACAGCAATGGCTCCATGGTGTCATGTGCTGCCCCATATCTACAGGCACTGAGCCCACAGCTTCTAGTGGCCACAGTTCCCCATTACTGATCAATGGAAGCTGCAGGAGCCGTGTTTGCAGGAAAGGATAGCATGTGGCAACCCCTTGCTCTGCCTCTCTTGGGCTGCAGGGACTTGCCAGTCAGTTCCAGGAGTAGCAATTACCATAGGGATAAGTACTCCAGTCATGACAGGTTAGGCATTTTTGAGCTCACTATTCAAAGAATTAAATTTAAGCATAAGAGAAATGAAAGGGATGTTTACAGTCGTCGACAAAACTGCTGAGTTCTCTCGACGTTATGTTGACAGAACCCAGCGGCAGTGTAGACGCAGGTATAGTTTTGTCGACAAAAGTCCACTTTTAGCGACAAAACCCTGTAGTCTAGACACACCCTTAAACAGGATTTTGCGTCTCTAGTTGCAAGATTCTGATGGTTTCTGGATGTGTAGATTTTTCCTACCAGTATTAATAAAGTGACACGCACATAAGATAAGGGCACGTGAAGGGGATGTGTGACTATGCCCTCCTACTACTTGCATGCCCAGTGCATACACAAAACATTGACTGAGAGCCATGTGCTCCTTCTGCATTCAATCGAAGTGCTGCTACAACTCAATCATACCCTGAAAATTCTAGATACATGAGCACAGTTCACAAAACTACCCATCTTGGTCACAACAATCTTGTGCCACTAAGATGGAGGGCCACACATTCAACCCACTCAGTAGCCTAGGTTGCCCATTATTCCTATATAATATAGAGCAGTGGTTCCCAAATTTTGATATCGGGGAGCAGCAAACCCATTCACAAACTTTTGATGAACCAGAGACATTTTATTTGCATATTTATTGTGCAAATGATGAATGAACAGGCAAATGAAACATTAGCGGTCCACCAAAAGTGGTCAGTACCAGCCCTAACCCTAGAGACCCCCATCCCTCCACTACCCCCCAGCACCAGCCACTGACCCCAGAGTCCCCTGCACCCAACCCCTCCAGTGCCAGCCTCACACCATCAGAGCCCTCAGTGCCAGCCCCCCTACCAAACACCTTAGTGCCAGCCATCCACCCCTTATAGCCCACCACCACACACTCCCAGCCTTCTGTTTCCAGAGCCCCACTGCACCCAATGCCCACAGAGCTTTCCTCAATGCTACCCTGTCCACAGAGCCCCCCTGATAGCAGCCCTACCTCTATAGCCCCCCACTACTAGCTCAGCCTCCAGACACACACCCTCCAGCACTAGCCCCGCCCTTGGTGCTCCCAGTGCCTGCCCTGCCCCCTCACCTAACCCTGTGTTGCTGTCCATGCCATGACAGGTCTGGGGACCAGGGCTGGGGTATACCACCCAGTGCCTTCCCTCCCGCCACAGCTGTTGGGAGAGGCATGTTCTGCCCTGCCTTTCAGCCAACCGGCACTGATCTGGGGCAGGGTCTCCTCTGGCTGCAGAATAGCACTTCCCTGCATGGCACTGGGTATCCTCTGGAAGCAGAAGCGTGTTTCCCTGCGTGATAGGAGAGCGGCTCTGTGCAGCTCTCCCGCTTGCACAGGGAAGCGTTCTTTTGCAGCCAGAAAAGAACCCACTCCTGCCCCCCCCAGTCACAGCAAGAGCGGTGTACCCTAGCCCCAGCGCCACCCCAGTGGTTGGGAACCACTGATATAGAGAAGTGTTTTTCCACCGGTGGTACCTGTACCCTTAGGGGTACACGAGAGAAGTCTGGGAGACAAGACATGGGGCAACTTTGTTTCAACAGCCTTTAGGTCAGTGGTCACCAACCAGTAGATCAGGATCTACCAGTAGAACTTGGAGCCTCTGACAGGTGATCTTGACTGGTTTGCCCAGGAAACTATCAAGTGCTGGCACTTCAGTTGCCCCTCCATTCACCGTCCTGCTGCTCCTCTCCTCTGCCTTGGAGTTGCATCCTTGGGAAACTCCTGCTTGCTGTGTAGGGTGTGGGAGGGAGAAGGGGGGATGCTGATGTCAGGGTGTACGCTTTGTATGCTATCTCCATAAAGAGAAAGGGGATGGAGTGAGCTTGGCAATGCAGATCTGTCACTCTGTGTCTGTCACTCTCATCAACACACACTCCATCACTCATCTCCCAACCCAACATGCATGTGGGGGGTTATTGTTACTTTTACTGCCTGCAAAGTGTTTTTTCAGATTTTGGCAGCTTGCTTTGTCGACAGAACTGGATGTAGTCTAGATGCTCTTTGTCGACAGAAACTTTGTCGACAGTATCTATCGACAAAACTTCTGTCGACAAAAGCCTGTAGTCTAGATGTACCCTAATTGGTTAGCTGATTAAAAGTGATGTTTAACTGGTTAACCTTTCACATCCCTACTGGCATCCCCGTGTGGTCACGGTAAACAAAATGTTTCTCGGACACACACAACCCCCCATGGGCTGGAGGTTGCCCACCACTGTACTGTGGGGTCCACTAAGCAATGCTCCATCTTGATGAGAATTTTGTTATGGTGGCATTTAGTCATCACAGGATTCCCTTGTATTTTAAGAATGAAGGTGGCTGCAGTGTGTGCTCCATCTCTTATAAACTTGATGCAGTTCTTGGGACCATGTAGCTCTTGAGATTCTAAGTGGGGCAAAGATTAGGCATTAAAACAACTGAGTAAAAGGCTTCTCACAACAAGGAACCTTGCCAGTAAATGTTGTCTACTCATTGTAAAGATAAAGGTGGGACTTCAAGACACTTGTGAAATGCCTGAAGCTGTACCAATGCATACATTTTCATCCTTTTTCACCCTTAATGCCATTCTTTGACATGTACAGTTTTTAAAGTATTTCAAGCAGTATTGTAGTTAATCTTTGTAGTTTGGGGAGTGTCTCCTATAAGAAAATAACTGAAATTATAGTTAAATATAGGTAATCATAGTTGATATACAACTGGTTGTGGTTTATAAACTAACACTTAGTCTTGAATAAAAAAGGAACAAAGCTCTTGTTTATATAGAACATAGAAAATGGTAGCTGTTTCCTTCCCGGGTTTGCCTTACCAGTGACTCCTCAGTTACACATAGGAGGGCATGAAGACTCAACAAATCCACTGAATCAACTTTTTTCGTGATTAAAGACTGCCTTCTGTGGAATTATTTGACCTCCTTAGACTCACCTCATGATTTTTTTCCCTCTGCTGCTCCTCTTTCTAATTCACTCTTCATCACCAGTCTCTTCTGTCTTCCTTTATGGTCTAACTGTAGCTATTGTCAATGCAAGAGCCTTCTCAGCAGCAACTATTACCCTGAACATCATTCAGTTGTATCTCTTCATCTCTGCCTTTAAGTGTTTCCCTTATTGCTGCCATCCCCTAACTTCTCTTAGAAAATAAAAAATGTAGTTGCAAACTTTATGAATATGTATTGGTAGGAATGATCCTGAACACAGCCAAATGAGGCAGAATTGTTGTAAGCAAAACACAAGAAATAATTCTTCTGTTGTATTCTGTGCTGATTAGACTTCATCAGAGTGTCTAGTTCTGGGCAGCACATTTTGGGAAACGTGGACAAATCAGAAGGTCCAGAGAAAAGCAACAACAATTATTAGGGATCTAGGAAACATGACCAATGAGAGAAGATAGAAAGAATTGGGTTTGTTTAGTCTGGAAAATAGAAGACTGAGGGGGGGATGTAATAGCTTTCAGATACCTAAAAAGTTGTTATAAGGAGAAGGGAGAGAAACTATTCTCAACCTCTGGTGATAGAACAAAAGCAATGTGCTTAAATTGCAGCAATGGAGGGTTAGATTGGACATTAGAAAAACTTCCTGTCAGGGTGGGTAAGCATTGAAATGAATTGCCTAGGGAGGTTGTGGAATCTGTCACTGGAAATTTTTAAGAGCAGGTTAAACATCTGCCAGGGATAATCTACATGGTGCTTGGTCCTGCCATGAGTGCAGGGGACTGGACTTGATGACCTTTTGAGGTCCTTCCAGGTCTAGTATTGTATGATTTGTTGCTAACTAGAAAACCGAATAGAGTTTCTGATGACTAGAGCCTGCAGATCTGCAGATATTGGCTTTATATCAGCAGTTCTTCTCTTCAGATACAGATGTGAATACAAATTGTGTGTCTGCATAGGACTCTAGTGGTGATCCTTCAATGCCAGGGTTGGATGAAAATCATGCTAAGGCTCTAAGTATTCAACATTTGCCTGTCTTCACTAGAAAGAAGGGATTAGCTATTGAGTCAACTCACTTGAGGTAAATTCTTACTGAAGACAAGGAAGACTGGAGTTTTCAAAAGAATTGAGGGTGTGTTAGACTAGCCCTCTCTCAGCTTTCACACACTAGCACCTTTGTTTACAACAGGAGGAAATCAAATCTTGTGAAAACACAAACATGAATTGTCTTGACTGGGATAGGAGGGGAGTCTGTGTTCTTGATTTGAGCTGTTAAGAACTGCTCTCTTCCTTAGGAGGACAAAGCCTCAGTAGTGGGTGGTGGGATTGCTGTCCCCTGCAGAATTTTGCACTAATTACCACATTGGTTACTTAAACCTACATCTGCCAGCAGAACTTATTACTCTGGGACCTAGACCAACCCTGTGACATCACTTCAACACATGACATCCAGACCTTCACTTGCCCTTTTATCTTACTTTATTTAGTTACCTTATTAACATCCTATTTACTTCAATCTTTTGACTTCTCTTTAACCTTATTTCACTAAATTTTACACATACTGTGTGAAAGTTATCTCTGTCCCTTTGTTGGATTATCATAGGACCCTTTGTGCTAGGCATAAAACAAAGATGGTCCTTGCCTCAAAAGTTTACGCTGTGGTTATGTCTACAACTACAGCCTATGTTGGCAAAACATGTATGTGAATATTCCATCCCCTTGAGAGACCTAAGTTACACTGACCCAAGCATTCATGTATACAGTACCATGTCAGCAGCAGAACTTCTCTCACCATCGTAGTTGGCTGCTTGCAGAGGTGAGTTTTTTTTATGCTTATGGGAGAGATGTCATGCTGTGTGTATAGACAATAGCCTATGTATAGCTGAGACAGATGGTGGAATATAAGGAAACCTTATTGGTCAACATGATAGTGCTTCCAACACAGCAAGGGTCTTTTTCGTAGCCATCATGGCAAAAGGGGATAATGGAGCAGCATTGCAGATGTTTATAGGACGTTCCTAAATGTGAAGAGTGAGATACGCAGGGAGTACAAAGATGCTTGAGAGTTTAACAAGTAGGTTGCAGAGGCTGGCCAAGTGAAGATGGAGAGCTGAGAGCTCAGTAGGAAATGAGATGATTGGTAGGGTGAGGATGGGCTGTGGAGGGCATTGAAAGTGAATGCAAGTAGCTTGCATTTGATGTGATAGAGAAGGGAGAGCCAGTGGAGGGATTTAAAGATATGGGGTAGGAAAAATAGATTTGCAGCAGCATTCTATGCAGACTAGAGTAAAGAGAGATTGCTTTTGTCAAGGCCAGACAAAAGGTTGTTTCAGTGATTGAGACATGATGAGATCGTAGCCAAGAGTCTGGTTGTGTGACTGTATAGGAAAGGCAATATCTTGGTATCATGAGCTTTTGTGAGCACAACCCAATTCTTCCTTTCTACATGATATCCATCTACATTTTTTTGTTGGTCTCTAAGGTGCTATAGAACTATGTTGTATGTTAAGGGTTTTTTTTCTATGAAACTTAGTCTGGATCGGGATGGCCAACCCACGGCTTGCGAGTCGCATGCGGCTCTTCGAAGGAAAAATTGCAGCTCCTGCACCCACAGCTCAGCTCCCGCACCCACAGCTGTTCTGTGTTCCCCAGCTCTGACCTTTTTTCCTTGTCTGGTCAGGGTGCTGCTTGGGGCAGCAAGATCGGACACTGTGGCCGACAGAAGTCGCTTGGGCTTCATGTGGCTCTTGAAGGGGCAGCTTTTTTTGCTCAACGTTTTTCCCTTGGCTCTTTGCGCTCTATCAGCCACTATTTTGGTTTTGTCTTTAACGGGTTGGCCACCCTTGGTCTGGATTACAGGGTTTCTTTGGATCTTCCCTCCCATCTTCTATCATTCTTCTTATACCAGTCTTCTGGTTCCTGGCCCTCCAATGTTTTTTGGCTCATCAGCTCAGCGTATATCAGTATATAACTTCACCTTTTGGTTACAATACATGCTATCACCTCTCATTTTCCCCAGTCCACATAACAGTGACACTTAGGCTTTCCCACTCCTGCCACTACGGCCTCTTCATAAGCTGTTACCCGGTGGATAATAGCTTAATGAGAAATGAAAGAAGGAAAAACATACAGGACAGCTTTCTAAGCAAACTATGAGCTTGTTTTGCCATAAGACCACTTGGTCTAATTCGTCAAAGACTAACATTAATTTTTAGAGGCTGAAATGAGTAACTTAACTTGGAAACCATTTTGGTCTTGAACCTCTGTTCCGGTTAGCAACTGTAGTTACTCTGAATAACTTTCCATTCCCTCCCTACAACAGGATGATTGCAATGGAATCTGCCTCTGAGAGGTGAGGAGGGCCTAGTAACTATACTGTGATGATAATTAGACTGCTGAATTGCTGCTGATAGGGTCATTTATGACTATCCACCAGAGAGGCTTTTGTCACTGCTTGGACTGGCAAAGTAAACCTGTGATAAGTTGGTTGTATTAACCTATCTGAAGATTATTTCTAGCAGAGAAAAAGTGGACCTGCACATAGTGGTGTGTCTTAATTGAGATTTACATTGCCACAAGAAATGTTTAAGTTCATTTAACTTTACCAGTGACTCTCTTGTCTTATTTAATGCCACATGGCAGAATATGGACTTGTATTTGGTATCTCAACTTTCCCTTGGGTGTGTCTGCCAGCTATTTCTAGAAGGTTGGTCTGTGATTCTGCTGGTGGTTCTGCCTTTTTTTATTCATTCTTGTCTTGACTACACCAAATGGAGAACTTTCTTCTGTAATAACTATTTGGCTCCATTTTCCCGCATAGAAAAGAGCTTGAACATAATTTCTTGCTCTTCAAACCTACCATTATAGACACTAGGATTCTCATGACAAATTTGTGGCCTCAGAGTACAGCCACCAACTCTTGCTCGTGGCCACTCTCACTTTTAACTAAAATACTTAATTAGCTTAAGGAAAAACAAATATGTGTACACACATATTGCAATCCTAGCAACATATTTAGAGCTAGCTAGTTAATCTGTGGAAAAGTGATATTACAAGACATACTTAGTGCTTTTCATAACAGATTTAGCCTCAGCCTCAGCAAGTTTTGGGACAAATTAAGCCCTGGGTGGAGAGAGATGAGGGGAGGCAGTGGGAGGCTGGAGCCTGAAGCCACCCAGCCAGAGCCTGCCACTTCACTACCTTAAGACTAAAGCCCAAAGCCTGAACCCCTCAACGCACTTGGGTAGGTGAGAAACTCACTGGCTGCCTGCTCCTCCAGTGTTGGGCCCTGAGGGGCTGCTGTTGCTTCTCCCTCAAATTCCAAGTCTGCTTATGAAAAGGAGAAATTTGGCTTGATTTTTGGATGTATTGGCTTGTTGGGCTTGTAAGGGCTTTAAAATAGCTTGTTGCTGGTGTGGTGTGGTTTTTTTTTGTGGGGGGGAGGGGGGACAGGAGCCAGCCAGAAAGCTTGAATGGGGTTTAGCTCCAGCTGCTGCATGGGTGTGTGTGGAGGATGTGGCCAGAAGAAAAGTCCCCAGTGGCAGCATTTGAGAAATGCTGCCCTAGAGTTGTGGGTGATGTTTAGAAAAACTGCACTTGCATCTGAGGCTTCCAGCCAAGCTACTAGCTTCTGCATTTAGGCAGAGATCCGGAAATTGAGTAAGGCACTTTTAAGCCATAGTTTGCGGTAGAATAGGAACCTGCTCTTCAGCTGACTAGTTCCTAATAGAGAATGGAAGGGGGAGAAGGAGACTTTTGTAGGTGCAGTGGCTTAAGGGAGGGCAAGTTTGGACTCAATACCAATCTGAATTATTAGCTAACTTTGCAGTTGGGCCCTAATGCATTTTACTGTCCTTTAACCTCTAGGTCCATGGTCACCAACCGGTCGCTCGCGAGCTACTGGTCGATCTCGAGGCCTCGACCAGTCGCTCGCGAGGCGTCCTGTAAGCTCCGCCCCCCATTTCCCTCCCCCCCCCAGAAGCCCCACTACTTCCTCCATCTACTCTGGAGGTTAGTGTCGGCTTCTGGCGCGCTGGGGTTTGGCCCGCGGGGCTTCCCGGTGCAGGTAGGGGGGTCGGCTCCCTGGGCAGGCGTGTGCGCGCGCGAGGCTTTCCTGCACGGGAGGGCGGCGGGGGGTTGGCCCCTGGGCAGGTGAGCGCGCACGGGGCTTCCCTGCATGGAGGGGGGAGTTGGCCCCGGGGCAGGCGCGCACTCATGGCTTTCCCTCCGCGGGTGGGGGGGGTCGGCCCCCTGGAGAGGTGCACGCGAGGCTTTCCTGCACGGGTTTGGATCCGGGGCAGGTGCGCGCACCAGGCTTTCCTGCGGGGGGGGAGGGGGTTGGCCCCGGGGCAGGTGAGCGCGTGCGGGGCTTCCCTGCGCGGGTGGGGGGGTCGGCCCCCTGGGCAGACACATGCTGGTTTCCAGGGGGCGGGGAATGCTGGGAGGAGGGAGATGCAGGGAACTCTCTGCCTCCACTGGCATCCCACTCCCCTGTCCTCAACTACAGAATGCTGTCCCCATTCCTGTCCCCGCTCCCCGAACTCTGTCCCCAGCTACAGAACTGTCCCCACTCCCCTGTCCCCACTCCCCGAATTCTGTCCCCATTCGCGTCCCCACTCCCCGAACTCTGTCCGTACTCCTGTCCCCACTCCCTGAACTCTGTCCCCACTGGCACTCTGTCCCCTGCTGCAGAATCCTGTCCTCTGCCCTCCCAGCACCCTGTTCCCTCTCCGCTGCCCCCAGCCACAGTACTCTGTCCCCACAAAATGTATAATTATAAATTCTTCATTTTAGATTTAAATAGCATGAATAAAAAACAGACCATTTATTTCATAACTATAAACACATGATTTTAATTGTGATTTTAATGTATGTATCGCATAATTTAAAAATAAACTGTTTATCAGGGTGTGTAAGTAAGGGCTGGGGATAGCAAGTGATGGACAGGAGGAGAATAGAGAGGGCGGGGCTTCAAGGAAGGGGAGGGGCTTCAAGGAAGGGGCGGGGCGGTAGATCTTCACCTGTTCTGAGATTTAAAAAGTGATCTTGGGTGTAAAAAGGTTGGAGACCACTGCTCTAGGTTGTATTGGAGGGGGAAAATCTAGCTTCCCTGCAGAACTTAAATAGACTTGCTTGAGTTGTGGGGAAGCTGTACCATATTGTTCTGCCTGCAAGTAAGGGTAACTTCATTTGAGGATAGGATTTAGAGATCAGCTTGTTTAGTAGAGCACAACCCAGGAGTAGGGAACCTCTTTTGGATCAGAGGCTGCAGACCCACAGAAAAAATCAGTCATGGTCCACACAAGTCAGAAGCAGCAAAACAAAAAAACCAACCCCCACCCCCATTTTCTTCACACACCACAGCCTAGAGGACATAGGCTAGTAAATTTTGTGCTCCCACCCTCAAGTTCTGTGGTAGGGCCAAAAACAAGCTCAGTGTGGGAAACAGGCTTGGGGTCTGGGGTTTGGGTGGGAGGGAAGATGTGGAAGTTGATTGGTGGGTCTGGGAGTGTGTTAGGGTACAGGAGTGGATTACAGGCAGTATTAGCCTTGTCCAGTCAGTTAGCTGCCTTCACAGAGCCCTGAGCCTCTGACCGGGTGGGGCTGACTAATCACCTGTGAAACTCTGCTGCCATGCAGCTTAGAGGGAACACTGGTTACGGGGGCTGGGTGGGAGGCCACAGGGCTTGAGTACCAGCTCCCTAATTATGGGTGGGGGAGCCTCAAGCCTCTTGGGCCAGACCCAGGCAAGCTGGGGGCTGAATCCGGCCACAGGGTTGTAGGTTCTCCATCCCGGCGCAGCCTGTGGGAATGCCAGATACTGGTATCAAATTCTGCCTTTAGCAGCACTCTAAACTGTTTTTTTTTTTAAAAAGGAGATATGCAAATTAGTGCTGAATTTGCATAACGTCCAATTGCTTTTTCGACAAAGTAGTCTGGATGTAGTTTTTTTAGGGAAAAAACCCTTTCGAAAAACTGCATAAACTTCCTTTTTTAGGAAGAGTGGTTTTTGGAGTGGACGGACAGCTCCAGCCCCACTGCCAGAACAGCATGTTGCCCAAGGGAGCTGCTGCACCCCCGACTCTGCTGCCAGGTGGCACGTGGCCCCGATCACGCCGCTTCTGCTGGATGCCACGGCTGGCTTCTGCTCCCAGGCTGCTGCGGCCTTGGCCCCACTGCTGGGCGGCAGGCAGCCCCAATCAAGCTGCTATCACCGCTGCACCTGGGCTGCTGCAGCCCAGCCACCTCCCAGGCTGACATGGCCCAGCCAGGCGTCCCCTCTTGGGCTGCTGTGGTCTCAGCCCCGCTGTTGGGTGGCAGACAGTCCTATTTGTGCTCCACCCAGGGTGCTCTAGCCCTGCTGCTACGTACTCGCAGGTTTGCACCGGGCTTCCAGCTGTTGACCTGCCTGACCCGGTGTCTCATTCAGGAATGTCCGTGGTCATGCTGGACAATGGATGTTGCTGGACCAGAGAATCCCTATTTGAGATGTGCAATCTGTACTAGCATAGCAAACAGGACCTAAACTTTCAGTTTCCTTTCTTTTTAAATGTATTGGTCCAGTAAAATTTCTGTCAAACTGAAAATAGTCTGGTGGGTTTATTTTGTTGGGTTTTTCTGAAGGAGAAAACCCTTTCATGGTTCAGTTGTTGTTGGACTGCAGAACAAAAGACATTAGGAACTTGATCAATATCACTTGCAGGGGCATGCTAACTCTTCAGAGTCAAATGTCTTAAAAGCATGTCCTGGTTTCTGGGGCTGTAATGTGTTTATCCGAAGGTAGTTTTTAAATCTTGCCTGAGATGGATAGAGAAGACAAATGCCATATATGAGATCAGAGGTTCACTTTAACTGAAGGACCTTAGGACAGTCCCAGAAGTGAAAGGATTACATAGGCCTTTCTTGTTAGATACCTTCTTAATACTGAAATCTGAATTTCCCTGTATTCTGGTGAAGTGTAGCTGGATTATGACCAGCACCAGGTGAATTATGCTGCTTAAGGTAACCCTGAGTTCTTTCAGGCTCATGACTCCTGACTGTTGCAGGGAGTGATGGGAAAGGAGAGCTGAGTGGTCTTCTATATCACAGTCCTCTGACTTCTGCTTGGGATTTGAGGATATGGTTATAGATTTAATGAGGCTGGGATCAGGGTTGGCTGGAGAATATAAAAGGGAGCTGTCTTTGTACCTGAGCATAATGCAGTTACGTTGCTGCAGGGTTCAAGTCTATAACAGTCAAATCTTTAGTGAAGTTACAACTTTTTTCTTTGCTGTATTGTGTATGAGCTATTGCTGGCTGCTTATGTAATTCAAGGGGTTGCTACCTTCTCCTGGCCTTATCACAATGCTATTAAAGCATCAGGGAGTGTAGCTAATGAGAATAAACTAACCATTTTGGGATGGCTTTGATGTGGTCAACTGGGAATCTTAGTTTAGACATGAGGAAGCAAAGTCCATGTTCAAACTAATTGGGAAACCTGGCTTCTGTTCTAGGAATGAAAAGTTAATATCCAAGTATACAACAGATCCTCAGTAACACACTTGCTTAGTAAGTATGGGCTGAAGAGGGAGATGAGGCTTTTCTTCACCATGCTTACAAGGGCTAGTTATGTACAACAGTGGCTTCTTGGAATAAGCAGGTCAGTGCTTACCCCTTTCTACTGGGAGCAATGAATCTCCTGTCCCCAGTACAGGAAAGCTGTATGTCAAGACTGACTTTTTATTCCCACATTATTGTTGAGGGAATATTGCTTGCTCTGTGTGTGGGGGGAGAGGAGAGGGAAGAGGGAAAGGATGGGGGAGGGAGTTTACCTTAAAAGGAGATTTGTTCTGTGGCTTGGACTTGAAACAGTGGGTTTTCTTTTACCATAATATCCACTCCATTAGCAGAAAAATCTACTTACAGCGCTGTAGCTATGTATTCATTGAATTACCAGAAGACCTCGTATGTGTTCAGAATAAACATTTGGTGGTAGGGATCCAAGCAAAGGAGTATTTCATGGCCAGTATTTAGATTATATGTAAGGGAAAAGGAAAGCTCTGACTCAACCCCTTGTTGAAAATCCACCTACCTTAGAGTGCAGTTTCTGTTCTGTGGTGGTTGACACAAGGGCTGCGCTGACAAGGCAGTCAGTAATACCAAGCCTTCACTGATCTCTAAACAAGGTTGTTCAGTTTATTCTTTCATTGTAAAGATTCTCAACCTTTTTTTCTGAGGCTCCCTACAAAATACTATAAAAACCATATGGCCCTCATGTACCACAACTTGTTTTCTGATAATAAAAGCTAGGGCCAGTGTTATGGAAAGCAGGAAGGGCCACCAAAGGTTTCAGCCCCGGATGGCAGGGCTTGGGGCTCCAGGCTTCATCTCCATGCAGTGGAACATTGGCTTTCTGCCTTGGGACCCAGAAAGTTTAATACCACTTCTGCTTAGCAGATCCCCTGAAATCTGCTTACAGCACCTCCCCCTCAAGGGCCCAGACCTCTTGTTGAGAACCATTGTTCTAGAGCACTGTACAAACTCTTCTACAGAAGACGAACTTACTGTGAGCCATACAAAATCTCCAGGGCTTGGTTTCACTCTGAATACATGCAACAGACTTATGTTTCCAGGTTGCTGGCTATCATGGTGATGAGTTCTGGTTTAAGTACTGATATTCAAGTGTCTAGAGGCTGCCTCAGTTTAGTGTTATAATCTGGGTCTTTAATAGAACTGACATTTTATAGGCTGTTCTCCAGGCCTGCTGTGTGAACTGATTTAGCTCTCACAGATTAAGCTGATCTAATGACAGTAATGCACACCAGAGTTACTTTTATCATCATCTCCTTTTATAAAATATTCTGAAGTTTACTCTCTTGGAAGAGAGGAGGAAAAATGGGATGGCAAATTCTAGTCTGTATGACTGACTGAGCACATCTATCATTGGCTCAGTAAAGAGAAATCTTGGAAAACAGATCCTTTACCTGAAATGCTGTAGGAATTAAAAGCTTGTAAATCAAACAACTCTTATGTATTTTGATGATGATTTAATTAGGACTCCTGTTGAAGTGAGTCAGGGAATGGTAACATTATACTCAGCCTAAAGGGTAGGGTTTTTTCCTGCTTTATCTTGAGTGGTATTGAATTTGGTGTGGTGTTCCAATTGCAGCAGGGATTTAAAGTGTAGTGGGGAAAAGAGAGATGCGAACCAAACAGGAAACAGATTAGCTGCAGGCCTAAAATCTTTCTCAAGGTTAACTTCTCAAAACCTGCTGGTGGAAGTTGGAGCAATAAATACTGTCACCATCTAGCTGTGCTACAGGAAGCACCTGTTGGCATAGAACAGGCCATAACAAACACCACAAGGAAGGAGAAGCAAGTTCTATCCAATATGTCCATGCTATAAACCTGATGTGACTTCTGTACAGCCCATCACCATGGGGAGGGGTGATACTGCCTTGTTGTTTCTCTTGTAGTTCTTGAGGTGATACCAGTTCATCCTCTGTTGCTTGTGCTTTGCTGGCCCTTGAAGACCGCTCTTGATGTTCTCATTTTTCTTTTCCTCTTCCCTGCTCCTAACAGTGAAAGTCTCAGCTGTTGAGGTAGAGACACCAGATGAGCTCTTCGTAGAAAATGGGACAGAGGCAAGACTTCCATGCACATTTTCATCCCCAGAGGTGATCAGCAGCGCAGCATCCATCTCCTGGAGCTTCCAATCAGAGGGAGCAACAGCCCCAATATCAGTAAGAGCCCTTTGTCTGGGTTGATCCTGCTGTTTGGGGCAGGGCTGGGAGGGGGGGAAGTCTGGGGTGTGTTTAAAAGAACAAACACTTTGTGGTCAGCTCTGGTGTATTTTTTTGAGGTATGAGTGTGGAGCAGGTCCAACTTAATCTTGCTGCTCCTTCACCCATCTCTTATATAAACATTTGTTTTTAGCTGAGCTTGAAATATCTCCAAATGCTTGTACAAAGTGTCACATCCTGTGTTTTAACATTGGTTCTTTTCTTGGTGCCATGTAGCTTGATGTCCAAAAAGCCCAGTGGTGAGATCTCCTGCAGAAAGGTTGAGGTTAGTTTATACTGCATCTGGGAATGAGCCTCTCGTACTTGTACTAGTGGGACATGAGCTAGCATACTACAAGTAGCTCTGTGGGCATTGTGATTCTGGCAGACTTAGGCAAGTCACTTAAACTCAATCCTAAGGGGTTTGGTGGACTTGATGAGCTGCAACATCCATACAGCTATTTCTAGCACACTAGCTTGAGCCCTGCTAGTGAGTCTCTGGGCTAGGGGGGCTTGCTCTTAGCAGCAGTGTAGACCTATCCTTAGGCTTGGGCTACACTTAAACATTTGATTGACCTAGATACGATGCTTGGCTCTGACAAATTTAGCTCTGTGAGACAACTTACCCCCACAGTATTAGTAGGCAGGTCTAGCTACCACCTCTTGAGGGGGTAGATGTACTACAGTGGCAGAAACTTCAGTCACTGTAGCATCTACACTACTGTGGCCTCTCTGTAGCGCGCTGGTTTAGCACTTGTAGTATATATGCACACACGCCTTTTTTTAAGAGTGCCTCAAAGGGGAACAGCTAGGGAATAAGGGAAGAGCATGGGGAAGCTTTGGAACAGTGTGACCATGCCCTATGTTTAGGAGGGTGTGAGGTGAGGGCCTTATTTGTCATCTTTTGCCCCTTGGAGCTGTGTACTGGGACAGCTACTGAAGGGCCAGCAAGCTTTATTCATGTAAAAAATTTTGACTCAAACATGGAAACCCAGTTTGACCAGAGCTTTGAAGAGCTTGGTTTCCTAAAGAGGCTTTCTGTCATCTCACAACAAGCAAAGGACAGACCTGGACTGGGATGGGGAACAGGGAATGAGCATGTACAATGCTTTGGGTAGGCCTACATCCCCACTTTCCTGCTTCCAGCCAGTACATGCACTCTTCACTAGGGGTTCCCTGTAAGACGCACGCCTGTGCGGGCAGACACCAAGAATCTCATTCCCGCCAACCCTCTCAGCAGAGCCATGCAGCCCCACTGCTCCCAGGGACAGGGCCATGTGGCAGGTGACTGCTCACTCCAGGAGCAGCTTGGCAGCCACCATGTGACTTGCATGGCGGCTGCTGGACCTGGAGCCTAGGCCACAGTACTAGAAATAGCACCGTGGTCCAGCTCCAGTCCTGGCCCACAGGACAGCCTGCCTGCTGAGTGGCTGGCCCCTGGGAGCAGCTGAGGCAGTGGCTGCTGCTGGAGAGAGGACCATGATACTAAAAATAGTTTTCCCTGGAGCTGCAGTGCTAAGGAGAAGGTGGGAGTGAGGGGAGCTCTTGTGCTGAGGGCAGAAGGGGCCAAGGCAGGAGAAGAAAAGGGAAGGCACCAAAGGGCAGGGTGGAGGAAAGACAAATGCCAGGGGGCCAAGAGGAGACAATGAGGGGAAAGGCAGGAGGACGAGGGGAAAAGGCAGGGGGGTGGGAGAGGGGAGGGACAATGGAGGCAAGAGGAGGGGGAGGAATGGGTGCTGGGAGAAGAGGGGTTGAAAGCAAGGGTGGGCATGAGGAAAACAGGGGTTAGAGCAAGTCGTGTGTGAGAGCACAGAAGTGGGTGAGGAGAACTTGGGCTGAGGGGGCGGGCACCAAGGAGGAAGATGGCAAGGAGGCAGGTGTGGAGAGGGCAGGGGCAGTGAGGGAAGGGGGAAGCACCAGGAGGGTACAGGGGATAAGGGAAGGTACAGATGCTGGGGGATTGTGGGAGTGGAAGGTAGAGGGAAGTGTTAGGAGAGGAGCTAGAGAAGAGATGGGCACGGGGGAAGGGCTGGTGCATGGGTCAAGGAGGATGCGGCAGAGGTAGGTTCCAGGAGGGCTGAGGGGAGTGGAAAAGGCAGGAGCTAGGACAACAATGGAGGGGTGGAAGGAGGGCAGCAGCAAGTACCAGGGGAGCAGATGAAGGGAGGGTGGGAGACATGGCAGTAGAGGTGAAAAGGGAGAGGTTTATAGCTTGGGTGCCACAGTGGCACACATCCAAACAAGTGCACATGACTTCAATATTGGTTCACAAAACACAACTCACTCCGCTCATGGATGGAAGATCTTAGAGGGAATACTGCTCTTCACAGCCTCCCTTCCTCCTCTATGCCCTTGCAAGCTTCCCAGGAGTGTGGAGCAGCTCGGAGGCATGTTTAAGTTTGAAGCGGTGCAGGGTGTTGGAGCAGTGCAGAGGAAGAAGGGGTGAGCTGTACAATGCTGGCATCCTCAAGTTGTGGAGCTGGAGAGAAGTAGCAGGAACAGAGGATGAACTAGCTCCCCAGGCACTCTTCCATGGCATATAAATCCAAAACTTCCTGTGCACTGCAAGACCGTATAACTGTATGGCACAAACTCCTAGTATGCCCCTCCCTCAATATGGAGGGAGAATGCAGCAGCTCCATGAGTTAAGATTGTCAAGCGCTTCACTCTACACTTACTGGCTTTGATTAAAACAGTAAACAAATTTAACTACTCTGATAGTTTTAAGTGCTTATAAAGGACAGCAAACATCAAAGCAGATCATCTAGCAAATAAACGCACACACTAAGGTTAACATACTTTGTTGAATCATATCCAAACCTCTCACAACTTGACTGATACAAGCAGGCTAGCAGAATCTCAAGGTAGAAGCTGCACTTGCTTTACGGTTTGGAGAATACACAGGTTCTCTGAGTTGTGTTCCTATGGGAGCTCCACTCAGGTCTCAGTGTGTACCTGCGCTGGGGATCAAAGTTGTGCGAGCAGTGCCCCTTTGCTGCGCACTCAGCAGCCTCCCCACTCCTCTGGAGCCTGTGGAATGTGGAAGGAGCCTGTCAGTTCCTTTTCAACCATCCCTGGCTGAAGACCATACAGAGCAGTGCTCTTCTTCCTGACAGGAAAAACAGAAATCCTCTATTAGTTAGGTTGTTACTTCAGAGTTTTACTTAGTTCAACCTTTTTCAACACTTAGAAGGGGTGGGGAATGGGGGGAGGGGAAGTGGCAGCCGCGGTGACGGTGGCTTTTCTCCAACAATGCTGGGTTCCCCCATCTTCAAAAAATGCGATGCATGCAGAGACTCAGTGCCTACCTCAGATAGCCATGCCTCGTGTCAAATGCCTGTGGGAGTCTCCTGTGACACAGAAGTGCCCTCATTGCCTGAATGACAGCAGGGGCCACAAAAGACCACAAAATGTGGCTCAAGACTATTCTCTGGGAAAAGTCTCTTCAATGACCAAGGGACAAACCAGAGCAGGTGCAGACACAGCAAAAGCCCTTGGGTAGAGCAGCTTCATCACCCCGCGAAGGCTCTCAAGCCGCAAGGGCTTCCCTGGCATGCTCCCTGTCTGAGCTGCCTAGAGCCTCTCATTCCCTGGTGCCATCAGTCTCTGGTACCGCGGAGAAATGCAAGTCAGTCCCAGCCAGGAGAGCTGAGGCACAAACTAAGACCGCCACATCAACTGGTGCCACTGAGGCAGCAGCTTCAAATAAGCTGCATATGCCTCCTCCATCAGCTCCGGTGAGCTCTCTCTCTCTCTCTCTCTGCACCCAATCTGACCAGGCAGTGGTTTTTTTTTTTTTTTTTTAAACTGTCTCATGGCACTGCAGCACAAAGCGCTGCGCAAAACACAGCACGTACAAAAATCTCCTCAGTCTGATTCAAGAGGAGTAACTGGCTCACCACGCTCCACAGTGCAGGGGCATGCTGACACTTCAGAGTGGCCTCCGCTCACCTACACCGCTATCCCCAAAATCTGACGCTGGTAGCGGGCATAGGAGCAGGCTCTCATCAGGCCACTCCTCTCCATCACTAGCTTCCTGGCATTCATACAGGGACCACTCCCTTCAACATCCCATTTGGCCCAGCCAACGATGGATGTATCCCCAACATCAGCTCCTGTCTCAGTGGAGCCCCTGAGATACATAGTAAAGGTACCAACAGCATACCTACCATTCAAGGCACATATCCTCTACATCCCAGCAACATTGCACCTCTAGGCCAGAGGTGGCCAACCCATTAGTGATGAAGAGCCAAAATAGCAGTGGATAGAGTGCGAAGAGACACATACCGGGGGGTTGTTGAGCCAAAAAAAAGCCATGCTGGGGGAAAATAGGTGCCAGTACATGGTCCTGGGGCATACCATCACAAAAAAGCACTGGGAAGGGGTGAGAGGTGCAAGCTCTGGGAGGGAATTTAGGTGCAGAAGGAAGTAGAGAAGAGGATGCTGGCTCAGGGAGAGGGCTCCAGGCTGGAGAGTGTTGGGGTCAGGTAGAGGGTTGCGCTGAGCAAGCTGCAGGCTTGTGGCAGTGAGGGTTCAGGAGTTTGGGCTGGAATGTGTGAGAGGTTCAGGGCAGGGATGCTGGGAGTATGATTGGCTCAGGACAGATTTGCAGTGTGTGGATGGTGCAGGAGTGTTTTGGCAGAAGACTGGGGATGTGTGGGTGCAGGAGTTTGGGGATGGAGAGGCTCAGGAAAAGGGGTTCCAGTGTATGATAGGCTCATGTTTGAGGTCGGGGGGGGGGGGAGGGTGCAGGGTGCAGGAGCGTTATGATGCTGCAGCTAGATGGGGAGGGAGTGCGGGGGAGGGCTTGGCCCCAATTGGTGGCTTGTTGGCCAGGCTTCATTTTTAAATAAAATGTCAAACACAAACTGTTTCAGTGTTGTCTTTGTGAGTAGGGCGGGGAACCTGTTTTGAGTCAGGTTACTGACCCACAGAAAAGTCAGTTGGGGCCATACAAGTGAGATGCAAAAAAAATCCCTCCAAAAAACCCCAAGCCTCACTAATCTGGCCCCAACTGTGCTGGTGGGGTCAGGGTGCTGAAGCAGGGTACTTGTGGGGGGGGAAAGGGGATTGGCCGGGGGAGGGGACAGGGACAGCTGGGGCTAGTACCTGGGGATCCTGCAGCTGCACACCTGGTCTGGGGTCTCGGGAAGCGCATGTGCTGCTTCCCCTTCCTACAAACAGCCGGTGCATTTCCTGAACAGCTGGGTCTGTGGCACACAGGCAACTTTTTTCCCCTGCTGCCTGCCTGGGGGGGGTTGGGAGTCCCAGGACTGTGCCACCTCCAACTGCTCAGGAAGCATGTGCCCTGCTCCCCGTGACAGCCACGCACTTCCTGAGCAGTTGGAGCAGGCGCAGTCCCAGGACTACTACTCCTTCTCCTTCCCCTCCCCCCATGCAGGAAGGCAGCAGGGGGAAGGAAGTCACTGTCATGCCACAGACACAGCTTTTCAGGAGGCGTGCCAGCTGTTTAGGGGAGGGGAAGAGCAGCCTGTGAACTTCCTGAGAGACACAACCTAGCTCATAGCTGTGGGACCTCCCCCCCCCCCCCCCCCCCCCCCCGCCCTTCAAGCTGCAGGAAGCCGATGTGCTACCTCCATTTTCTCAGGAAGTAGTGTCAGTGTGGTCTTCTTGGGTTGGGAGGGAATGGAAGGGGCTGGGACACCTCATAACCAATTGATTGCAATCGACAGGCTGGTGACCATGGCGCTGAGCCTGCCCTGGTCTGACACCCTCTGGACCTGACTGATTCCAGATCAGGGATTTTTTTTTGACCGGGGAGGTAATTTCAGGCCTGCTGCTGCTTCCCCCTCCCCACTAGGCTTCTTTGTACCTCCCTTCCCCCTTATAGCAGCTGAGACTTCTCTCTTCCCTGCACCTCCCTAAAAGGCTTTCCCTCACAACTCAGAGGAGCTCAGCACCAGTTCTCTGTGCGCTCATGCACGCCAGCTGAGCTGCCTCTGTTCCCTTCTCTCAGCCCAGCTGAGCCCTGTTTTCCTGCACCTCTTGCCAGACCTGCTGAATCCAGAGCTGGTTCCCTGCCTCTCTCTCCTTCCCCTTGGGTATGTCTACACTGCCACCCTCTTTCGAACTAGGGTGGCTAACGTAGGCATTCGAAGTTGCAAATGAAGCCCAGGATTTAAATATCCCGGGTTTCATTTGCATCTTGCCGGGCGCCGCCATTTTTAAATCCCCGTTAGTGCGGACTCTGTGCCCGCGGCTACATGCGGCAGGGAGTAGGTAGCTTGAATTAGGCTCTCTAATTCAAACTACCATTACACCGAGGTATATTAAATCCCGGGCTTCATTTGCAACTTCGAATGCCTACGTTAGCCACCCTAGTTTGAACGAGGGTGGCAGTGTAGACATACCCCTTGAGTCTAGCCCCTGGGCAGCCCGGCTCACACAACACCCAGTTCTGAGCACCGCCCCAGCACCTTCTTCTCTCCCCCCCTCCCCCCCCAGGTGAGCGCTGTCCTGGCACCTCCCACAGCCCTGCTGAGCCCTGTGCCTGGTTCCTGGCACTTTCCTGATCCTGCAAGATAGCTGAGTTCCCTGCCTGCCAGCATAGCTCTAACCTAATGCCCAGTGCCACCATTATAGCCACACACATCTCCCTCCAGGCGCTGGGGTGCATGTGCTGAGTGGCTGGCTGTGCGCTTGCTGGAATGTGGCACAGAGCCACTGGCCTCAGTAGTACCAGCCGGAGCCACATTTTTTTTAAGTCAAAGAGCCATGTATGACTCATGAGCTTTGGGTTGGCCACCCAAGCTCTAGGCGGTACCCACAATTTGCATGCTCCTTACTTGCTCACCTGCCCTCAGTAATTTCAAGTGGGCTCCAGTGAGCATGGCAACTTACCTCAGTCAGATTCAGAAAGTTCTTCACATGAACCCAGATCTAGGTAGGAAGAAGCGGTAGACCAGATCTCTCCTTCTCCTCTAGCAGATGACCTGAAACATTTTCAGGAACTTTTCAAATAGGGTAGCACAATCACAAGACATTACAAGAGGTGCAGGTCAAACAATACAAATTATTCACCATATTACAACAATCAATATCCTTAAAGATAGTTTTACCCCTCAATGAAGCTATCCTTGCACCTTTAAATGCTTTGTGGCAAAATCCAGCTTCTGTTCTGGGGGGATCGCCCCTTTCACAGGGAACAATTGTTTGCTAAAAATACAGATGAGATCCTACACTCCATGAAGGACTCTTGTATGTCACTATGCACCTTGGGCATGTACACCCTTCCCAATAAGAAGCATAAATACACTCCCTAACAGAAACCGTGGGATTATAATTACAACTATTACAGGCAGCAGCAGAGGCCATATGATAACTGGCCCAAGCAATGCCCTGATAGGAGGAGGAATCAGCAAAACCAGCTGTCGGGGGGCTCCCCTCTCGCGTGGGGTTGCCGCCCCCATCCGGGGTGTAATTCAGACCACTTGGGTCTAGTTCCCAAGTGCAATGCCCCTGTATTAGGGGAAATACGTCCTCCCAGCCTAGTCCTTAGTATCCAGGCTCTGCGGCTCAGTCCTTCAGCCTGAGCCCCCACTCGCTGGGGTGCAGGGCCCTCCCTCTCCACTGGGCCCCGACCCCGGGCCCTATCAGTGGCAGGCGGCTCCCACCACTGGCTCGGCGGGGGTTCCTCCCCACAATGTGCTGAGCACTCGGGCTTTTCCTGCTCCCTTCCCCAGGTCACTTCCTGCCCCCGGCCTGTAGCGGCCCCACCTGGCGGTGTGAGTTGGGTGGCTGTAGCGGCACTTCCCCAGTCAGCATCGGGGTTGGCGGTGGCTGGTCCGGTGCCTGGGTCACGGGGGCTTGGCCGACGGCTCCGTCATTGGGGTCGAGCCTGGCTTGGGCCTGGCAGCGGCAGGTTTAGCAGGCCTGGCGCCTCCCTCTCTGGCGGCCCGATCTGCGACTTGGGCGGTTGGGCGCTAGCTCCAGCTCTGGCCGCGGTCTGCCCCTTCTGAGCAGGCCTGCAGCCTCTTGTACTTTGGCTCCCCTGGGAGCATGCCCAGTCAGGCTGTGTGGGTGGGACCCTCTCTGCCCCCGGGCACCAGGTGGTTTCCCTGGGCTTGAGTGCAGGGCGGGGTCACCCCGTCACACCAGCCCTCCACAAGTCAGTCCACCCACCTCTAACAAGCAGCAAATTTGAAGTTTTGGTCAGGGCCACTCCATAAGTCCAGTGCAGTCCAATGTCACCTTTGGTCACCACCTGAGACCTTTCTACCAACAGTGGGCCCAAGTTACCACAGACAAATGGGTCCTAGAGATTATCAGATTGGGTTATATATCCGCTTTACTTCCATGCCCCCTACCTAACATCCTAGCCGAAGGATGTTACAGGCAGAGGTGCAAAAGCTAGTTACCTTAGGAGCAATAGATCATTATCAGTAAAGAGTCTACCCCTTTGGCCTTTCTGCAGCCCCTCAAGTATTTTCAAAGACCCTAGCTGTAGTCACGGCCTTTCTCAGAAGATCAATATCGTCCCTTACCTAGATGATTGTCTAATCAAAGGCCCTACCTATCAGCAAACTACTATCATGATGGCTATTACCAGGGAATGTTTTTCCCAACTTGGCAAAAGATAGAGTTCATTGGTGCATTGCTAGACTCAGTTACAGCAAGTGCCTACCTCCCGCCACAAAGATTCAGGGTCATCTGCGACCTCGTTCAACAGGTCAGACAGGCCCCCTTCTCCATGGTCCGGATGTGCCTTCAATTACTAGGGCATATGGTGGCCATGAAGTTTGTGGTCTTGTTCGCAAGGCTGCACGTGTTGCCTACAACATTGGCTTGCAATCAGCTACATACCAACCTGTCGCTGCCTCGCAAAGCACCTGTCGCTTTCTCTACCAGTGTTCCAGTTCCTCCAGAGGTGGATGTCTCTGAACAACCTCCTCATCTGTATACCCTTCCACCGACCAGACCGTTCAGTTACTATAACAGATGCATACCCGTGGGCTGGGGAGCCCACTGTGGCGCAGCGTCAATACAGGGTACATAGGCCCAACACGAGAAAGTTTCACATCAGTATCCTAGAGCTCAGGGCCATTCGCAGGACTTGTGTCCGTTTCCTTCCCCCGATAAAGGGCAAAACTATCTGTGTCCTCATGGACAACACACCATCTATGTTTTATGTCAACTGGCAGGTGGGTGCCTGATCTCACACTCTATGTGCCAAGGCAGTCTGATTCTGGAACCGGTACATCAGAAACTAGATAACCCCAATGGCCATGTACATACCAGGACAACAGAATGTGAGATCCGACAAACTGAGCAGACATTTCTCAGATCAGCACGAGTGGGAGTTCAATACTAATGTCCTCCTTTCAATCTTCCACACATGGGGCTTTCCAACTATAGACCTCTTTGCAACACCTCATAACTACAAATGCCACAGACTCTGCTCTCGGGCAGGACTAGGCAAGAGGTCAGAAGGGGATGCCTTCACCATCTGCTGGACAGCTCCACTACTTTATGCCTTTCCACCAATTCTGCTTATCAGCAGAGTGATCAACAAAATCTGATCCAATTGGGCCACAGTAATCTTAATAGCCCCAGCCTGGCTGAGACAGCCCTGGTTCCCTTATCTACATTCCCTGTCGATAGATCAACCTATCCCTCTTCCGGTGGTGCCGAATCTCCTCACACAGCACTATGGCAGTCACCTCAATATCAAAACTGTGAAACTCACGGCGTGGTTTCTCCATGGTTCCAGAATGAAGAACTCACCTGTTCAGACAGGGTTAAACAAATTCTTCTAAACAGTCAGCGCCCCTCCACAAGAAGCACCTCTCAAAACAAGTGGATGCGTTTTCAGCAATGGTGCATGATGTACAATTTGAATCCCACCACAGATGCCATACCTACCTTACTCGACTACCTCATGGACCTTAGCAACATGGGCCGCTCCATCAGCTCTGTTTGAGTCCACCTGGTGGTGATCATGGCCTTCCATGATCCGGTAGATGGCTTCTCTCCACACATCCCGTGGTGAAGTGTTTTCTCAGTTTTACAGAAAATGCATCCAAACCTTGGCCCCACGGTGCCACAATGGGACCTGAATTTGGTCCTTGATACACTCACGATGCCACCCTTTGAGCCATTAGACACTATGCCACCACAACACGTATCTATGAAGGTGGCATTCATAATGGCAATAACATCAGCAAGAAGGGTAGGAGAAATTGCAGCCCTCATGGCTGACACTCCTTTCACTACATTTACCTCAGACCTGACCTCAAGTTCCTCCCTAAGGTTATATCCAACTTCCACGTAAATGAACCGATTTATTTACCTGCCCATTTCCCTAAATCTCATGCCTCCCCCAAGGAGGCTGTATTACATACGCTGGATGCAAGGAGGGCAATTGCGTTCTACCAGTCTAGACGTAGCCCACATGATCACTGCAGGAGAAGTCTAACACTCATATTTGCTATGATAAGCCTGTAATTTAGGGCAGGCATAACATACAGGACCTGTTGATTCGGAACAAACTATGCCAGACTATTTATCACCTCTTGCCTTAAGGATGTTTTCCTGAGATGGTGCCTTCACTTACCTCTCCTCAGGCCTTGGAGACTATAAGCATGCATATTGCCAGAGTTCTGTGCATGATTGCTGACACAAACTACAGAACTAAGTGCTGAACTGAGGTATGCGTGATCTCAGAGGATACACATCTTCCATCTGCTCAGCTACACCTCACACTATTAGGGTACGTCTAAACTACAAGCCTCTGTCGGCAGAGGCATGTAGATTTGTTTGTTCAGCAAAGGTAAATGAAGCCGCGATTTAAATGATCGCGGCTTCCTTTACATTTACATGGCTGCCGCGCTGAGCTGACAAACAGCTGATCAGCTGTTTGTCAGCTCGCCGCTAGTCTGGACGTTCCCCCTGTCGACATCAAAGCCCTTTGTCGGCAGCCCCGGTAAACCTCATTCCACGAGGAATAACGGGGATGCCGACAAAGGGCTTTGATGTCGACAGGGGGAACGTCCAGACTAGCGGCGAGCCGACAAACAGCTGATCAGCTGTTTGTCGGCTCAGCGCGGCAGCCATGTAAATGTAAATGAAGCCGTGATCATTTAAATCGCGGCTTCATTTGCCTTTACTGATCTGTCTAATCTACATGCCTCTGCCGACAGAGGCATGTAGTCTAGACACAGCCTTAATGCAGCTGAGGCCCTAGCAGATAAATGCAAATTCAACTCTTAAACACAAGTAATGGCAAGGTTTTTGTAGTCCTTCATGTCTGCTAATGGCACAAACCCAGTGTCTATTGTTAGGTGCAGGGCACAGAGTGAAGGTTTTATTGCAGGGTTACTGTGCTACCTAATTCATTTCATGGTTTGACTAAATTTAATTATCTGAAATCTCTGGGTTCTGCAAATGCATGGGTAACCTTTACTGTGACATTTAGTAGCATAATAAAGTTGGCTATTTTGTATACATTTGTACTTGAATCTTATTTTAATGTTGCTGTTTGAACATCTCTGCATTATCTGTCTTCTGTATTTAAATACTGTAGTCAGACTTAGTGTTACTCTAACAGTCTGCCATCTTAAATTAACTTATCTAAAAAAAATGTTGGGAAGAGAACTCCTTCCCCATCACACAGCAGCCAAAACTATTTTGGGTCTAGCTCCTTCCTGTTCTCCATTGCATGGACTATGTTAACCTCTCCAAAGATGAATATGCAAGTATTTAATACTCATCTTGCACTGTAGTTGCACCTAGATGCCTCAATCTGACTTGTGGTCTCACTGTGCCAGGTAATGTGTAAATGCATTATTATGGTAAGGATTGTCTTAGGCAGTGGTTCAGTGATTGGCCACTCTTCCCATTAAGGAGCTCTTGGATCATTTCCCACCTGCTTGGTTTAGATCATACCCCTCTGGTTTAGCAATACAAGAAGTATTTGTTTGTGTTTGTGAGTTGACACACGTGTGAATCTTTACCATTATAAAATCCAGGTTGAGATCCCTGGGCCTACAAAACAAATTCACGGTGTGTTTGAAGACTAAGGCATAGAGTGGCTATTTGACTGTTCAATCAGTGGAGCGAAAGCATACGATCTGCAAAGGTAGAAATTGCAGGCCTCTGAAGGAATTCTTGCCTTTGACTCCTAATATGGTTTTGGAATGAGCCCAGCAGATCTGAAGGTGCTCTAATAGTGAAGGAGAGGTATAAGCTTTGAAACTCTCTGACCTGGATGTTTTTACATACTCTCCTTCCTGGTTGCAGTTTTTCCATTACTCTCAAGGGAATGCATACCATGGGAAGGACACACAGTTTAAGAACAGAATCAGTTGGGCTGGAGACCTTAACAAGAAAGATGCATCTGTCAGCATAGCAAATGTGCAGTTCCGGGACAACGGTACTTACTTCTGCGATGTCAAGAACCCACCTGACATAGTCGTCAAGCCAGGAGAAATCCGACTAAGAGTCGTGCAGAAAGGTACCTCCCCTCACTTATTCTTCTTTCCTTTAGGTGCTGTTCTGGGCCTGTGAGACTGTTTTATCTCTAGTCTCCCAAGTTCCAACAGCCACTCCCAGGCTTTGTTGTCAAAGTTACTTTCTGAAGCTATCAGTTCTAACCCATTTTTTGAACTTCATCCACAGTTTTCCCAAATCCTAATTTTTTGAATGTTCTAAAGTCTGCAGACAAATCCCATTTCTCTTGCATGGCTGTCAGGAGTCAACAGGTTGCTTGCTTTAAGAGTGAGGTGGAGTGTGGGCTTGGTTCTGTTATGCTGGAAAATTAACATTTTGTCTGTCTTCATGTTGGTGAAATAGATGCTTGGCTTCATGCTGTTTGAATTTCAGATGATAGAAGTCACTCCTTTCAGAACAGGAACCAAAAGAGCAGAGATTATTAAGTGATCTAATCAAGACCTATGGATTGTTTATATTTAAGGCTATTATCACTCTGAGATCATAAAAAGCAGAATTGTTAAAATTTCCTAAATAGTTATTAGAAACGGTGTTGAAAGAATTTAACAGGTTTACAAGTCATTTCAAGCAAAAATGAAACACTAAGCATTACAGCAGCACTGAGTTAATGTATGTTTAGAGAAATCCTATGCAGTGATATAATCAAATTTCTCAATTCAGCAGGGTGTTATATTATAGGTGACCTAGACATGTTTTATGTTTCTCTCTGAGCTACTCTGATTTCCATGAAGCTAAGGATCCATGTTCCTCTTCTAATTCAAATGACTTACAGTGTGTTTGTGACTTTTGACATGTAAAACTGATTTGGAAGGCTCTTGACTTGAGAGGTCATTGAGCTTACTTTAAGTGGGGTTTGTACCAGTTTAACTAACTTGCTTTTACAAAAACACTTATTTAAATCAGTGGGACTTCTTATGCAGACAAGGCCTATACCCAAAACCTGATAATTAAACCTGTGAATCTTGTGTTAGCCTGTGGCTGGATATCTTTCTTTCTCTCCTGTGAGGTACTAAATTCAAAGTCTCTATAAAATAGATCAATTTTGATAACTTATTTTAATTTTTTAAAGATATAATAAATAAAAGGTCTTAAGCTACCTACATTGGATTCCTTCAAGTCTTAAATAGCTTTGCCATGGCAACCTTAAACAAAAAGAACATGCATGTAACTGGTCTCTAACAGGCATTACAGTTTAATCCAGGGGTGGCCAACTCGCAAGCCACATGCGGCTCGTCAGAGAAAAAAACTGCGGCACCTGCAGTTCTTAAAGGGACAGAGCCGGAGTAGCAGCGTCCTGTGCAGACTTCAAAATGGATGCCTTCAAAATGGCCAGCTTAAAAGGGCAATGCCTGCTCTGCTCTTAAAATGACAAACTGTGGTAGTTTTTTTTTTTTCCTCATCCAAATGGCAGCTGGGGCTTTTTTTCCCAACTTTTTTTCTCAACTTTTTTCCCTTGGCTCTTTGCGCTGTATCCACCACTTTTTTGGCTCTTCGTCTTTAACGGGTTGGCCGCCCCTTGTTTAATCTATGGTTTTGCAGTGTCATGCTGAAGTTATCTAATTGTTTTACCTCAAGGCTGCTTCCATTGTCCTGATCTATCAGTCACTCCCAAGACATTCATCAATGTAATGCAGGTTTATCTTGTTCACAGGTGTAAGCCCTTGTAATCAATTCTTCCTCTCTTTAGCCATCCTGAATTTGAAGTGGATGCCTGAGTTTACATCTCCTTGTTAACCTTGCTGACCATCTGGTGTTGAAGTCTTCTGTATATTGTCTTCCTACATTCCACAATAGCACAAGACAGTTCATTTCAAAGAAAGCAATTTCCCTTTCAAAGGAACAGGCAAGATTTCTTGCAGACTTACAAAGTTAAAGAGAATTTTAAACAATTTACTAACTTATAATACCTAATACAGAATATATTTCAATACCTAGCAGATGCTATAAAATAAAGCTTATGAAACAATCTACATAACTTTGTAAAACAAAGCTCTAAAATAAAGCTACAGTATATAACTACTACTGTGTGTCAGGCCAAAAGGTAAACTGGGTTGGCCTAAAACAAATATTGCTCCAAAAAGATGTTTGTAAACTGCACAAGAAAATTTTGGCCATTTCAGAGATGATGGAAATTTCCCTGGACAAGGCAACATGAACTATTGCAGGAATTCAAGGGATGCCTTTTTCCCCCCTCTAGATGGTGAGACGGTGACATGAAAGACTTGTATTCAAGACTGTCATAAGTAGGGGATAACATTCTCATTTGCCCATATGGGCTTGCCAAAAACAGGCTAGACTGCTCATTAATAATTGGCTAATGGCTCTTTTCTGTGTTCAGCTATTTGATCCTTGAGACTGAAGTTTCTGCACAAAAAGTCTTCCTAAGACTAACCATTGCTTAGATTTAAAGGACAAAGGTGGCTGTTTGCAGGTGATCACCCAGACATTGAGGTGTCTAAATACTGGAAATACCCTCGATGGCTTTCTTTTGCACAATTAAAACCATAAACCATCACCTACCCCATATCTCTAACTTTACATACAAGGTTGATACACCAAAATAAGATACACAGCTTCAGCAGATTGCGACATTAACATTAATAGGGTATGAGGGGTATTTTGTCCAAAGCATTTTCGAGTTCTGCCTCTTTGTATCCATAAGACAATTTCATAAAGCACTGGGAAATCTGTCACACCATATTAACTGTTTCTTTAAAATCCTAGGAAGACAATGAAATCTGGGACTAAAGACAGATACAGCTGTCATTAATACCTTTATTGAAACTTGACTACTTGTATGTTCAATCTTAAACTAAGTTTTTACAAATGTTCAGATGCTTGCAAATCAATCTCACTAATAGTTCCATATGCATAATTTGCCAGGTGGTAAATTAATATTACCAAGTTAGCTACTTCTCAAAATGTGTCTAGGAAACAGTTATTTTTTTAAATTGGATCCACTTCTGTTAGTGAGAGAGGGGTCCTGAGGAAGAGCTTGTGTAGCTCAAAAGCTTGTGTCACCAACATAAGTTGATCCAAAAGCTTTTGAGCTACACAGAGTTCTACTTCAGGACTTCTCTCTTACCAGCAGAAGTTGATCTAATAAAATGAATAAAAAAACACTGTATACAAAATGTAGCTGAGTCAGGTTTGTGACTTGACAAGTATGCATTATATATTTTGTTTTAATTGAGTCTCATTCTGTAACAGGAAACTGGTCACAGCAAGATTTGCTCTTTTCACAAAAAACCCTGAATAGCATTAATATATTTTGTGGTTTCAAGTGCCCAGCTTCTCAGTTAAGAGGAAGAAACTTTTTAGCTTGTGGGCAAAATAATGTTACTGTTATTTGAAAACATAGTTATTGTGACATCAAAGTCTACAATATTGGTAAATTTCAGATGAATTATGAATAGTTTTAAACTGTTACCTGAATATTTAGGAATGAATTGTATCTGAGCTAGGAGTATAACTACTAGAGATGTAAAATCCCATTTAATTAGGTAATGGCCAGATGAGGGCAGGTTGGGGTGGGGAGGATGGGCTGCCTCAGCAGCATTTCCAGCTCAGATGTGAAAACAAACAAAGTGGCTGTTTTCTTCCTCCTCACACCATAGCAAGTCCACTTATCTCTGCACAGTGCTTAAGTGTCTCTCCCCTTCTGCCTGTGAGGAGTGATGCATCCTCTGGGATTCCTCTTCCTTAAGTGGGGAATGATCTCAGTGGACCAGATGGAAGGGCCTAGAGAGGACATCCTGCCTCCAAACCAGAGGCTGATAGCTCCCATTCTTTTCTAGTTCCTAAGAGGATACTAAGGAAAAGTAGTTCAACTGCAAAACAAGAACCAATAAAGTGAAAATGAAAAGATGGGAACAATAAATATGTGCTCATCACTGGTTTCTACATATACCCCCCCAAAAGTGGGGTGCCCATTGTAATAAGTACCAGGGCCTCATACAGGGTGCAGAAGAAGCAGCTTGCCTCCTCCATGACATCTGCTAGAGTGATGGCAGAGACTTTAGCCCTTACAATGAATGGGCAGCTCATTCAGGAAGTAGGGAGCAAAACAGAACGTGGACAGGACCAACTGCATAAATATTCCATAAACTTAGTGCACCTGTGCAACGAGATGTAGTAGGCATTACAGTATCGAGTACAGCAACCTCTATACCCTGCAGGGCTTGCTGTGGGAATGCCTTATGTGGACATAGTACATCATGAGCAATCTGAAATAAATGTCTAATGTGGAAACTCTGCTCCCTTGAAGCCTTGACTAGTTCAACTGTACATGGGGCAGGTTGCAGTGGTGCAGTTAACTAAAGCAGATGCAACTGTGGACTGGCTTGTTCAAACTCTTATCTTAATTGTGGACCTTGAAACAAATGAAAAGTGTGGAAAACTTTGCAGTTATATATTATCGCTTTTCAAAACAGCAGTGGTTTAGTTAATGCACAGACTTCCATTATAAACCACCTTTGTGCTTATTTTGTTTTTGTTTTCTTCTTCTGGCTGTTCTGGCTCGGTCTTATTCAAAAGGTGTGTGTCAGAGAAAATTTGAGCAAACTAATATTACTCTTCCATTAACCTGAAAAGAAAACATTACAGATATGTACCAGCAGTGTTCCCTCCAGGTGTGGAATACATGTTATGTGCACTGATGCATTTGGTGATGTACATCACCAGTAGAAACAAACATTTAGATTTAAATATATACTTTAAAAAAATTACCATCTGAACAATTATTCCAGTCAGGGCAGATTAGGCATTTTAGAACTCAGTACTCCAAGAATTAAATTGAAGTGTAAGAGAAATAAAAATGATGAAATGCACAGACCAGTCAAAACACTAAAATAACACACTTTTGAAAGAACAAAATTCCAGCAAAAATGTGAGCATTGCAAGAGGTACCATGTAGTAACAGCAACAATAATACAAGTATGTGTTGGGGAGATGGAGGGGAGTGTGAGAGTCCCAAAGACTGACACACAGATGGTGTAGATGTAGACTTGCTTTGCTCACATGTATAATCTTGAATTATAGTGGTGCTGTATGCATGCTGCTTAAAAAATAATACGCTGTTGTATAGCTCGTCATTAGATCTCCATATGCGTTAAAGCAGTTATGCTCATTTCTTCCTTCAAATGTACTTGCTCTTTCCAGCCAACCTCAATGGGATTTGCACAGTTGTACCTGAGAACAAATTGATTAGTAACATGAGTTCAGATTCTTGTTATACAGTTAACTCTAAATGCAAGTTCTATCCTTGGTTTATGGAAACTTTTGTTTTTATGTAAAAGTACTCTGAATGAATGCTCAGAACAGATGGGACTCTCTTTTCCTCCATTAGCTTTTACATTTGTGCAGCATGCATTCATCCTTGACTCAAACTGTCTCCTGCTCTGAAAACGGGAGGAAGGAGACTTTTTACTAATTGGAGAATGAAACAAAGTGTTGAATCTTTTTTTCTCCCTCAGACAGTCTGCCTGCATTCCCCATTGGCGTGGTGGTAGCAATAGCCGTGGGTGCGACTCTAGGTGTCTTGCTGCTCATTGCTGTTATCGTGTGCATCGTCAGAAAGAAGAACTCTAAAAAGCATTATTCTGGGTAAGATGACATACTTTTTCCAGTGTGGTGGGAGTTATGGTTAGGCAGTGAGGGAAGAGTGAAAGGACCATATGTGGTTGAGAGGATATAGTTATCATTTCAACCAAGTCCTGGCTTCAGCTAGCAATCCATGACCTCCTCAAAGAGATATAGTACAAAGACAAGGAGTTAGTCTGATAGTTGGGGAATTGTCATTCCTATCTGCTCTTCAGGCTTATGTTTTATTATTGGTATCTTTCTTTGTGATACAAGTTAAAAGACAAGTCTACCCTCAAGTAGTTTCATTATGATGAAAACAGGAAGCACTTTGATTTGGTTTCAGTCTGTATTAAATAACAGCTGCCCTTAGTGTTTTTTAAAAATGAAATAGTTGGAATATTCTACTTTTTAAATTTATGGCATGTTAGTAGTGCATATTATTTGGCACCATTAACATAAAATAAAAATGAGAAATTCATAAAATAAAACACACTATCCAGAATATTTTTTAGAAGTTCTGTTTCTTAGGAAACCTTTTGAAAAAGATAGTTTTTAGTTTTGATGTTTTGGCATTTTCAAATTAGTTTTCTTTCCAAGTTTTCAGAGAAATGAAAATTGAGTTTTGACCTGCTTTTTGTTAGTGGTTGTATTACTGGTAATAAATGTCTGAGACAGAATGACTCCTGAAATAACTGAGGACACTAGGGGAGCAATTAATGAAAATTTTCAGTGGTGGAACAATGAAGGATGTAAGTCTTAAATTATATCCTGTGGGGAAAAACACACAGGCTGGTTTGAACTGGTTGAAAGGTCTTTGTAGGCCATGGCCTGGAAACTATATAAAATAACAGATTCTGACTTGAGGGGAGAGATGCATCTTAACAATTGACAGACATGAGTCTGGGACCAACACAGAAACAGACCTGGTGTATTAGACAAACCAGGATCTCCATTTGGAAGGTGAGTTACCCCCAGGTGAGCTAGGCTTGTGTATAAGCTGTTTATGTTTCTTTGAAATGCTTTTGCTTTGAATAAATAGTACTTTGCTTTATGAAAGCTGGCTGAGTCACTCAATGACCCTCTTGCTGTTCCTGAGAGAAGAGAACTGCACATGCTGAAATCAGACCTGCTGAGGCAATCATAGTGAATTTCTGGGGGCTACAGCCCAAACCCCAGTCTAGCGGGAGCAAATTACAGGATTCCGCCCCAAGGAAGGTGAGCACAAGAGGCTCAAAGCTGAAACCTAAGGGGGAGAACTTCAGAGAGACTATGAAGGAGTCAGAGGAGCAGTTACTTCTGGTACTCTGCCATATGTGGTGGTAGCAGGTGTGGGGTCTATGACAGTAGTACATTTCAAACATTACCAACAGCAGTGAAAACAAGTACTGTAGAAAGAAGCACAGAGAAGTCAGTCATTTGGGGGAAGAGACAAAATAGCAGGAAAGAAGAGTTCTGAGTAACTAGAAAAAATTAACTGGTGGATTATGCAAAAATTGCTAAGCTGAAGAATGGACAATGGCACAGCTGGCTCACTGTCATACTTTGAGGACAAGAAATGATATTCCAAGGTCATAAGGGCACCCACATCTCAGGGAGAGATGGCAGAGACTGAAGAAGACCTTGAAGACCGCTTCCTAGCAAGAAGTGGAGAAAAGGAAGATGACAAACAGCAATTGGGCTTCATCCAGTCTGAATTCACTACTTCAACGGTTGGCATGGAACAGTCTCTGTAATTTGATGGGGGAAAAAATTGCAGCTTGAAAGGGGCAGGCTACTCTTGGAAACTCAGAGACTTGGGGACCACGAGCAGCAGTGTCAGCCCAAAGACAAACAGGTCCACTGAGAATGAGAAGAGAGAGATCAGTAGCAGGAAAGAAAAGGAGTACTAGCTGGAACTGGAAGTGCTGAGCACCCCATGATTCAGTAGAGGGAGACAAATCCCATATGCCTGATGCCTCTGGGTATAGACTCCAAAATTGTTATCTTCAGGAATAGTTGCATTAATAAATGCTTTTGAAATGAGTTGTGAATTGAACAGAGTGGCCATGAGGATATGGTGGTGTTTTGACTCTGCTGCTGACGGGGGAGCATTCATCCATATGACCAGAGAGGACTATAGAAACTATGAGCAACGTAAGCATGTGTTACTGCTATGATTAAACTGACAGCTGAAGTGCATAGAAAAATTCTAGGGTGTTCAGGAAAAAAGGGGATATGAACTATGCTGAGATTACCAGCTGCAACCCCCATACTTGCTCCCCCAATTTGGGTTACAAATAAGCTTCCTGTCTCACCCAGGCTGGCAGCATATTCATTAGCCTAATGGTAATGCATATAATCAGAAACTGGGGATCCGGCCTAAATGGAGGTTCTGCTCTACTTGAGAGGGAGGCCACTTCAGTGGGGCCCTGGATTAATAGTGAAGAGCAGTAACAAACTGGATCATGTTTCTGGAAATGCCTCATCTGTAGAGCCCTGCATGGATACAAAATTTGTATCTGCATCTGTCGTCATATCTGCAAAAATGAGCCACAGATAAAAGTGGATAGCCATGGATTTGCTGGGCTCTACTCACCTGTCTGCAGAGGCTCATTGCAGTTGTGAAAGGTTGTCTGCATTTCAGTCTTAGCATGAACTTCGTGGCTGAGTCTCCAGAGGGAGGGAGTCACACAGACAACTCATTTGGAGCACAAACAACTGCACATAGCCTTCATAGAAAAATGACATGAAACTAAAATAACAGCTCTGGCCTGTTGTGAGACACCCTATCTGGAGCTGATTGGCATAAGATTGTGGCTAGCGATCAGGACCTGAAGTGTATTAGACTTCCCAGGGTTGATCTCCATGTGGAAGATGGGTGACCCACCTAGTATGCTAGCAATGTGGATGAGTTGTTTCAGATGTTTTATCTCAAATGCTTTTTTCCTAAAAAGATAGTTGCTTTCTGAAAGCTGTCTGGTAACTGGATAACCCTGTAACTGCCCCTGAGAGAGAAGAGCATCATGTGCTGAAGTCAGACCTACTGAAATGATCACAGTGATTTGTACGAGTCCACAGTCTAGGACTCCAGTCTGTAGGGAGAGACTCATTGGACTCTGCTCTGAGAAAGGCGACAGCTTCAGGCCTGGTACCTAGATGGCAATCCCTCGAGATCATCAGGAGATCAGAGGTGCAATTTAACTTCAACTGTGATGGTGTCTAAAGAGCTCTTCTCCATCCCTTTCTGATCCCGTCTGGAGACCTTGGAGAAAGGGGGTTTATTAGAGTCCAGTGGTAAGACTGAGTGAAATGAAGTCAGCGCCATGTGCTCAGAACTTATTGTAGAAAACCTGGCCTCTTTTATACATGTTTTTTCCCTATAACTAAAGGAAGCATGCACCTACACTATATGTGCTCTATCATGATTCAAATGCCTTGCTTCAGGTTGTTCCACTCTCTAGTGCTTTTCAGATGAAGGATGGCAGCGTGGGTGCCAAAGTTGAATCAGTAATATTTGTGCACTGTAAATTTTAAGATGTAACTACTATAGGTTGCTTTCCAGCAAAGTTATCCTTGAACTTAATACCGCTTTCACTGACCATACCAGCCCTGCATGTGTTGGTTAAGGGGAGGACCAGATGTGCTGAGGTTGCTGTTAATATCACCACCAAAGGCTCTTGGACTAATTTTAAAATGAAACTAACCCAATATGTGGCAGGTGTAATGCACAGATTGGGATAATAGTTCTGTCTTCAGCTCAAATGGGGAGGGAGGTATTAGGGTGGTGTTGGGAACCCTTGCATGGCAATGCCAAAACTTCCATTCTTACTCTGACTTTTTTTTTTTCTTTTGTGCCTTGATATGCTGGGATTGGATCCTGCTTACTTTCCTTTCCTTACAGAGATCCTGATATAGACGCCAGATTGGGAATGTAACAGGGCTGGGTCTCCTCTTCCAGTCCCACTAGACACCATGGTAACTAATCACATTGGTGGTTGCTGTTAATACCTGTGTGTATGTGTACACATTTCCTCTTCCCTTGCTGACTAACCAGCTAGTTCTGTGCTAACATAACTCCATTGTGACTTGTGCTGGACTCCTATTGCAGACTGTTGGCCAGGGGATGGCACATTTCATTGGGTGCTTGGGTTTCATTGTCTTGTGTCTAATTGGGGTGGAAATGCTACTTGTCCAAAACAATGTATCTCAATCTCTTCTAGTAGTGCACTCACCAATGGGCTAGAACTTAGGCTATTCAGAGTTCTTCCCTGTGGGAATACAATTTCTAAATTCCCAGTGCCTATTTCTCTGTGACAGTAATGATGGATTTCTAGAGTACCCATCACCATGATCTCTAGGTGCACAAATGTCTTAAATGCCGTTAGGTACAATATTGACTTGTAGGAATATTCAGTCAACCTTAGAAATTCATTGTAACCCATTTTAGCCACTCAAAGGGCTGCTCTTACTTAATTTCAGCCAGAGTAGAAGCTCACTGCTAAATCTCCAGGTCCCTTTCCCCTGTATTCCCCTTTTTATGTCATGTGTCTGAGATGCTGGCTCTCTAAAGGTTTGATTTAATCCTTTGGATAATAAAAAGGTTGGCCTGTGAGGAGTTGCATTCTGCTCAATGTCATTGTCATTATTCATGTTTGTATTTGCTGCATGTCTTGTATGTGCAAGAGGTGGGGCATTGTGGGGAAGAGAGAGGTTAATTAGTGGGCAGAAGGGTGGTGTTAGAGAGCTCCTATATTCTATGTTTAGAAAAGTGGCCTGTTTCTATAGTGTATCTTTGGGTAAGAAGAGAAAGGTAAGGCCAGTGTTCAAAGGAACAAGCTGCTGCTGGGACCATTGTTTCTTCTTAAATCTAGATTCATCCCAGATATGTGGATGTTTCCTACTTCCTTCCTCCCTAGTCTCTTCTATGGAGATTGAAAGCTGCAGCTGTGGAAGTAGATTTAGCTGAATTAACTTTACTGCTGTTGGCCTCCTGCCCAAAACTGCTCCTGGAGTTGTTAAGTGAAATATCTTGGAATTGTCATGTTACAAGTGTAAGGGACTGCAGTTTTATAACCCAGCCAGTCTACTGCTTGTGACTACTATGATAGCCATTACAGGAACTGACATCCAGAGAATAAGAGATTGTCTGGGATTCTAGATAAACTTAAACAACAAATAGTCTGATAGCACTTTGTTTATCCTGTACAGACTAACTTGGCTATTCCCTGAAGCTTTTGAACATTCATGGGATTCTAGAATAATTCAAGTGAAATACAAAAGAATTTTCCAGGAGGCATATGGGAAAAAACCTATGTAGCATGGAACAACTGGTGGCTGTGACCACTGTTGTCTCTAGTTATGGGTGAAATCCTCACTTATATGGGCTGAGGAAGGGGCTGTTTAGCCTATGCACAGTTAGAAAGTAGCTTGTCACACCTGGATTTTCTCTGATGCCTCATTTAGGACAAAGCACATTCCCAGGTTCTTGCAGCTTAAACTGGCTGTATTAACTAGAGGTGAATAGCTATGATATGTCTGAGGATAGATGAAAGAGTGACTGACTGGATAGGCAGGAAGAATGTGTGAACTAGTCCCAATACTCATTGTGATCATTTTTACTTTGGCATAGCCTGCCACTTCATCCTGCCATCACTTGCTTTTGTTTTTTGTTCCTGTTTTTTGTTTATATCTCTTGAACGTTGTCCTGCAAATTCTGCTCTGCCACCTCGTCAGCTGCAGTACCTCTGAGAGCTTGATGTCTCCAATTAAGCAGGCTCCACGGAAGTCACCCTCCGACACAGAGGGTTTGGTAAACCACGTACCTGCCAGATTGCATCAGGTAAATTTCAGTACTCTCCAATGCAGTGACCCCCCAGGGTGTGGAAGAAGCAGATCCAGCCTATGGAGAGGATGAAGGTGGGGTGGGAGAGGTGAATTAGTTGGCTATGTCGTTCCATGTACTTGAGCATTTGGGAGGACAAGGGATCTGCTCTGTATGGGACGCGGTGTAAAACTGTAGCAGGGGCTTGTGAACTGTGGTGAAGCTGAGATTTGTGAACTATACTTAATAGCTTTAACATGTCCAGAAAAATGGAGGGATTCAACCTGGCAGTTAATGATTAGATAAGGAGATACATATCCCTTTTGTCTTGGTTCTCTCTAGAGGGGAAAAAGACTTGTTCTTACCTCATCTTAGTTAACATGGTAACTGATATGAACTAAAATCCCAGTGAAGACAAGGCAGTTTGCTGCCTTCAATTGTATTAGCAGATTGAGGTAGTTGTCATTGTCATCTTAGCACATGTTAAGGTGGCACATGGCCAGTATTCCTCATAAAATTTGATCTGCTGGTTTGATTGTTGGTTTTCTTGGCTTGGGCCAGGTACTAACAGGGAGCATGACATGAACACTGATCCATGCACCCCAGGATGAAATAAAGACCTACTTACATGTGAAAGCTACCTTATCTTCAGTAGCCTTTTTCCTTGTGTCAGTTAGCTCATATTAGTTAACATGAGCAAAGAACACACCTTTTCTTTTTTTCCCCTAGTGCTGACTCACTCTAAGACTGCCCACACAGTAGCTGTGAGATGTAATGCCCAGCTCAGGTAGATGTACATGTGCTAGCTCTGCTAAGCTAATGCTCTAAAAATAGCAACGAGGCCTCTGGGGATGTGACAGGCTAACCGGTACCCGGCAAGCAGCACCTTAAATGGGAGAGACTTACCAGTTCTGGGTAACAAGTAGGGCTTACTGTGGACCTCCCTCATCCTTCCAGAGCTTCTGAGTGCTGCAGATAGCTCATTTGTGGTGCTCAAGCTTGGGGGAAGGGGTGCTCAGGGGAAGAGGTAGGTTGGGAGTGTAAGGTCTGAGTGAAAGGGACGGAGCTGGGCATGGAGGGAGGGGATTGGGGCGCTTAGTTAGTGGTGCTGTCAGAGAGGCATAGGTGGCTCTGTGCCTCCCTGTGCTTGCAGGCACTGCCCCACCTTCCCATTGGCTGTGATTCCCAGCCAATGGGAATGATAGATTGGAAGCCTGCAGGCCCTTGTGCTAGCTGCCCTGCCATTCCCTCAGTTCCATTGATCCAGATGGTAGTATTGAGTGCTCAGTCATTGGTCTTTTTTTGGTATGTTTAATTCTGAATCTTAATTTCAGTTTGTGGAAGCTCATTGTATACTGTATCAGTCAGTACCCTGGAAATCCAGAAGTAGTTTGCATCTAGTTGTCTAAATGTTCTGACAGTTGGATACCTCAGGTTTACTTTCACTGTCCTTCCCAGCAGATGTCCGTGTGTTCCATCTTGTCAGAACTATATATTGTCTCAGTTACCCACTTCATCCTCCTTCTTGTTTTCATTCTCCATCACCTTGTTTGTTTGAATGAGAGAGTGTACTGTCCCCACTGAGTGCAAAAATTTTCTGTTGTCTGAATAACTTCTTCATTAACGTAAGAATAGTAGCCCAGTGTCTGAGAGTCTGAAACGCCGAAATGCTGGCTCTTCCCTCTGGGGAGCGCTGTTGCCTGAAATGCTGGCTGTTCCTTCTGGGCGGCGCTGTTGCCTGAAATGCTGGCTGTTCCCTCTGGGAGGCGCTGTTGCTGAAATGCTGGCTGTTCCCTCTGGGAGGCGCTGTTGCTGAAATGCTGGCTGTTCCCTCTGGGAGGCGCTGTTGCTGAAATGCTGGCTGTTCCCTCTGGGAGGCGCTGTTGCTGAAATGCTGGCTGTTCCCTCTGGGCGGTGCTGTTTCTGAAATCCTGGATGTTCCCTCCGAGCGGCCCGTGTTGCATGGGGAGTGCAGGGCCCAAACAGCCACTTGCTCCCACGTGGCGGCCTGGCTGAGAGGCGCAGAAGTCAGCCGAGTGCCACAGTAGTAGGGGAAGGGGGGTGGGGCGGTGATGTGCGGCATGACAGCGGCTCCAGGCCCTGCCCATGAATGTCACCACCCCGCCCCCCTTTGCCTCCTGCCATGGCGCTCGGCTGACTTCTGCACCGCTCAGCCAGGCCACCTGGTAGCAAGTGGCGCAAGCAGCCGTTTGGGCTCCGCGCTCCCCATGCAGCATGGGGAGTGTGGAGCCCAAAAGGCCATTTGGACTCTGTGGTCCCCCAAGTGAGAGGCAAGAGGGGGAGGAGAGCTCGGGGGGGGGGGAGAAGGCACTAGGAGGAGGAGAGAGAGGGAGGGGGAGATGGAGACGCAAGGAGAGACCGGAGGCTCAGGAGAGAAGACGGACGTGGAGGAGAGACCTGAAAATCCCGTCTTATGATGGGTTAATTGGCTAGTTAACGTAAGAATTGGCCTTAGGGAGTCAGACCAATGGTCAGTCTAGCTCCTTATTCTGTCTCTGAGAGTGGCAAGTGCCAAATTGCTCAAAGAGAATAAATGGAATAGGGCAGTTTCAAGTGATCCATACCCAGTCTTCCTGACCAAGTTTTTGGAACTGGAGATTTAGGGACACCCTGGGCATGGCATTGTGCCCCCGATCATCTAGGCCAGTGATGCTCAACTTTTTTTAATTTGCGGCCCCCCCAAGGCTGGGAAAATTTTTGTTGGGGGAGGGGGAGAAGCCCCAGGAACATTTTGTTGCGGCCCCTTTAATTTAAAGCACTGATCCGCTCCCCTGCTGCTCCCCCCACCGCGTGTACGTCGGGAACCGAGCCGGAAAACAAAATGACGGCTGGCTCGGATTGAAGCTCAGCAACCCCCCAGGAAGGACCCATGGGTTGCACACCGCTGATTTATGCTAATAGCCACTGATGGAGTTATCCTCCAGTCTTGCTAGTGGCCTGGGTTCCAACATTTGGCAAGCAAAATAGAAGGCAAATACCTTCTGTTACAGAACTATGCCAAATGCAACGAATAGTTGGCACCTTTTGAATACTGAGCTCTTGTGTCCTGGGTTTGCAAACTCTTTTCTGATCAGAGAGAGGTAGCATTGGCTCTTAAAACCTGCCTGCAACTTCACATGCATGCTCAGGCAGTGTTTACACTACCACTTATGTTGGTAACATTTATATTGCTCAAGGGTGTGAATATTCCACCCACCGGAGTGAAGTAAATTACTCTGCACAGTGATATATCAGTAGGAGAACTTCATCCGCCAACATAGCTACCATTGCTTGTTGGGGCATGGATTAATTATGTCAGTGGGGGAGCGTACTCCAGTTGGCTTGTAGCCACTACATTAGAGATCTTAGTGGTGCAGCTGCATTTATATTGCTGCACTGCTATAAGCTCTCTAATGTAGACATAACTTCAGCTCTTCTCCCCAAGACAGATTTTTAATTGGGCTCTACAGATCAAACCCAGTAATATTTCACTATTGATTAATGCAAAATAACACATGAAAATGCATGAACAGCTAGTACAAAATGCATCAAACACATACAGAAACTATTTTGTCTGTAATATGTGATGGTCAGCTCAATACTTAAATTAGAGCTATAGCTTAAAGTTGCAGAACATTTATTTAGCATCTGTAAGGAATCTATGAGCATGTACCCCAGGGCTATCCTTAGGCATGCACAGCATTTGTAGCTGCGTGGGGCACAAGTGTGATACCCCAAATTTAGTGGTGCTCTATGCTGCGTATGCTCAAGGACAAGCTTTGGCGGCCCCTGCCCAGCTGTCCTTCCCTTCTGCCTGCACCAGTTCCAGTAGCCCCTTTCCCTGCATTCTCATGGGCTAAGAACTGGGGCTCTGGGTGCTCCCAGCCCCATTCCTCATCTTCTTCCCCTCCCTTCCCTGCATTCTGCACCCAGCTCCTGCTCGCCAGGCTGCAGTGAACAATAAGTGTAGGCCAGAGGCTCTGGGGAACAGGGGATGGCTGCACTGCTGGAGAGAAGCAGTGGTTTCCCCTTTAAAGCACTACTTCTCTCCAGCTAGCTGCATGGCTGTCTTGTTTTCTGACCTCTGATCACACCACCCACCACTCCTTGTTCTTCCCGCCTGCTATCCTGAGGCTGCAAGCGAGCCTCCCTGCTCTCCTTCAGGGTTTCTGCCTTTCAGCAAATGGTATCTGCTTGGGGAGAGTTGGTAACCCCCCAAGACCTCACAGTTTCTGCTTCCAGAACCCAGTCTCCACCCGTACCCTACTTGCTTCCCCTGTGAGGGGGTGTATGTGTGCCATTGCTGGGCTACGTAGAGCTGGGCTACGTAGAGCACCAGCACTGGTAGGGGACAGGCCTGATGTACCCATTGCAGCCCATGTATCTGTGACTCACAGGCAATAAGTACGTTTAATTTCACTGTTCTTGTTGCTCCAGTAAAGTTAATTTCCTGGCTCTCTATTGATAAATTTTAAGATAAATAACAGCCCTGTGATACTATATCACCAGGTTGCTTTGAGTTATTCCTTACTTATACATATACAGGTTAGCATGAAACAGAATGTTCTGTTGATCATGAATAGCCATAATGAACTTCAGTCTCACTGCAACTACTGAACCATCCATCAAAACTGCTTTTGGCATTTGTGTATTTTTAAAAGCTAATTGACCAGCTTTTTATATAGATTGAAGTAACTCTCCTCATCCTATCAGGAAGATAACTTTCCTCATCCTACCAGGTTTCTGAACAGGTTTTTTTCTCAGATAATATTAGGCCAACCTTATTTTAAATGTTTTCCCAAATATGTACCAGGGCACCACTAAGGAGAAGGAAATTGCCAGATGTCCCTCTGATTTTAAAAGATGTTCCCAGATACCCATATGCAGACACGTCTGTACTTTGTGAAATGAAGCTTAATATAATCCAACTAAACAGATATATACACTTTATCTAATGACTTAAAAGGCATTCTGGGCCTTCCTCACACCCAAACTATATTCTGGGTTAGGGCCATTATCTCTAGTTTAAAATCTTTGAAAACTCTGAGGCTATGTCTAGACTACAGGCTTCTTTCAGAAGAAACTTTTCCAGAAGAAATCTTCTGAAAAATCTTCTTCCGAAAGAGAGCATTCACACTGCCAAAGCGCATCAAAAAAGCAATCTGCTTTTTTGAAAGATAGTCTCCAATCAATGTAGATGCTGTCTCGCATTTAAGCTGTGATTACTATGGATGGACTGGCCACCAGGACACCTGTGCTTTTTCCTCATTCCTCTTCTTGCGAAAGAACTCCCTCTTCCCCGTCCACACAGCTTTTTCTGAAAGGGCTCTTTCGGAAAAAGGCTTCTTCCTTGTAGAAAGAGGTTTACTAATGTTGGAAAAACCCCTCTGTTCCTTCAATTTTTCCCCCCGAAAGAACATGATTGCAGTGTGGTCGTAAGTGAAGATTTTTGGAAAAAACAGCCATTTTTCCGGAAAAAAACCCTCTGTAGTGTAGACATAACCTGCGTGTCTCTCTGGCCTTTCCCCTAATTGGGTAGCATTTTGCTATGGAAGGAAAGATTGAGGTGTTCCATTAATGGCATTGATTGTGTTACTGCATTTGCTTCTCAGGGGTAATTACATGACATTTGATCATTTTGCAAGCAGGCAGATCTATGCAGAGCACAAATCCCAGAGAATAGGGGGTGTTGGAGGAAATTCTACTTTCTTAGATGGTGGGAGAGGTCTGTTAGTAGCATCTTACTTGATCTTTCCCTTCCTCCTCCTCCCAGTTTTCTGTTTAATGATGTATATGTATATGACAATTGTATCCAGTACCCATGGTTCTTTGGAAGGCATCACGCCTTACTTTACTGTTACCTTTCTTGCTCCTCCACCTTTTTTTAAGGTGGCTTTTAGCTTAGTTTGATAAATGTTTCCACTAGAAGTTATTTATAACCTTCCCTTCCTCTTAACAGATAAATGGAATATTTTGGAAGTAGTAGTGGTTGAAGAGCGGCTGAGCAATAGCATGCAACAGCTGTTTTTCAGCTAGCAAATCTCTCTCATTACAGGGCTGGACTTTCTCACCCCTTCCTTATTAATCTGTTGGAGAGCAGATTGTCAGTGTGTTTGATTCAACGCAATCAAATTTGAAACACACATCCTTCCAGGAAGGAAAGGGAGTCTTGGTGGTTTATGTGAAGGCCACTTTGATCCAGAGAGATTAGGGAAGCTGAGAAACAACTCAAATTGAGGAAAGGGAAATAAGTGCTGGCAAAGAGACTCTGAAATAGGGATGCTAAAATGTATTTAACTAAGTAATTGAAATTTTAAGCAGTTACACGTGGGGTGGCATTCGGCTCCCTGGGAGTAGGTGTGCTGAGGAAGTAGCTTTTAAGTGTGTTAAATGTTTCTGAATGGGGCAAAGTCAGTTGCTTCCTCTTAGTTCTCATTAGGACTGTAAAGCTACATCTATACCACGGAACTAAGTATCCCAAAATAGCTATTTGATGTCTTCGAAAAAGCCCATTATTTTGAAATATAATGGGTTCGCTATTCAGATGTCCCTGCAAACCTCATTCCATGAGGATTAAGGGACATTTTGGAATAGCGTTCTATTTTGAAATTAACTCGAAATAAGCTATGCAATTCCTGTAGCTTAAATTGCGTAGCTTATTTCGAGATAAGGGTGCAGTGTAGACACACCGTAAGTGTGACTGAGGCCTGGTCTGTATTTTTAAATGTAAGGTTGACGTCACTAAAGTTTGTAAAATCCACATCACTTCCCCCATTCCCCTGACTGACATAACTGTTCTGACCTTCCCCCTGGTGTAGATGCAACTATGTTCCTGCTTTTTGTAGACATAGCTACCATGATTCAAGGAGGTGGTGTTCCTACACAGAGAGAAAAATCCCTTCAGTTTAGGCTTTGTCTGTGCTACAGAGTCTGTGCCCTGAGAGTGTGGTGATGTATCTCTGCTGGTATAGTGTCTGTAGCATAGCTATACTCTGAGTGTGCAGACTTTCAATTGTGCTGAAACCACTACTCTAGTGGTTGCACTCTCCTCAGCTTTGTCTCTGGGGGAATTGTTTGCTTTAGAGTATGAGGGGTAGTTTTATCCCTATCCGTTTGTTTGCTCCCCTAAGCTTTCCATATGTCTGTCTGCTGCACTTTTTGCACCCTCCTCCAACTTTGTAGGATATAATATAATCTCATACCATGTTCATTACAGTGATAAAGCTTCTTTCTCTTCCCCTTGAAATTTTCTGAAAGGAAGCTCCTTGTATCTAACTCACTCAAAGTGCAGTACCCCAGCACAGTAGAGAAGTTGTCTTTTTGCTGAAATCAGTTTCCCACCCTTTCTCCTGCTTCTCAGATACCCATCCTTAGGTTATGTCATGCTCCAGTCCCATCCCCATCACCCTCTGTACTTCATACTCCTGCAGGTTGTGTTTCATGGAGCACAGGTATTCATGATAAACCTATGTGTTTCAGTAGAGCATTTAGTACTTCCGTTCTGACGCTTCATGTGCATTGCTGCCCTCTAGAGCATTGACACAAAATTGTTTCACAATATCTGTCAAGTTCTTTGGTGTAATCCACAAACTATATATGAGGATTCCTTCCATGATCACTGAAGTGCAGCTATCTGAACATGATATAGTTTGGCAGAACAGGGTAGATCATGGAGAATACTAAATCTATTTAAAACTGCGCAAGGATGAGATGAGATGTTTGGGGCAGCACGCAATTTGAGGACCTGCACACAAGACCTGATATTGCTACTAGGGCTGTCGAGCGATTAAAAAATTTAAATGCTCGATTAATTGCGTACGCCTCCCCTTTGAAACACTGCGGTGGCATTTCAGTGGGACAGCGCTGCATGGAGCCTGGGATCACCTGGAGTCTCGAGATGACCATGGGCTTCATGCAGCGCTGCCCCTTGGAAGCGCCGTGGCAGCATTTCTAAGGGGCAGAGCATTAGGAGCCTGGGATCAGCTGGGGAGTCCAGCTGATCCCCGGCTCCACTGTTGCAAAGCCCCTTTGAAGCGCTGGAGCAGGGTGTTACAAAGCCTCTTTGAGGTGCCGCTCTGGTGCTTCAAAAGGGCTTTGCAACAGCGGAGCCAGGGATTAGCTGCGGATGCAGCATTAACGCCTGTGATTAACACGTTAAAATTAATGCATTAAACCCGTCCTGCGTTAATCACAGGTGTTAATGCAGGTCAATTGACAGCCCTAATTGTTACTCAGGTTTCAAGGGAGCCTTCATGACCCCCATGATTAGACCTGTTTTAAAACCAAATGATGCTGGATAAGTAATGAGGTAGGTATATTGACTATATCATCACTAGCTGCAGCATCTAAGTGGTTCTTGTTACTGTATCATAGGATTGAACCAGTTGCTTACTTAGCTGGTGAGAGGTGATTTCATCCTGTCATGCTGTGGCTACAGGCTAGAACTCATTCACTCTATTTGAGGAACTGATCTTCCAGTGTTCCAGTAGGGAACTGATTTGAAGGTCTTCGGTTAAAGCTTATAAAATGAACACTATCACTTAGTGGCATACTATAGCACAACATTATACTTAAAAAGTGAACCCTAGCTTGCTTTTGACTGAGCTACACATCTTCTTCATAGCTTTCTGAGTCTGTTAAGGAAACATGGATACATTTCAGAACTGTGAATCCTTCCTTGCATTCCTTGCTTGCCAGCCAAACCAATTAACATGAGGCCCCAGTTTTGCACGGTACTCTGAGGTTGCAAGTAAGGTGATGCACCTGATTTCTTGTATAGGAGAAGGTGCAGTCCACTTGCTTTGGGGGGTTCCATTGATGATCTCACAAGAGACCCTGCCGCAGGGAGAGGGAAGTGCAATCCATTCAAAAAAGCGCTGATTCTATGTTTTGTCTTTCTGTCCTCAGGGCCCAGTCATTTATGCGCAATTAGATCACTCCGGTGGACGACACAGTGACAAGATTAACAAGTCAGAGTCTGTTGTTTATGCTGACATTCGGAAGAACTGAGGAAATTCCATCGTATCCAAAGCAAAACAGAAATTCAAACTGGAATGGCTTGAATCAAATGTGACACAGAGAACTCACATGTGGCCTTTGATGCCTAGGCTAGGACCAATGCATGTGAATACAGAGAGATATATATGTGTTGTGTGTAAATAGTCTATTTAATCGTACAAAAGTGATTCCAGTGTTGCATGTTGAGATGCAGTAAGAAATCTGCTTATAAATGGCCAATATTCTTCTTTTGTATCTAGGATAAGAGGAGAAAAAGAGAAAATTCATAACATGGCAATTTTTAAATATATTTTAGCTCAATCATTAATGGGGAAACTGGAAGGTGCTAGCGGATTCTAGATTTACTGGCTCCTTTCTCACAGGGCTTTTCTTTCTTGAAGGGATGGATATGAGGAAGATAGTTTCCACAGGATATTTCCTCTTCACCAGGCTGTACATATTTTCCTTAGAAAAACTGTCCTCATCTGAATGGGAGAAGGAAGAGTTAAGCTACAAAGGGTCTGGTCAAAATTAGCTATTTGAAATGTCTACTCTTCACCCCTTTAAATGTGTGCAAACTTTTAGATTTATATAACAGTGACATTGCTCATAGATTAATAGATGTTATGGCTAGAAGGGACCATTATTAGCTAATCTAGTCTGACCTCCTGTATATTGCAGGCCATAGAATTTCATATAATTACTCCTTTATTGAGACCATGTATTATTAGAACTTAAAGCCAGTCCCTTAGAACACAGGGACTGTGTTGATCCAGTGGGGTTTGTGCAGTGAAAATAAAACCCAACTTTTCATAAGCAAGTGAAGGGGGATATCTAAGAAACTTCATATTTGGGTAACTTGCTTCAATTAGATCCTGACGTACCCTTCCCTGGCACAACCTGCTTCCAGTGAAACCTGCTGGATTGTTTTGTCCACTTGTAGCAGGAAGCAGGGGCTCTACTGGAGAGAAATGACATTGCACTTTGTGGAAAAGGAATAGTGATTAAAACTTTACTTGCAATAATCTGCCTATACCGTCTTTCCCTGAAGCTAGTTTAGAGTAAGGGGGAGAAGTGTGATGAATGGAACCTGCTGCTATAAGAGGACAGGACTATCCTTGGTTCCACTGTCACTGACTCTTACTAATGACCCACCCTCTGTGATCTGCTAGAACAGGAATAATTAAATAATGCATAGAGTATACACCCCTACCTATATTCCTGACACTGAGGCTAGCTTGCTCATTTGGGAATCTCCCCCGTGACCTGTTTAGTCTAGTTGAAGGCGTGTGAGCTAGACCCATGCTGGAGAGATTAATGTCAAGGTTTCTTGGATCCTCTTTGTTCTTCACTTGTATTTTTATGAATACTTGCTTATATTTTCAAAGGCTCATTGAGTCCTTCTGGAAGGAAACAAGCTGCCACTTGTGTGCAGTGAACTGCGGGCATCGTGACCTGAAGATCTTGTCTGAGCCTGGATAGGGACATGGAGCTTTGCATTTATGGGAACATAACCAACACTCCATGGCTGATATAAACAGCTTCAGATGTTGTTGTCTAAAGCTGGAGCCAGAAATACTTGATGCAGTATGGGACTGAAACTATTGTGAATGTCCTTTCCTTTGATTTGTCTTAACTTTGAAGCTTGTTCATCAGGAACAGTAACTTGTGTTAGTGGAAGTGGAGTGAGTTGACTTCAGGTTTCACTCAGCTCAGAGGATTTTGTGATTGCTTTGCCGCTAATGAGATCAGACCTGGGACTTGATCAGTTTTAACCCTATTTTAGCCAATAGATCATGCAGATTTTCCTCTTTAGTCCCTGCTACTAACCTGGTCTCTGCCAGTTAAAAAGAAGTGCAAACCTTAAAGGGCTTTTAAAATTCCTCCAGATTTGCTGCCCTTGTCCAGGGCTGGCGCTGCTGAGGTATGTGCTAAGTCGCTACTTGTGATGAATGCTTTGTGTAAGTAGGAGAAGGAAGGCTTGTAGCACCGAAGAAGGGTAATCAGATGTCCCTTTGTTTGTGATAAAACAGGTGTAAAATCTGAAATGAGGATGTAAAACAGTTAATCTGTGTGACTAGATTTGGAAGGATTTGATTTTTTTAAATTGGTAAATGTCAGGAAATGTTGATTTCACTGTGCATGCACAAACTGACACAAAGTATACGTGAAATTTAGATGGAGGCAAAATAAGAAAAATGCTTCTTGAGAGCATATTAGTTTGACTTAAGGCTATTAATTTGTATATGTGGAATGTGGTGTTGACAATATGTATGCTAATAGTTATATTGCTTTCACTCTGTTAAAATCTCAACATCTATTGTAGTAAATAATTCTCATCCCTCAATTTCCCAAAGATGTGAAAGTTTAAACTAAAAAATACTCAAAATCCACAATTTTCCACAACTATGAAAATTTAAATCGAAAAGATAGGTAAAAATAAGCATTGATATTGTCCATCAAAATTGCAAAGAATAAAAAATAGAATCCTGCCAAGCTTGTATAAAATTGCTGCAGCTCAAAACCTCCATCTCCCTTCCCATGAAAAGAAGCATAAATTGAGGACTGGTTTACACTGAAAATTTACCTTGACATAGGTCAGTCTCATGAGGTGTGAGAAATCTGCTGCCCAGATAGTTGGTGCTACTGACATAACCCTCGGTATAGACTGCATTCTTCCATCAACTTAGCTACCACCTCTCTGCGTGGGTGGATTATCTATGCCAATAGGCAATCCGCTTTCTGCAGGTAGTGGTTTATGCTGAAGCGTTACAGCAGAAGAGATGCATCTGTGCTGCTATAGAGATTAAAGTGTAGACATAGCCTGAATGACATTATAGTGAAGTCCCAGACTATGATCTGTTCGTATTAACCTATTTTTGAAGCTATGAAAAGGAATGAATTGCCTGCATGCTTTGTTCCACCACCCCTTTCTGTACTGCAGTCAGTTACTCAGGGCTTGTCCACTCCAGTGTTTCTCAATCAGTGGTATGAGTACCCTTAGGGGTACTCAACAGAAGATTGGGGGTACATCAACACAACTGAAATTTGGAGAAAACTGAATAAGTTTTACAGCATTTTATTTTTGTACTTTTTACACCCCAAAATTTCATCGCCTGTCTGGCTATGATTAAGTTGTTTAAACAAATGTGTTGCAATGGTAGAAAAAAAGTTGTGTGTCTGAAAACAGTAGGTACTGGGGGTACTTATCATTTTTTAAAGTGGTACTTTATAAAAAAAAGATTGAGACACACTGGTCTACACAGTGAGACTATACCAGCATAATTACAACAGCAGAGCTATGCCAGCATCACAGTGTAGCGGAGTGGTCCCCAACCTTTTGGGGCTGCCAGGCTCCCGGGGGCAGGGCCACTCACGCACCGGGCACCCGGAGGTGGGGCCGCGCATGTGCCCGGGGGCAGGACCACCCATATGCCGTGTGCCCGGTGCTGGCGCCACCCATGCACCGCACTCCTTGGGCCGGCGCCGCTCCTATGCTGCACGCCCAGGGGTGGGGCTGCCCATACGCCACACGCCCAGGGCCAGCACTACTCCTGTGCCACGTGCCCAGGGTGGGGACGCCCATACGCCTCGCACCTGAGGCCGGAACAGCCCATGTGCTGCATGCTCGGGGCTGGCGCCGCTCCTGTGCCATGCACCCAAAGGTGGGGACGCCCATACGCTGCGCACCCGGAGGCCGGCACCGCCCACGTGCTCGGGTGCGGGGCCGGCCCCGATCACTCGGTGGGCGCACAGGAATGGCCCAGCGGGTGCCATGGCGCCCGCAGGCACTGCGTTAAGGACCACTGGCTGAGGGAAGGGGTTCTGGTGGTATAGAAAAACCACCTCTCTGAATGCTGAAAGCATTGCTTTGTCAATGTAGCTGTACGGGGAGGAGGTTAGGTCAGTGTAGCTTTGTGGGTTGGGGTGTGACTCCACTAAATCCCCCTCTGATGTAGCTGTATTGACCTAACTTTTAAGCCCTGTTCTGCACTTCAAACTGAGATTAACCTTACTGCATTGATTAGGGGGGTGAAAAATTCACCCCCTAAATACTGACTTAACCCCAGATGTAGATGCAGTTTTGTTGTTGGAACAATTCTTCCAGTAGCTTAACTGCTGTTGCTCAAAGAAGTGGATTACTTGCATGGACAGAAAAACCTTTCCTGTCACTTTAGGACGCACCTCTACAGTAAGGCACTGGAGCTGTGCTGCTGTCGCATCCCTACTGTAGGCGTGCCCCAAGTGTAGATGCAGCCTTACACAGTTGTGCTGTCCCAAGAGGCGCCTCCAATATAACAAGCTGAGGTAGGCTCTGTGGGAATTGCATTGTTCCTACGATGGCGAATGCTTTTTAAATCTTGTCTTTACCTCATAGCACAGGATCTAGTCAGCGCCACGTACTATTTTCTACTTTTTAGGAGAAGGAGTTCTCCTGACTCTGTCTGTACTGAGAACAAGGTTAGTTATAGATACCCTTTGTGGTTATCTCCTTGACTCAGTCTGCTACAGGAACTGACACCTTTTTTTACTTGGATGGTTTCACTTCTGTTTTGCTTGTCTTTCCCTTCAGAAAACATGCTGCTGGAACTAAAACGATGGCAAAGCAGCAAAATTCTGTTTCATCGACTGAGACCTTTCAACTCTTAGTTGATTGCTAGCAAATGAGCATATACGTGGAACATCCATAGGACTGCTGTTGCTACTTTCAAATGAATTGGTGGTCATAGTCATCTCAACACTCCTTTCCATACTAAGGTCAATATTGGACTGCAGTTCTACAGGGCAGCTTATCCAGGGTTAAGGGGGTAGGATAAAGATATTTTAAATGGTGCTTAGAGGAGATGTTGCATTGAAAGCCTTTCCACAGTAGCAGTTATTCCTGTTGATGCATAAAGCCCAGTCTGTACCTGTATTGCTCTGAGTTTTGTAGAGTTCTACTGACATTTCAGTTTATGCTTAGAGAAACTGAAAATAGTTGTTTGGGGGTAACCATCTGCCTTGTAACTTGTGTGCTATGTGTGTGTGTGAGAGAGAGAGAGAGTGTGAGTGAGTGTGTGCACGACACTTAAATAGTTTCTCTAGAGGGCGCACTGTTGGTGTGGTGTGACGAAGGACCATATGATCTGTAACATAAATGCCCTGGAACCTGTTTTAAACCTTGCTTGGTGTTTACATTATTCTTCTATCAGTCTAGGACATTTAAAATCAAGATTTTTCTTTTATGTATACAGAGGGGTGGGATTGGAGTGTTTTTTTCCCTCTTGATTGCACCAGATCACTGATCAGATATCTGGCGAAGTATCTGACTTTGCTGAGTTGTAGTCATTTTCCCGTTATACCAGAATCTAGATTTTGGCACATCGTATGTTAAAGGTCACCAGACTACATAGAATTTTAGAAATGTAGATCTGAAAGAACCTCAACAATTCATTAAGTCCTGTCCTCCGGTCTGAGGCAGGACCAAGTAATGAAGATCCTAAGTCATAAACTACTTTGTTCAGACTTTATTCCATTATGTATGTGGTTTGTTTTTTTTAAGATCTCCCTCCTCATTCCTCTCAAACACAAGCAACCCCTTTTATTTTAAGGTATTTCTGCACTTTCTAGAACTGGAATTTAAATTGAATGAAGTTTCCTGCCTTCTGGGGTGAATATTCTATGTGGTCTGGTCTCCTTCCCTCCAAAGCAGCTGCAACATGGAATATTAGAGACACTTCAACATAGAGACAGGAACTTTTGGTTCTTATTCCTGCAGACTTCTAACTTGGAAAGTATCTTCTGAAACAGGGAAGGAAAGCCACCTCCCCACTAAAAGGATAGAGCACCAATATCCTGACTAGCTTTGGGGGTGGAGGAAGCAGGAAAACACCTATAAAATGGGTGTATAATTGTGGAAGGGAGCCATGTGTATGCTGCTTGGCCTCACTATATAAAGTTAAGGCCATGGAGAGCTGGTCATAGCAACTGCGCTTTGTGCTTTTTTGGACAGATTCTCTTGATTTGGATACTAAAATCATACTGTTTAATTTTTCTTGACTGATTTTAATGTTTTCTATTGTAATCTTGTGACTATTTTAATACACTCTTTTCCATTATTGGTCTTTTGTGGTCTTTTGCACAAGTCTTATCTGGTTATGGGGGAGACTGGAATACACAAGCACCTTGCACCTTAGAGACAACACAAAGATGACCTTTTCATTCATCTGATATAAGCTACCAATATTGGAACACTGCATGGTTGGATAACCTTTTACCAGGGGATCTTGGTGTGTTTTACCAATATTGAGCTGCACAGTTCCCCTGTAAAGCAGGTAAGTGGTGTTATTGATCTTGGAGGACTTGCAGGGAAGAGTGAAGACGTTTGCCCAAAGCTGCTCTGCAGGTCAGTATTAGTGTTGGGAATAAGCTCAGAAGATGTGGCTTCCAGTGTCTTGTCGCAAGCCTGCCACCTTGTGAAGCTGCCTTTATAGAATGCTGTTACCAGTCTTCAAAAGTCTCTAGACAAATCCTGTTAGATAAAGGCATCCTTTCTGGTAGAGAGAATGATCTCCCTACCCTGCTACAGAACAAATAATAATTGCACTTTGCAAAACAGATCCATTGGTCTGCTTCAGTGTCTGACCAGAGATATATTAGTCAGAGATGGTGACTTCCTGCCATATCCTTAGGCGACCATATTGAATGAAATGTCTTTTGAGATCCATTGTATTCAATAAAGGGTTTATGCTGTGGTGAACTGGGACTGTATGTAATCTCTCAAGGTGCAAGATGACTGCTGTGAGACCTGGGTGTTTAAAGGACTGAACAATGCCAGATAAAAATGGAGTTTTGGAACAGTGTTTAGTGCTTTTCCTAGGAAGTATAACGGGAGGTAAATACAAATTCCCCATCTTTGGTTATGCAAAACCTTTTGAAACTGCTCTGAAGAGTAGGTCATTTTCTGTTGATCATCTGTTACATGAGGACATGATCAAATCTTAAGCTGTATAAAGAAAATATAACTAGGAATAGCTTTAGTTCTGAATCAGAGATTGTTATGAACTTCTAACAACAGGGAAAACCCAGTTAAGGTTTTTGAAGTACTGATACCTACTAGAGCCTGAGGTTAGAGTTGGGGTAATCTTTAGTAAACTTATTAGCATGTATGTAGTTTCTTTTGCTTTTAATATGCTTTCTCTGTTCTCTTAAGAATAAATATGCATGCTTAGAAAGAGCTGTGTTGTAACTTGTAATTGCTGGCCATACATTTCTTAGAACCTCTGGAGAGAAAGCAAAGCATGGATACTGGCCTTTTAAGCAGTCTGGCTTTCTGGGGATATCTGTGTAGACCAGGAACTATACAGACTGAAAAAAATTAGGAGTGGGAGAGATTCAGGTATATACAGGCAGTCCCCGGGTTACATGGATCCGACTTACATCGGATCCCTACTTACAAACGGGGTGAGGCAACCCCGCAGTAGCTGCTTTCCCCCAGCAGACCAGGGAGACGCGAAGCTAGCGCCCCTCCCCAATAGACCAGGGAGACGCGGAGCGGCTTTTCTCAGCAGACACTTCAGCTTGAGAATAAAGGACTGAGGGAGGTGAGGTGTGGGAGAATAAAACTGAGCTCTGGAGAAATGTTTGGCTAGAGTTTCCCCTACAATATGTACCAGTTCCGACTTACATACAAATTCAACTTAAGAACAAACGTACAGTCCCTATCTTGTACGTAACCCGGGGACTGCCTGTATTCAAAAAAGGTAAGAGCTGAGGACCTGGGAGCCTAGTGTGAGTGCCCTTAAGAGACCATTAAGAGCAGTAGTTCCCAAACTTTTCAGCATCATGCCCCCTTTTCTGATTTTTGAAAAACCCTCAGGCCCCCCCCCTCAGAAAAAGGAACTGAGCAGGGCAGCAAAACTTGATGGGGGGGCTGGTTTGCCTCGTGCCTCCCTGGAATTTCTTCACGCCCTTCCCCCGCCAGTTTGGGAACCCATGATTAAGAGGGGCTACAGAAGTTCTGAACTGTGACAATATTAAAACACCTTCTGCCTTTAAGATCTATGAAAATCAGGCATGTGCCTGCTCTCCATTAGTGGCTGTCCCTCGTGCATGTAGCTGCAGTCCAAATCCTTGTTATCTACTGGAAGTGGCTAGTCTGTCCTGCTGCCATGGCTACGCTGCAGTGTTTTTAATGCACTTGCTCGACTGGTTAGTGTGGATATGTCTAGCTGAGCTGGAAATTTACACCTCCAGCTCCAGTATAGACATACCATTAGAGGCAGACTAATATTGAAGCGGTCAGCTCTGGCCCTGTTCTAGCCTAGGCTACAATGTGACCAGTGAAAGGAACATCTATGCTGCAGGTGTAATTTCCAGTTTTGGTAGATATGCTGGCTTTGACAGAGCAAGTGAGCTAGGTCAGAGTAACTACTGTGGTGCAGCTACAGCAACTGACACTCTAGGCTAGGCTCCAGCAGCAGCTGAGCTTCCTCTTCCCTCCTCTGGGTTGGACTGAGGCTTTTGTCTATGCTGAGCTTTCATCATTACATCTTTCATTGTTCAGGGGTGTGAAAAACACCAATGAAAAAAGCGTTAGTGATGAAAAGCGCTGGTGTGGCCAGAGCTTCAGCCACACTCCCAACCACAAAGCTACAACCCCCGCCCCCGTTGGAGGTGGTCTCATTTTGTTGCTGGGAGAGCTCTCTCTTGGTGAGAGTGGCCACATAGTGAATATTACATAGGCATGGATGGAGAGGCATGCCATTATAAGAGGCACAACAAAAATACAGCCTTGAGCTTGCTGCCTGTGTATGTGAACAAGAAAGAACAGTGTGTCCCCCTTCTGGCAGCAGGGGTAAAAGCAGCATCTCCTCCCTCCAGCCAGGAAGGGGACAGAGAAAGTGGCACTGACTAGGGATGTTAAATATCACTTAATTGAATAGTCGATTAACCTCATGAATTCTTATTGGTTACTTGACTATTTGATAGTCCCTGGGGTGGGCCTGGCAGCCAGTGCACTTCTGGCCCCACTCTTGAGGAGTTCCCTGGCACTCTGTGCTGCTGCCTTTGTGTCAGAGGCAGCAGCATGGGATGCCAGGTGGGAGCTGGTCCGCAAGGGGAGGCAGTCCCTTCATGGACTGGCTGTCTGTCACCCTGTGCTGTTACCTCTAATTTAGAGGCAGCAGTGCAGAGTGGCAGCAGCCCCTTTCTGGGTGGGGTCTGAGCTCCCAGACCTGGCACGAGCCAGAATGGAGCCAGGCTGCCAGCCTGCCTCCTAATACACTTTAAATGCAGAGCTGCTCCAGGGGTAGGTCCCAGACCTGGCATGACCTGGGACTGAGCCAGGCTGCTGGCCAGCCTGCTAAAAGATTTACTGGCTGGGGGAAGAAAATGCATGTAGTCTATAGTATTAACCAATAAGCTTTTACTTATCAGTTAATCAACTACACTGTTACATCCCTAGCACTGACCTCAGTGCAAATCCTTTTCTCATAGCTTCAGTTGCCTTGGGCTGGCAGCCTCAGCATCTTCACCTCCTAGCTGTAAGTGGCTGTCCTGTGCATGGACATGGGAGAGATGGGGATAGGCAGACCAGAAACTTGTTTTCTAGCCTAGAAATGATTCTTTATTTGGTACCCTATCTTGGACATTGCTTCAACACACAGCCTGCTGCCAAGCCTTTGAGCTCCAAAATATAATTGGACATTTTTCTACTACTGTAGAGCTTACTAATAATTTTGAAAATCTGTTTAGATCTGTGGTATACAACCTGTGGCCTGTGAAGTTCACTTGAGAAACATTATACTTGATTCCAAATGAACAATGAGGAGTTTCCTGGCTGTGTCTTTGATTCAGTATGTCGTTTAAAAAAAATTAGGTGTAGAACACATCATCACCCACTTCTGTTTCTTCCTTTTTGCAGGCCACCAGCATGACAGTTGTTATGCAAGTTCGGCAGAGCAGGAGGAGAAAGTTGCTCAATTTCCTGCTTTTTTGCTAGGTTGACGGAGCCCCAGGGTGAACAGGTCAGAAGCCTATCGTGCTGTCTTTACTCTTTGACTCTTTTGAAATACTTGGCCCTCAGATTGAAACTGTTGGTCTGCTGGTTTTAGAGAGTCTGGGCAAGCATAAAGAGCAGAGTGGGAAAGTGGAGAAAAGGTGTGTGCCCTCCTGAAGGGAAAGCAAAATGGAGGGAGAAAGATACAAAATGAGAAGAGATGAGAAGAAGAATAAAGAAAATTATGCAGAAGGAAATGAAATGCAGGAGCCAGGGCAAGTTTTGTTATTGAAAGTGTGTAGGAAAGATCCTCGGTGATGTTATCTGGTTTTATATTGTGTTTCAAAATGATTAAGTAGCGGGAGGGAAACAAATCTTAGTCATTGACATGGTACTGTTATCTCTTCTCTGTCACTTCCCATGTGCATGTATCATTTCCTAGGTAGCATGCTGAAACAGTCTTCAGGTTTCTGAAATGTTTTGAACATAAAATCAAAGGAATGTAGGGATGATCGGGATCCCAAGAAGTCATCGAGCACTGCCCCCTGTATTGAGGCAGTAAATGTAGACCTTCTCTGACAGATGCTTAAGAACAAGTTGGGCAAAAACTTGTGAGGCGATGCTACACTCTCCCTTGGAATCTTCTTCTAGAGTTTAAATAGCCTTTGTAGGTAGGAAAAGCTTTCTAATAGCTAACCAAAATCTTCTGTGCTGCAGAGTAAGCCTGTTACTACTTGTCCTACATTTGGTGGATGTGGAGAACATTTGATCAGTCCTCTTTGTAACAGCCCTTTAAAGTATTTGAAAACTAACTAGGTTCCTCACCACCACCATATTCTTTTTCTCAAGGTTAAGAATGCAATACGTGAAAAATGTGGGGCTGCTGTATTGATGAATACTACATATGCTATGATTGGCTGACTTTTTATCTAATGCTGGAGTTAGTCAAAAGAGGAAAGGGAGCAAGGAGCTATTGCTACTACACTATTAATTGCAGTGTTGGTCCAATTAAAACTATTACCTCATCTACCACCTTGATTGAGAAATCATTGAGGGAATTGATCAGAGCCTGTTTCCTGGAGCAGCCTGATGAAGGCTTTGTAGAGGGAATCTAAAGAAGTTAGGTGTATCTGCCTAACAGGGATGGATGTGGGGAGCAAGCTCAAGGTGTACTACAGATGGACTTACAACAGTATCCTAAATGAATATATTACATTAGCAGCAGCTGGAGTTCAGAAAAATCCTTCCAGGTAAACACCTTTTGATTCTGGAACTATTACAGAAGAACTCTGGCTATATTTTATAATGTGTTCGTTAAAGGCAAATTGACATTGGGAGAAACTATTACTCAAACTATTGACTACTACAAAACTATCCTTCTTTGAAAGAGTAAGTAGGAAGGTGATGTTTGTCATTGGTAACATCTACTACTAGAGCAAGGACATGCTGTTTCTGCTTCTAATGCATTGTTACATGTTCCACAGACTTTGAGAGAAGAGGACATTGCCTGTGCAATGGTGGAATCCTATTCCACCCATCCCGCAAAGAACAAAATCTCGCATGGGTGGGAGAGCTTACTCTCTGCCCCATGTTATGACCTTGCTATTAAGTAGCTTCCACTTGCTTGCTCCTTTGGGGGTGGATAGAAGCTGCCTTTTCTAAACTACACACCGTTATCTACTATGTCTGTCATACAGGGACCAGCTTCACTGAAGATACGCTTACAACACAAATAATAAAAATTCCCAGCTGGCACAGGCTCCAGAACTGCTTCATTTCTATGTAGATTTCAGACTTGGACCCTGTAGGCACAAAGCCCAGAAGTTTACACAGTAGTGAAACAGCCTGAGTAAGCTGGTGTAGGCCAGCTTTGGGGTTATTTCTATGGCATGGTTCTACAACTTTAGTTGATTGTAAACAAATGAGAAAATACTAGGTGGGGGAGGAGGGCGGGAGGGAAATGCAGTCACATATCCTCCAGAGTTGATTGTGTCAAACTTAAAGATGAACTGTAGCTCAGCAGTTTCTCTTTGAAGTCTGGTCCTGAAGTTTTTTTGCTGCAGGATGGCTACTTTTAGATCTGCAATTGTGTGTCCAGGGAGATTGAAGTATTCCCCTACAGGTTTTTGTATGTTGCCATTCCTAATATCAGATTTGTGTCCATTGATTCTTTTACGTAGGGACTGTCCAGTTTGGCCGATGTATATAGCAGTGGGGCATTGTTGGCACATGATGGCATATATTACGTTGGTAGATGTGCAGGAGAATGTACCAGTGACAGTATGGCTGTTCTAGTTAGGTCCTGTGATGTTGCTAAAACCTCTCCAACGCATCATTAGTGATCTACAACCCATCCTGGACAATGATTCCTCGCTTTCACAGGCCTTGGGAGGTAGGCCGGTCCTTGCCCACAGACAATCCGCCAACCCGAAGCATATTCTCACCACCAACTACACACCGCACCATAATAACTCGAACTCAGGAACCAATCCTTGCAACAAACCTCGGTGCCAACTCTGCCCACATATCTACACCAGCAACAGTTCATCTTTAAGTTTGACAAACCAACTCTGGATTAAACAAAGACTGTGAATGGCTTGCTAACTACAAAAGCAGCTTCTGCTCTCTTGGAATTCACACCTCCAGATCAGCTGCTAGAAGTGGGCCTCATCCTCCTTGATTGGATCCACCTCGTCATCTCCAGCCTGATCCTGGCCTGCATATTTATACCTGCCTCTGGAAATTTCCACTACATGCATCTGACGAAGTGGGTCTTTGCCCACGAAAGCTTATTCTCCTACACTTCAGTTAGTCTATAAGGTGCCACAGGACTCCTCGTCGCTTTTGCAGATTCAGACTAACACGGCTACCCCTCTGATACTTGACTCAGGGAGAACACTCATCTATGGGGGATACACGCTTGCAAGAATTATCAGGACACCTAACCATAATGCCTAGACATTTTACAAGTCAGAATATACTCTAATAAAGGCAATGTATGGCTTTACTTTGGTCTGCTAAAAGGCAAGTAATGCTGAGAATTGCTATCTTCTTTTAAAGGGGCTAGAGTATTTCACCTCCATCACTTGAATCCTTTTCATCCTTCCAGCTGGTTATCTAGTTCTCCCTTAAACTACAGTGAATTTAAAAAGCATGGAATTTAAGAGGACACTCCCTCCCACAGAAGGGTCTCTTATAAAAGAGATGCATTTGAGGGGTGGGGTGGAGAATACCTCTAGAACAGGCACATTTTAGCCACAATCTGTCATGTTCTACTCTGAAGCGATCCAGCGTTGGCATCAAGGTCTTCTCACTCACCAGGGAAATAAATATACCTTAATTAACTGAACAGTACACAATGGAACACGATTCTGATAAAGTGAGGAACATCTTAGTATGAGAGTCAACTTTAGGGATTATCAGTTGAAATCTAAATATCCATGTACAAGAGATTTCATAGGCCTGAAGCTACTTGAGACACCAGGTACAGTATAGGTAAAGGCAGACTTCTCCATATGCTGCCTCATGTCAGTCCTCATGTGATAGGACACCTTTCAGAGAGCAAGGGTAGCCTAGACTCCATGATCCATCTGTTCCTGTTGAGGCTGTTAACATGTCATTTAATACAGAGTGGTGATAATTTGACATGGACATTTCCCCAGGCTTAAAATGGCAGAACCTTTTTAAATTTTTTATTATTGAATGAATCATTCTTACCTAATAACTTTACTCCCTGGCCCGGGGCTAGATTTAGACTGCTAAATAAAGATGTTCTACATATGTCCGCTGAGGCCTGCAAGAATTCCAGTTTCTCTAGAAAGGCAAATACACCTAGACGTCTTTGGATCAAAATGCACCTAACATTGTAAAATGATTACACCAGCTAAAATTTAAAAGGTTATTTTATTTAAATGTAGACACACTGCATATTATCTAGCTCTGTAGAAAGACTTGTTCTCCAGACAGTTAGAAAAATTAGCACATCCTTCTCAACCCGAGAAGATTAAAACCAGTCAAGCTAGGTCCCACTGGAAGTTTATGTGCACAGCTGGATTTGACTAGTAGGCTTAAGGTTCCTTTTGCTGCAGATTCTCTTGTTCCTTGGCTTTTAGCTCTTGGTTATATCTATGGACAGAACATAAGCAAATTCAGCATACTGCAAACTGAAGATATGAATTGGCAAATACATTCCTAGTAGCGACAATAGAATACTTTCATACTATTTTTACAGACATTCGAGCAGTAACAGGAAGTCTTTATTAAATAAAATGGACAGAGGTTAAGCTTAGATCAAATATGATTTACACATGGAAGCTTGTGCTATACTTTTGATTACAAGTAAAAGCTCCCAAGTATCTGAGCAAGACAATTACCGCAGAATTCAAAGTGAAATAGATGACAGCTTGTGGACTAACTCTAGTTCATTCTGCTAAGTTGCCATTCAGAGTCAAGTTCTCTCTCTCAGTGAAATAGAGCTGAAGTGCAACTTCTCTTCCCAGGGACTTTTTTTGCTGTCCATGTTCATGAAGGAACTGATAGGAAAATTCAAGGGACAGCAGTTGGAAGTCCACCAAAATGCATGATTGCTAGAAGGAGGAAGGGGTGGCAGGGAGTGTTTAGATCTCTGGCAATATGGGTGCCCTAAAGGGCAAGTGCACCCTATACAGCTTGAAGAGCCTGTTTTAGGCTTAGACTATGAGACTAAGGATTAAGAATGCTGTAGAGACATCTCTAGAGAAATTCTATTTGCTTCTGAAAAATTAGGTGGCAGGTGACTTAAGTTTAATTAAGTTACAGCATCCCTTTAAAAGCTCTGCTATAGTTTTTCTAGTTACGTTAGATGTTGACAACCTTAACTCCATTTGTGTGGTCATATTGTTCCCTGGGGTGTGCAAAATTAAAAAATTACTGCAGAACTCTCATACAATTGTTTAAGCCTGACTGCATTTACCTAGGTCTATCTGTGTTTAGTGAGTGCTGGTGAATACTAGAAATTCAGAAGCCACCCAAATTGAGTGTTCATAGTGAAGAGTCTGATTAGTATGTACATACCGCCATATACGAAAGAGCTGGGAACCACCGGCACACCCAACAAAGAAGTTGACAGTAAATAGACCCCAGTTTTTAGGAATAATAACTAGGGAATATCTTGACCAAATAAGGCCTGTTGAATAAAAAAAAGCAAAGATTAGCATTCAGTAAAATACTTAAAATATGCATCTAAATACATTAAAAATCACATGAGAAATGCTGATCAGACACCAAAAGGCACTCAAACTATTATAGTACATAGATCATGTCCGCATAGGGAACCTCACATATCATTAGTGCAATAATACCTCACAGCAAGCTGGACCTTAATTCTGCAGGAAAGTTCCAGACTGGAGTGCACTTTGGGGCAGCAAGCTAGAAAAATCTGCAACAGCTTCAATTAAATTAAAAAATTAAAGTCAAATGTGAAAGTCATTGCAAATGTCTCTGTGCTATGTTTTACTATCTTGTTTTTACATTCTCACTAACATTTCAGTTTTAAAGCATGCAATTTTTTATTGACAACGTATGACTAATGGAAGTTGTGAATAGGCAGGAAAAGAGGAGTTCTGACCTATCAGAAGGTATGGGTGACAGTTTAGGATGTGAATTAAAGCTGATACAATAGTGATCAGGAGTGGAATAACTACTTTTTTAATTTAATTGAAGCTGTTGCAGATTTTTCTAGCTTGCTGCCCCAAAGTGCACTCCAGTCTGGAACTTTCCTGCATAATTAAGGTTATTAAATGTTGACCTATTAGGATGAATGTAGTTTATACTTGTAAACTATTATTTCCAGATGGATGCATTTGTTTTACAAGATAAACTTGCAAATGCAACATGAACAAAAAAAAAAGCCACTCAAACTTAAATGTCTACATGTGAAGCTATACTAGTACAACTCTAGTACTTTAGGTTCATGTATTACTTTTAGTGTAGCATCTCATGTAGATAAGTCCTTCCACTGTTTAGAAAGTAACATTTTGGGTTCTGAAATAACTCGGGCAAGAAATTAATTTTGTGGTGAACCCCATGACCATGGAATAGCGCGCTCTGTATTATAAATGAGCCATCAGAAAATACCTAGGCTTATCCTAAAAAGAGGAATCTTTTGATAAGGCTGCAATGAAGAATTTAGGCACATTATAGTAAACTGAACTTTTGAAACAGATTAATGTATAAATGAGAATTAATTATGTGAAGAAGGTTCTTTAAGAAAAGATTACAAACTAGTGAGGAGGGTTTTTTTTTTAAATACTAAGAATTCTGGTCAGAGGTGTAGAAACAGAATATAGTCACCTGTTGCCGTTAACACTGCAGACTGTGCTGTGCTGAGTTTTTCTGCTGGTCTGGTCATATCAGCCATTCCTGCACATACCAAACCCTGTAAAGGAAACACCACCAACTATAGTCAACTAAGTCATTATTTCACTTATTTATCACCAATACCACACTAATTGCATATGTATCCAGAAAACCCATTACAGTTTGATGTACAAGTATACACAAGAGTTATTTCCCAATTCCAAATGCTTATGGTTCCCAAGGACAAGACAGTGAGGGGAAGGAATGCCACATGTAAAGTGGAGATCAGAGCAATTGTTAGCAAACATGTCCATTCCTCAGTTTTTACTTTTGTGAAGGAGAAACAAAGAAAAGGGAGGCAGCAATGCCATGCGAGTATTGGTTTTTATAACTCAGAAGATGCAGGGATGCTCAGATTCCATCCTTTACAAATGGTAGCAACCCTAAACTACTCTTTTAATCAAGTCATTTGAGTTCCTACAAGAGAATGCCATTTTAACACTTACCTTGAGCTTTAAACTGATTTTAGATTACAATTTCAACAGCAGATACAGAAAACGTAAAGAAGAGCAATGCAAGTATTCATAGGCATGGAAAGACTTCCACATGAAGTTAAAGTAAAAAGATTAAGAATGTTTAAGAGGAGACAGGTGTAGAAAAACGAATGGCTTAAAAGTTAATTTGGTACTCTTAATTATGTTCTTATTATACAAAAAACACAGCAATTATACTTGTCGAACTTTTTCCACTACTAACCAACTGACGTGTGAAACTCAGTGTCACAAGAATTAGTGATACTAAATGCATAGTATGATTGAAAGAGAGGATGAAACATTTAATAAAAGAATATCAGCATTTACAGAATTAGAGTATCAGGGAGTAAACCTGAACTTTGGAGCATAAGCCAGCCAGCCATTCACAAGGCACAGGAAAATAGTTCTCTCCTATAAGCAGGGTATTCCATAGGGTCCACTGTGCAGTTTCATGTGCCCAGTGCTGGACAAGATGGATGCCAGATCTGAAATAGTATTTCAGACATCTGTTCGGAAACCAATACGGCAATACACAGGCAGTCCAGGAAGTTTTTGGAGAATGTTGGGAATAACTTCTTGACAAGTGCTGAAGGATCCGACCAGGGGCCATGCGCAGCTTGACCTTCTGCTCACAAACAGGGAGGAACTAATAGGGGAAGTAGAGGTGGGTGACAACCTGGGAAGCAGTGATCATGAGATGGTAGATTTCAGGATCCTGACCAAAGGAAGAAAAGCGAGTAGTAAAATACACACCTTGGACTTCAGAAAAGCAGATTTTGACTCCCTCAGAGATCTGATGGGCAGAATCCCATGGGATGCTAACATGAAGGGGAAAGGAGTCCAGGACAGCTGGCAGTATTTTAAAGAAGCCTTATTGAAGGCACAGAAAGAAACCATCCCAACATGTAGCAAGAGACACAAACATGGTAGGAGACCGGATTGGCTTACAGGGGAAACCCTTGGTGAACTTAAGCACAAAAAGGAAGCTTACAAAAAGTGGAAACGTGGACAAATGACCAGGGAAGAGTTTAAAGGTATAGCTCGAGAATGCCGGGGGGTTATCAGAAAGGCAAAAGCGCAAATGGAATTACGACTGGCTAAGGATATGAAGGATAACAAGAAAGGTTTCTACAGGCATGTTAACAAGAAGAAGGTGATCAGAGAGGGTGTGTAGCCCCTAATGGATGAAGGAGGTAACCTAGTGACAGATGATGTGGGGAAAGCTGAAGTACTCAATGCTTTCTTTGCCTCTGTATTCACGGACAAGGTCGGCTCCTGGACTTCTGCGCTAAGTGACGCAAGATGGGATGAAGATGGACAGCCCGTGGTGGGTAAAGAACAGGTTAGGAGCTATTTAGAAAAGCTAAACGTACATAAATCCATGGGTCTGGACTTAGTGCACCTGAGAGTACTGAGGGAGTTGGCAAATGTCATCGAGGAGCCTTTGGCTATTATCTTTGAAAAGTTGTGGAGATCAGGAGAAATCCCGGATGATTGGAAAAAGGCAAATGTAGTGCCCATCTTCAAAAAAGGGAAGAAGGATGATCCAGGGAACTATAAGCCAGTCAGTCTTACCTTGGTTCCTGGAAAAATCATGGAAGGGATCCTTAAGGAATCCATTTGAAGGCACTTGGATGAGAGGAAAGTGATTAGGAATAGTCAGCATGGATTCACAAAGGGAAAGTCGTGCCTGACCAATCTGATTAGCTTCTATGATGAGGTAACTGGCTCGGTGGACATGGGGAAGTCAGTGGATGTTATATACCTTGACTTTAGCAAGGCTTTTGATACGGTCTCCCACAATATTCTTGCCAGCAAGTTAAGGGAATGTGGATTGGATAAATGGACGGTAAGATGGCTAGAAAGATGGCTAGAAGGCCAAGCACAGCGGGTAGTGATCAATGGCTCGATGTCAGGATGGTGGTCGGTTTCTAGTGGAGTGCCCCAAGGTTCAGTTCTAGGACCGGTTTTGTTCAATATCTTTATTAATGATCTGGATGAGGGGTTGGATTGCACCCTCAGCAAGTTTGCGGATGACACTAAGCTGGGGGGAGAGGTAGATACACTTAAGGGCAGAGATAGGGTCCAGAGTGACTTTGACAAATTGGAGGATTGGGCCACAAGAAATCTTCTGAGTTTCAACAAGGACAAGTGTAGAGTTCTGCACTTGGGACGGAAGAATCCCAAGCATAGTTACAAGCTGGGGACCAACCAGTTAAGTAGTAGTTCTGCAGAAAAGGACCTGGGGGTTACAGTGGATGAGAAGCTGGATATGAGTCAACAGTGTGCCTTTGTAGCTAAAAAGGCTAATGGCATATTAGGTTGCATTAAGAGGAGCATTGCCAGCAGATCCAGAGATGTCATTATTCCCCTTTATTCGGCATTGGTGAGGCCACATCTGGAGTATTGTGTCCAGTTCTGGGCCCCCCACTACAAAAAGGATGTGGACGCATTGGAGAGGGTCCAGCGGAGGGCAACCAAAATGATTAGGGGGATGGAGCACATGACTTATGAGGAGAGGCTGAGGGAGTTGGGTCTGTTTAGTCTGGAGAAGCGAAGAGTGAGGGGGAATATGATAGCAGCCTTCAACTTCCTGAAGGGAGGTTCCAAAGAGGATGGAGAGAGGCTGTTCTCAGTAGTGACAGATGGCAGAACAAGGAGCAATGGTTTCAAGTTATGGTGGGAGAGGTCCAGGTTGGATATCAGGAAAAACTATTTCACTAGGAGGGTGGTGAAGCACTGGAATGGGTTACCTTGGGAAGTAGTGGAGTCTCCATCCCTAGAGGTGTTTAAGTCCTGGCTTGACAAAGCCCTGGCCAGGTTGATTTAGATGGGATTAGTCCTGCCTAGAGCAGGGGGCTGGACTTGATGACCTTCTGATGTCTCTTCCAGTTCTATGATAAGGGGATGGTTTGAGAACATGATCTTGGTAACTAATTGACCATTCATTATCAGTGGGAAATAGGTCAATGGAGTTACTATAGAAAACTTTCTGGGTTTCTGGCTGGTGAGTCTTGCCCACATGCTCAGGGTTTAGCTGATTGCCATATTTGGGGTCAGGAAGGAATTTTCCTCCAGGGTAGATTGACAGAGACCCTGGAGGTTTTTTGCCTTCCTCTGTAGCATGGGGCACAGATCACAGCTGGGGGATTCTCTGCATCTTGGGGCCTTCAAAGTATTTGAAGGCTTCAATATCTGAGACATAGGTGAGAGGATTATTCTAAGAGGGGTGGGTGAGATTCTGTGGCCTGCACTGTGCAGGGGGTCAGACTAGATGATCATAATGGTCCCTTCTGACCTTAAAGTCTATGAGTATTGCAAGTCCTGTTTTCTTATTTCAGAAAATGGAGTTGTCATCTTTTTTTATAATATTGCAATAGCGCAACATGGCAATTTTTGCCCTCCTCTCACAAAATGTAAATATTTAATGAAAGACAGATGGCAGAGTTCTTAGTATGCCACGAACATGGGCCCTATAGTTTGCTTCTAGCCCTATACTGCAGTTTACTTACAAAGGCAGTTACTACTAGTTCACTGATGCCAAGTAGGTTACTACTGAATCTAGGTACCATTAAGGTTTCCACAAAATTCTGGGTTTAATGAGTTCTTCTGTCAACTGCAGAGCTACCAAGCATTCAGAAACATAGCATCAGGACCCCAAAAAAACCATGAGATTTGTTTTAAAAAGCAATATGTTCTCTGTTTTTATTCAGCTTCTGTTTAACTCTTCAGAGTTCATGTTTAGGCTTCTCTTGAACTAAGGGCTAGAAACTTTAAATTTTATAATGATGAAAGCTGAGCATCCCGTAGAATGACATAATTCCCAGCTCCTGGGGTGTAAGATAGGCACACATACCACAGGAGTCAACAATATGTCAACAAACCATTGTAGCTTAGTAGTAGCAAGGGGTGTTAGAAATAAGTTGTTTTAATAATCACGTAACCACAAATTTCTTAGCATTACATGGTTAATCAGGGCTTCCCACCAGGTGGCGGGGCTGGCAGCTAGTGCGCTCCCAGCCCCACTCCTGGGGATCCCGCTGCCCTCCTCCCTTCCCCCCCACGCTGTTGACTATCAGTGGCAGCCCCTGTGCACAGGGGGCCTGAGCTCCCTGTGGACACAGGCTGCTCTGGTACCCAGGTCCCTGGCAGACAGGGACTGCTGCTGCCCCCTGATATAGAGGCAACAATACAAGGGTATCAGGCTGCTACTCTGCATGTTCTTCATTTAAAACTCGGACCAGAGAGCTGGGACTGAGCCAACCTGCTAGTTCGAGATTTAAATGCAGAGCATGCTGTGGGGGAGGGTTTTTTGCAGTTATATTAAGCAATCACCTATCGATTAACTGAGTAGGCATTAACAGGGCTTGACAAACAGTGGCGAAAGCCGCTCGCCAGCCCCACACTGTACGTGGCAAGAGCCGCATTGCACAGGTGCGCGCTGCGGGTAAACAGGGCACGCAGCTGAAATCTACTTGCAATGGGCGAGTGGATTCTATAGTTTGTCGAGCCCTGGGCATTAACATCCCCAGTAGTAGCATCTTTTTTTTCAAATCCAAAGATAAAAATTAGTTTCCATAGGAACTTGTCTAAATAGAAACCTAATTTTTAAAGACGTACTTTTTTTAAAAAAAGCAGCAGAATGTGTCACTTGCATGTATGGCGCCGGATGCCTTAAAAGCTTTACAAAAAGGTAAATAAAATACTGGAAAAATAATTATTTCAAGAATAGCTATAAGTCATGTCTTGAAGAAAAGTGAGAAATAAACATCAATGGGCTGCTTAAAACTATCTAAAAAGAAGATAGACATTAGCCAGTATGTTATTCCATTTTGTCTTTGTGGTATCACTATATCAGTCTTGTTTGGTATCTGACTGTAAAGGATGATGAAACCTTAGTATTACTGTCACTATGGACTTGTTTGGCTTGCATAATAGTCTTGTGTGCTTTTGAAGCCAGAAGCCTCATTGTCATCTCAGTGCATCATGTGTATGATTTATGTTATAAAATATGTTATTAGAGCCATGCAGGACTTATCTAGGAGAATATATAGTTTCAACACATCTAGTGAAGATAAATTAATAAAGCAAGCTCCTCACAGCCATACAGGGGAAAAAACATGGTCAGTTTTGTTATCAGAAACTACATACATTTCCAATATCAGTTTAAGCAGTGTCATGCAGGCACTAGGGATGTAAAATTTCAATTTGGCTAATCAAATAGTCGATGCAATTCAACCAGGGCTGTTGCTACACTTCAAAGGTGAAAGCACTGCAGGGAGCACAGGGCCAGTGGGGTACTCAAGCAGTCCCCTGCTGGCCCCATGCTCCCCTGTGGCATTTCAAAGCTGTAACCCCTCATGGAGCCCAGGGCCAGCAGGGGAGTCCCCAGCTGACCCCGGGCTCCAAGTGGCACTGCCGCTTTGAAACACCACATGCAACCCGGGCCAGGTGGGGGACTCCTCCAGCTGGCCCTGGGCTGCATGCAGCATTTCAAAGCAGCAGCGCTATGTGGAGTGTGGGGTCTGGCCCCAGGCTCCATGTGGCACTTCTGCTTTGAAGCAATCCCGCTTCTTCCCCCTGCTTGCTGCCTTTTTCTGATAGAGGCAGCAAGGGGGAGGGGGAAGCAACTAGTCGACTAGCCTGTCAATTATCCAATAAGCATTTGTTTATCGGACAGCTGACTAGTCATTCACATCCCTAGGAAGCACAGGAAGCCAGGTACAGCATTACAGTGCCCAGGCCTACTGCATCTACTAAACTGCTGCTATGCATGAAACAGTTCTACCGAGAGAGGAAAGAAAAAAAAACAACCCATGCCAAACTAAAGCAAAGGACAAGGAAAGGAAAAGTGAACTGACTTTTGGACATAAGGTGCTTGAAAGCTGGTAAATATTTTCAAAAGGTACCTCTTTACAAACACTAGTTAGCTCATTTTTGACACAGAGCCAATGCCAACAATGGACTAAAAGGCTAACATGGACAAGGTCCAAGAGTGCATTGTGAACCCAGCATTATAAACCTGTCGTGCAGACTCAAACCATGAAATTTTGTAACAGAAGGAAGTTGAATTACTGAATGGTAATTAAATTTCACTAGTTACCTATGTAGTGTTTTTTAAAGAGATTATACTACAGTTTGAACTTTTCTAGTCCAGTACAACATCTGTGGTCTGGTATGATTTTAGCTAGCTGGATGTCCACTTACCATGGGTATGGCCAGTGCTTTTTTTTGTTTAAAAAATAAAAAAAGGTGCCGGTGCTCTAAGACCCAGCTGACTGTTGGCCATTTTCATTACAGAGGTGCAAGTACTCTGTTCTTTCCAAGTAAGCTCTAACTGGAGGTGCTGGTACTGCGTACTCGGCAGTACCATCACAATAAAAGCACTGAGTATGGCCAAGTTTCCGATGATCCCATAAAGTTTGTTTACAATCACCAGTCCTGGCTCTCAGTGTTCTGTGCTGTTATTTAGCTCTAATTTACTCCTAAATGTCCTCTAAGAGCCTAATAAGCAGTGGAAGGGTTGGTAATGTTGCTAGACAATATTGATCTCCTCTGGTTTGGTGCTGGTCAGGTCCCAAGGATGCCAGATTAGAGATTGTTGTCATACGTGTGTTAGAATGAATGTATTTTCATGCTGACCCTCTCCACATTTTAAAAACATAATCAGGACCTTCACAGCAAGTCCTTTGATGACACAGTCCAAGACCATTCAGGCCAAGAACGAGTCACTTTATGCCTGGTTGGCTGAAAATTGTTTTCTGAACTGCGGAAGCATTAATATCAGCAAACTGACTTCTTAGACTTACCCATTTCATAACAGGTGCCCAGAAAAACACTGTTTTGGGACCTAGAGGGGGAAAAAAGCAACAATCTGAATTAAGGCATAATAAACTGCACACTCACACAGCTGTAATGGTACCAAAATGTAATTTGTAAAGCACGTGTGTGAATCCCCCTTTGAGGGACTACTACTGTCTCATGCACAACACAATACATACAGTGAGAGGTTTGCTGCTCCACTAATGTTTTTCTATCCTGACTCAAAACCCTTTTTCCAACATTAGTCTTAGCAGTAGTATCCAAGGCCATTTTGTTTCCTAGATTATTAGAATAGCAAGTGAGCAAATAGCTGCAGTATGAATAATGCAAATGCTGGTAATAAAAAAAAAGTGAGCTCCCAGCTAGTTACAATCTAGAAAGCTATATCACTTATACATCTGCTCTAATGGCAATTCAAGACACTACAGTTTTAGCACCACATAGCTAGCATGGCATAATGTATTCTACCTCCAGGAATGCCAAAGTATTATACTGATGAATGTGTGATGTCAACAGGCAAAACTGAACCTGGGACCTCTGGAGCCTAATACATGAGCCTCTCCAGTTTGAGCTAAAAGCCAAGTAGCTCTCAGCTAAACCTGTAGAGCTGTGGTGTCCAACACGCTAACCACATGTGGCTATTTCACCAGTTGACTATGGCTAATTGGTTTGAACAATGTGACCATTTGGCCGACTGAATGTAGCTAGGTCGTTATAGCAGTAGCCACTGGAGTGGCTACTGCATCAGAACTGGTTGAGCACTATGGCTGCAGTGGAAACTCATTCTCTCTCTCTCTGTAAGTGGTCAAAGTGCAACTACATGGTACAGCACACCACTCCCAGAAGGTGCACGGGTTACAAAAGCATAACCAGGAAATCAGACACTGTGTGCCAACTGTTCTGCTACGGCACTGTATACAATTAAAAAGTGGAATTCAGCAGTGAAAAGTGATCATCCATACTTGAATTTGGTGCCAACAGTGACATCAGCCCTGCTGGGCAGCTATTCCCAGTGAATATAAAAAGTACAGAAGCATATCACCAATATAACACTGTAGAGTGTTGATCACCTGTATTGAAATCCACATTTGATCTTTAGAAGGCTTGAAGACAACTGATATGTGACTGTGGCCATGCAACAATCCCTATTCATGACCTTATAGGCCAGCAGTTGAAGGCACAGTGCTATGTAAGCTCCCTGAAGCCTGGAGCAAGATTATAGAATCCTAGATTTTCTAAAACCTCTCTTATGAGGAGATCTTTGGTAAGGTGGAGTCTATGTCTGTGCCAAGATGACTTATTCTGGTGGATGGTATCTTTTTTGGACATTGATGAAGCCATGAATCTGCAGGCAGTTAAGTATGAGAGACTTGGCTTTATGCTCTACTGACTGCAGTGGAGCTCTGTTCAAGAGGTCATCCTGGAAGTAGGTTCCCTGCATAGGGTTGGTTGCCAGATGGTTTCAACAAAAATACAGGACACACTTGACATTACATCACAATCTACATTACATCTTAGTTAGAAAATACCGGACATTTATATTCTCTCTCATTTTCTCAGTTTGTTTCCTGAACAGAAAGCTGAAATACTGGACTGTCTGGTTCAAAACTGGATATCTGGCAACCCTAGCCTTGCAATCTGAGTCTATGATCACTACTATCATCTTTGTAAAAATTCTGGGGGTTGAAACAGGCCAACTGATCAATGTTTGACACTGATGTTTTGTGCTTCAGTTAAACCTCAAGAGTTTGCAGTAGCATGGATTTGATGGGAGGTATGCATCTGCTAGATGATAATTTTGGAAGCGTGTGCCATCTCTGAATCCCTGCTGGGTCTCATTTTCCTTGGAATGGGAGGGACTCAGAGACCTCCTGGGCAAATTGGGAGGTAGGAAGTTTGATTAGAAGTGCTGCTTCTTTCTCCAGAGTGCTCAGGCCTCCTCCTTGTCAAACCAGGGAGGACTTGTGGCCCCACAGATCTCCCTTTATTCTCTATATATTCCTTAAGACTGAGCCTCCAAGTGGACTGGCAAGAATCCTCCTCAATTATGGAGCTTCATCTTGATCTCTACTAGGATTCTGGTCCATGTTTCTCGTGTTGGAGCTGTGGCTATGTGAAGGGAATCCCATCCGCCTGTCCCACTTGTAACCCCAGGACCTAACAGAGTTAGGCTTAGTTGGTTGGGCAGAGTCTGGACACAACTCACCATCTGCTGAACCTTGGAAGGTTGTTTCACAAATAGAGCACTACTTGGCTTTGACCAGATGATTTCTTGGCTGCTCTGTTATGCCTTTATAGGGGCAGAGGAATAGACAGGGAGGCATAGCAGTGGAGGTACAGGGTGGGCTAAACAACTAGAGCATTAACCAATTCAGGGAAGGTGCAAGATGAAGAGAAGAAACTGCTTCCTATTGCTCAAAGTGAATAGGAAAAAAAAAGGTAAAGAATAGGGGCTGAAGCAATTGACCATCAACAGTCTACTGCCAACCGAGGAACAGAATCCGGTGGCATGAAAAAGCCTGACCAGAGTACATAGGGCAAAAATATCGATCTGAGCAGTGAAGTGGAACAGCCCAGATGTCCAGAACTGTGGGAGACATGTACAAAAAGACATGTACTTTTCTGTTTTGTTTTCAAAGCATGAAAACAAATTTACCTGGATGGGCATCTTTATGGTACATGTAGAGCTACATATTAGGACAATATTCAATATTTTTAAATAGAAATTAACTTTTTCAAGTTAAAAAAAGTTTAAAAATTGTTATCTTCTTATGCAAAGGTCTTGGTTAGTGTGCCAGCATCACTTTCAGTGGAACTAACTGCTTCTGAGTCAATCTAAACCCTTTGAAGTCCCACAAAAATAGCTTTAAATATTCAGACTGCTAATTTGTTAACAAGTGAAATTAAAACAGGTTGAATCTTCCTAGTCCAGCAACATCTATAGTCCAGCATGATTTTAGTTAGTCAGATGTCCATTTATCATGGGTGTGGCCAAGTTTCCTGTTGTCCCATAAAGTTTGTTTACAGCCACCAGTCCTGGCTCTCAAAGTTCTGTGCTATTATTTAGCACAAATTTACCCCAGAATGTCTTCTCAGAGCCCAATAAGCAGTACAAATATTGGTAATGCTGCTAGACAATATTGACCTCTCCGGGGTTTGGCAAATTCCCTGGTTTGGCACCTGTCATGTCCTCATGGTGCAGGACTAGAGAGGTTCAACCTATAGAATGGTATCAGATTTTGGGACAGTTTAACAAGATTGTACCCTTAAAGTAGAAAGTTCTCAGGACTCTTAAGCAAGCATGCAGAATGTAATGCAGCCAGAAAAACACATTGATCAGTTCCCAAGTACCAAATTAAACCAGGGCCATGTTGCAGGCTTTTTTTTTTTAAACAGCTTAAAGCAGACACTCCATTCAGTTTGTTCTACATTCACCCTTGTGTTTTGAACTATAAGTTCTTCAGAAAAAGGATGTGTTACATTTTACACGTTGTATAGCACTGGGTACATTTAGGATACCAAGGCTGATATCAGATAAGTTCACTAACTTTTTAATTATGCTTCAAAAGACTTCTTACAGATGCAACTTACACATACTGCTATCAAACCCTCCTTTTGTAGATCGATTTTCTAGGATAGAGAATCCAGCAGAGTTGTTAATGGACTTGCAAAATTAGAGATTAGCTGTATACTGAAAAGGGAGCAAAGAAAAGATTCCAAAAAGCTTAGGCATCTTTCTAATTCAGACAGATTTAGCAGGTAATATTGGATAAAAAATACTATCACAATGTCACATTGAGACTACCTGCTTGCTGCATGGAATTATCTAAGAGAATCTGGTTGGGCTGACTTACATCAATGGTGCTGTGTATGTTTTTATTTTCCAAGGTTGCCATGTTACATTACAGGAGTGTCTATGGTTAATGCACATCAGTACCATTCATTTTAAAGAATAGGCAAGAATCCTCTATGGATGGGGTGGACAAACGTTTTGGCCCTCGGACCATACTTTGGTATGGAAGTCGTATGGTGGGCTATAGATGCCCATTAAAGGGGACTGGGATGAGGGAGGAGGTGAGGGCTCTGGCTGGGGGAGCTGTCTCCAGGGTGAGGACTGAAGTGAGTTCAGGGTGCAGTAGGGGGCTCTGGGCTAGGGTGTGTGAGTGTGAGAGAGAGAGAGCGAGCGCGAGAGCGAGCGCTCTGGCTGGAGTTGCAGGTTCTGGGATGGGGCCAGGGATGAGGGACTTGGAGCTCAGGAAAGTGCTCAGGTATAGGACTGAAGATGTTAAAAGAGGGATCAGGACTGGGGTAGGGGGTTGGGGCATGGGAGATTGTCAGGAGTGCAGGCTCTAGGCGGCACATAACTCAAGCAACTCCCAGAAGCAGTGGCATGTCCCTCCTTTCATTCCTATGTGGTGGCAAGGCCAGGCAGCTCTGAACTGCCCTGTCCACAGGAACCACCCCAGCATCTCCCATCGCCTACGGTTCCTGGCTAGTGGGGGCTGCAGAGCCGACACTTACAGCCGAGATAGCGTGCAAAGCTCCCTGCCTGCTCCTATCCATAGGAGTCAGAGGAGGGACCTGCTGCTGATTCTGGGAGCCGTATGGAGCAGGGCAAGCCCCTGACTTCATTCCCCAGCAGCAGCTCAAGGGCCAGATTAAAAGGTCTGACATGCCAGTTGCCCCGCCCACCCCTGCTCTAGGAGAGGTCAGGTTCTTTATCCCCTCCTCTCCCAGAAGGCTCAAGCTTTTCTCACTCTTTTTTAAAGCAAAACAACCTCCCCCACCCCCACATACACACAATTCTGTGACCTGAGTGTTTGGGTCAGCAAGTGCAAATGCATCATTAGGATGTCCCTAGGTACCTGGGATGATAAACCCTGTATATCTTCACTCTAATAAACATGCCTAATTAAGAAATGTACTAGAAGGCAAGCACATATGAGCCAGTAGGGCCATAGTGTTTACTTATTTCTGAAACAGTAGTCACTATGTGTGGCTACTGCTCTAGTGAACTAGCCACACTCAACTGCCCAAATAGCCCCACTTAACTGGCCAAATAGCCTTGTGGCTAGTGGCTAGCATGTTGAACACCATGGCAGTAGGGTATAACATAACAGGACACCACAGCAGTAGGGAATAACATAAAAGGACTAGGGGTGTCATTAGGTACAAATAGCTTACACAGCAGTTCTTGGAGTATCATGTACTCATATATTCACCAAGTGTTAAGTACGGTAAGTAAACGAATCTGCAGTAGGATATAAAGAATATTCTGTACTCCATTCAAGATTTGTGTCCCGAGTTAGATTGTCCCAAGATTTGTGGGAAAATGCCTTACAGAATAAAGTTGGCACTAGTAAATCAAGCCTCATTTGAGACAATTATGTGGTAAACACGAGAACTAAAATGGAGTTATTCTTGTATTATTTGAAAGCTTTGCAATTCCTGAAGTTTGCTAGAATGGCCTAACAAGGCAAGCTGTAACTTTGCCTTTGTAATATGCTACTAGATTCATAGATCCAGTTGTACAATAAGGACTGGTAGCTTGAACTTCAACCTAGATTTTAGTTTTTAAATTATAAAGTTTGTGACAATGATATTCTGTTCAACAGTCAAAGATTCTGACTATCCTAAGTCCAGATCCGCACTAGCCCTGGAAGGTTGGCTTAAAGTACACAACTTCAGCTACGCAGAATATGTTGCTGGAGTCCAGCTACGGAGAATATGTGGCTGGAGGTGGCTAACCTTAAGCTGAGCTTGGCACCGTCTGCACTGCAGTAAGCTAAAGGGAGCAAACACTCCTGTCAGCTTCGCTTACTCCTCACATCTGCGAGGAGTACAGGCGCCAGCCGAAGCTGTCCTCAGTGTTCGATTTACAGGTCTATACTAGACCCACTAAATCGAATGCCAGAATGTCCATCTCTGGCACAGCGTGTGAAGACGTGCCCTAAGTGTGACTTATCAGCACATTACACTAAATGCTCTTTCAAAGGGGGAGCCTCCTGAATACAGTAAATAGACAGAAGACAGAGAGCAGCTCATTATAAGAGACTAGAAGCTGAAAGCCCATGCTGTTGTATAGGTGCAATTCATAAAGTTAAATGTGTAAAATAAGTAAATAAAGAAGACTCATTTCCATGCAGCATGCTATAGTGAAAAGTGATGCTGTTTGTACATGTTCCCCCCAGTTTGTGCATGGCGCTGCCCCCTTGCTAGAGGCACAATTATATTTGTTACCCAAAATAGCACCTTCTCTGATTGATAAGCTGTCATATTCCAAATGCCACAGAACCTTCAGACTTCAGCTTTCCATCTGGTTCTCACAGGGCCCAGTGATGACTGAACCTGGTGATATTCTAAATAAAGAGCTTTCAGGATTGTAGAAGTTTTCATCACATCACACTGATTCAGACATTGTAGGCTTCAGAATGACAATTTTTGAATCTTTTAAATTATATCTCATATAAAGCTTCCTTCCCTTCCCTTCCACACTGCCTGGAAAGTTTCTCTAGCAAATCAAGTTTAAATGCATCTGTTAGGATTTCCCAGTTTCCTAGTGTGGAAACTCATCCACATCCTCATTCCTGTTTTCCCTCCTATCCATCTCCCAGTTCTTTCACAATTGCAAAACTAATGGCAGGCAGATCTAAAGTATGATTAACTTCTTCCAGTTATATCTTAAGATCTTTCCAGGGAGGGTGCCTGGATACTTTCTTGCTCCAGGATATGTAGCTGTATTTATTCTGGAATCTGGAGTGGCACACAAAATTGAGGAGACACGCTGCCTGTTTATTCATTGACTGCATGTCAAGTTCTTAGAATCTAAAGCCTTAAGAAAGAGAAGACCAGTCTGAGGCGAAGGCCACAGACCTACATCCACCCAGGATAGCAGCTGGTAGGCTCAATCTTAATCAAGAACCCTTTCAAATTAAAATGTTTTCTTTTATGCTTGCCCAAGCATCAATGGCATCCTTCCAAACAATAAAGGTCAGTACCTATTTCCTCCAGATTACGGTGAGGGTTTTCACAAACATTATTTCCATGCTCATTTATGCTACAATGGGTTATGATTTGCACCTACATTCATAAAAATGTTTGTTCAAGTTATGTTTACTATTTGTGATCGTACCTGCAAGCTTCCAAACATGTATGCATGCATTCAGATGTCTAATTATTTTCTATGAATTTCCTCTTAAAATACTTCAGTGTTCTTGCAGTAAATGCAATGACCTATCAGTAACAAATCAAATAAGACAGCACTCCAGCATCCAAGGGGAAAAATTGAACAGGAATCTGATTGGAATTTTAAAACTAATACTTGAAAAAAAAATGTTTTCATAAAATCCTTGAGAACTCTCCTAATAAATTATTAATGGAGTTTTAAAATGTCAGTAAGCTGGTTTCAGAGACTCAAGAGGAAGGAAAGAACTGTTTTCAAAGTCTTGTTAAGACAACAAAAAGCAGACTAAAGCTTTGTCTTCTGTTTGATAGATTTCACATGCATTTTGATTTTCATAATAAAAATAAACTAAAAACACTTTATGAACCTTGACGTATTTTACACACCTCTACACTGGCTGGACTTAATTCATCTCTAGTATAACTATTATTACACCAGGGATAAATCTGGGTAATACAAAATAATAATCTTAATACATTTTGAAAATATGCTTCCTGCTCCTAACAAGGAACACAGAGTACACTGATGAAGCATATAATTCAAACCAAGAGATGGATTCTGCTTCATTAATGAATCAGTTACTGAAATATGACTATCCATCCCTAATTAAAGAAGCTTTAAGCAGTGAACACATGTAACTGAATACAAGCCAAGTCACATCTCTCTGCTGTTAACACTAGTTTTCTACTATGCAGCAGCCAATTGGAAGTGGGGGAGTTGGGTTCACATCTCCTATTTGTCAGAATCTTTCACTTTCCTCTAGCAACCTTCATTAATTTGAAAAACAGGTGGTGTGTGTGTGTGTGTGTGTGTGTTTTTAAGTATTTCACCCAAACTGTTTTCCAAGCCAAAGTAAAGGGATTTCTCTTAGATACAAACAATTTAAAATCTAGGCAAAGAGTCACTTATCAAAGTAGGTCATCAAAGTAGGCCTTGCCAAGGACATTAAAAGCTTTCGTTTTAGGGCAAACAAAAGTATCTTTTCCCACTGAATGGCTTTTGTTCTAGTTGAAATGTGCCCAACAGTCCTGGAATACGGAAGCTCTCTATACATAAAGCAGGTACAGATTGAAGGGGCACAAGAAGGAAGTTCAGTTTCTATACCCACCAACTCTTTGCTGAAGCTGCCTGTACATGATGTGGTAATTGTTCTTTTGACAAAGACATTTTTCTTTTAGAAACAGGATCACTCTAACAGTTTGAAATTCCAACTTTGACATTTAGTCAAGGCACGGCACAGAATGGCCAAAGTTCAAGTCACAGGCCAAATGTATGAAGCCACATAATATAGCCACCCATCTTTAACACTGGGAATACAGTGTAAGTGAATAGTGCATGTACATGCCAGGAAGTATCACACTGCAGCACCTTAATATATTAAACATGAGCAACTGCAATTGGTTCAATTTTGGTCAGTTTCGTATAAAAGAAAAGTTTTGTACCATCTTTGCTCAAACTGGTAAAAAGGGTTTGCACCGATTTAAATTAATCTAAACTATTTGATCCGATTCTAGTTAAACCCGTGCAATCTTTGTTTTGAGAGAAGACTTTTGTTATAGAAAAATGACCAGGGGTCTAGAAGCTAAAATTTCCTTACTGCACAATCATGATATACCCAACAACGCATTCTAGATTGATGAAAATTCAAGAACATGTATTGCATTAAAGAAAAACAGTAGAAAGGGCAGTCTAGGGAAGACTTTACATTTCATCAGATAGCTTGTGAAATCTATTTACATAGCAGATTCTAAAATGGAAGATTCACCTATATGGTTCTGTAATCATTCACTTTTAAATATTATCTACCTTGATAGCAAATGGAAAATACTGAAGAAAATGAAAGTGCATGTTTTCATGCTTGTTAAAGAGAGAGAATTGTTAACTGAACTAATTTTGAATGGCTGGTCACCTTCTTTCCTCAAACACAGCACTTCTAAAAATTCCTGTTCCCATGTTTGTACACAGAATTTGTGACATAAATTGTAGATAAACAGGTCTCTTCTTAAGGCCATCAAGGCACATAATTGATTCACTTATCTTTTTGAATTCTCCTGTCTCAAGACCTTTCTTCTCATTTCTCCCCTCTCCTCATAAAAGGACGCTAAACAGGACAATTGCTTCCAATCAATTGCAGACACTTGCTGGCTCTAATCTAAAAGACTGGAGTGAGGCAAGGTAATACAGAGATCCACATGATTCATGTAAAAAGCTCCAGTGGCGTACACCATTCATGAATATACATGACGTGTTCACTTCTTTGTTTTGCCAGCTGGGAAAATAGCTTTACTTTGAATTGCATAAATGACTAAATCTACAAAGAGAATAATTGAACAGTATTTGTTACCTTCTGCCCCTCCAGGCACTAACAATAGTTTTTCAAGAGGGGAAAAAAAAAAAAGACGGTAAAGGTAGTGTTTTAAAATGTCACTGGTTTCTTTTATTTTAGAGCTGCTTTACCTACAGAGCATTAGTTTCAAAAGGTGCACATAGGGAAAGCCAAAGGTTGAGCAGAAGTTGCTCATTTCATAGATAAGAAAATGAAGACAAGCAGCAGTTTTGTTTTCAAAGGGATTATACTTGAAGATAGGAGATATCTCCTCTCTCTTTTCCCTTTTCTTAGTTCCATTGATCTGAATAAGATTATGGTTAAGAATTTCAGACCTGTCTCAGCATCATCTCTTTTTTATGAGTTAGAACCAGCCAATGAAACTACTCCATATGTTACTACTATTTGTAAAATGGCAGAAACAACACTGTATATTTACATGTTGTAAATGTCTAGAAACCCCATTGCAATTAATGAGGTCACAAGTGGGGTTTTTTTTTAAAGGAAAGGAAATTGATTCCCAGTTTAGATTCTTGCTTCCTAAACTTCTTATCCCCAGTTCACCCCAGAGTCTACACCACCCAGGCAAAGCCTCAACCCCCCCAACACTCCAATTCCTTGCCTAAGTCCTGATACCTCTCCCACCTCCAGAACCACTCCATCCCATCCGAGTACCCTTCTGCACCCCAAACTCCTCCTGTGCACCCTAGTTCCCTGTCTCAGCTGACAGCCCCTTTCCATCCTTTGAACCCCTCAGTCCCAGCCCAGAGCACCCCTGCGCACCCTAAACTCCTTTTTTCTGGCCCCAGCCTCAGCCAGATTCATCATCCTGTCCTACACCCAAATCCTAATTTTGTGAGCATTCATGGCTCTCCACAGAATTTCCATTACAAAATCAGGCCAAAAAGTTCCTGCACTCCTGGTTTACAGGATGTTCCTATAAATAAAGTAAACTTGCTAATTTGTGTTTAAGCAATAATACTGCTCATTATCATTTCCCCAATACTTCTCCCCATAATACACCTAAAGTAACAGCCCCTGTCCATAGGAGATCCCAGCTCCACACTGGGACCCCCAGCAGACAGGGGCTGCTGGACCTGATGCAAACCCAGCTCAATCCTGGCTTGCCCTGGGTCCAGGAGCTCTCCCCCCCACCCCACCACTGTGGTTCTGCAGTTTAAAAATAGGGAAGAGACAGGCAGTTTGGCTCCTACTACATTTAAACTGCAGAGCCACAGCAGGGGTAGCTCCTGGACCTGGTGCGAGCTGGAACTGACATGATTAGTGAAATACCCGCTTCTGAACATCCCTATTCCAAAGAGGACCTTGTGATGCTCTCGGAAAGCAGCTAATATCCAGGTGAATCTGAACTCCTCCAACAGCTCATCCCACTGATGAATTCTCCTTAAGGGAAGATACTTTCTCTGAAGCCCTTTCTGAGCTGCCTCGTCCTAGAGAAGTGCAAAGCATCATGGATTTTACCATTCAGAAGCGAGGATTTAGGAACCCCACATCTGCCCGCCCCATAAACCCGAGGTGGTGGGTGGGGAAGCCCTGGTCCACTGGGGCTGCCACCGTGCCTGTGTCCCAGGGCTGGCGCGGGGTCTGGCAGGGCTGCTCGTGCCGGGAAGGAAGCAGGTGCCGGGGAGCAGAGAGGGGGCAACCGGCCCAAGGTCACGGCGAGCCCCGGCTCGGCCCGGACCCACCCTCTCTGGGACAGGAGCTCGGGGACAGGGGGAGCCCAGCGCCTCAGACCCAGGACCTGCCACCCCGCAGCCAGCCCCGGGCAGAGAGCGGTGCGCGCCCGGCCGGCAGCCCCGAGCGCTTGTCACCCCCCGGCCCAGGCGCCGGGGCCGCAGCCGCTACCTGCCGGGTGGTTGTACAGGGGCCGCAGCCGCGGCGGCAGCTTGAGCTCGATCCGGTCCAGCAGGCGGTGGTAGGAGGCGCGGAACCCCGCGGCGGCGGCGGCCATCTCGGAGGGGAGAGCGCGGCCGGGCTGGGTCCCAGTGACAGCAGCTGCTCCGGCGTCCCCGGCGCGACCGGCCGTCCTTCGGCCTCCCCTAGCGCGCGCCACCCTTCGCGGGGGGAGGATCCCGCTTTACTTCGCGCCCATTGGCCCGCTGGCAGGCGAGGGGGCGTGGCCGAGCAGCTCGGCGAACGCTATTGGTTATTACGCCCCCCATCCCCAGCGCCCCGCCCTGCGTGGAGAGAGCGGACGCTACGTCTTATTTGAGAAAGAAAATTCTTTCCGGCCATGACAGATAAGGGCGGGAACAGCCTTCACCCCCCCCCCACCGCCGTCCGTTCTGGCCGCCGTCTCTGCCCAAACTAAACATGGCTGCCTTAGCGCGTCGGAGCCCGGTCCAAGATGGCAGACGCGGATGAAAGGCAAAGGAAGGGCAGGCGCTTTCCGGTGCCCCAATCCAAGATGGCGGCTGCAAGCCTTCACCGCCCGAACCCACCAAAAGTGACGTTCCCGCGATAGGTGTAAGTCTCGAGCGCTGCGAACGGGGTCGGGGAGGAGTCAGGGGGCGGGGTGAGATGGGGGGGGGAGGGGAGTGGAGCGGCCGCTCGTTCTTCGGCAGCAGGCGGGTGCGCGCGAGCGAGCGGGTCTCCATGGTGAGCGCGGGGGGCGGCTGGCGCCGGCGCCGAGTCTGAGCCCGAGCCCCCCCCCCCCCCAGCGACTCCCCGTCCGCGTTGCCATGTCCCGGGGGTGCTGCCCGCACCTGCTGTGGGACGTGCGGAAGCGGAGCCTGGGGCTGGAGGAGCCCGGTCTGCTGCGGAGACACTACCTTGGTGAGCGGGGGGAGGGGCGCGTTGCCGTTCGCTCGGAGCGGGGGGGGGTTCGCGCGGCACAGGCGAAAGTGACAGCTGCGCCCCCCCCCCCTCTCGGAGCGCTGCCCGACAGCCGCGGGGGGGGGGGGGTTGTGTGTCCGCCGCGCCCCCCATGGGACGGCTTGGGTCAGTCCCTGCCCCGCCGGCCAGCGCCGCGCCCCGGCCCCGCAAAGTTTCTTCCCCGGTGGGTCACCGGGGCCTGGAGGGTTTTCCGAGGCGGGGAGCGAGGAGGCTGGAGCAGCTGGCCCGGGGCGGGTGCTGCTGAGAGCTGTCAGCCCGCTGTGCGATGGAAACCACTTCAAGCCGGGGCTGGCTTCTAGCACCGATGGTAGGAAGCGTCAGTGAGTGGAAACGTAACGGCCTCTGCCCGTCCCGCCTGCTTAGCTCTGCCTTTCATTTCCCGAGCCACGGGCGTCTCAGCCCAGGGACAAAACGCGTTGCGTGCTCACTCGGCGCCCCGGGGCTGCGAGGTGGCTCAGGGATCGGACTTAGGAGACACTCCTGTGATTGTTATCGCAGGGCAGGCTGTGTCTCTTCCCGTTGCTTGAGCTGGCAGTGCTCCATAGAGCACTTTTGAAACTGTCATCTTAAAATACCGGTTTATTTAACATTCCTTTACTTGTGTTAAAAATAGCTCAGGATCCGTAACTAGCGTAGTTTTTAAAATGCCACTTAATGCTTACCCGTTAATGCTGTGCGTTTGCTGTTTGTATTTTATTCATCTTGGATACTAAGATGGATTGGTTTCACTTTCTAGCACTTCTACATTACCCAAATACTACTACTGTTTAAAGTTTCCAACACTGATATTTTACTCCAAAAGGACTGTTGACATTTTACGGTGGGAGTAAAGCCTTTATTTGTGTTAAGTTTTGTAATTTTTCCCTATGGATCTTTGAAATGGGACAGGTATTCTCTGTGTAGTACAGGGGTGGGCAATAATTTTTGACGAGGGGCCATTCCAAGATTTTGGAAAGTGGTTGAGGGTTGCACTCTTCCATGATATTAATGGAGGAGGTGCAGAGTCTGGGGTGGAGGTTGGGTGCAGAAGGGAGTTTGGGGAAAGGGACTGAGGTGCAGGAGGGAGAGTGGAGTCAGAGAGGGAGTTTGGGTAAAGGAGGCAGTTGTGACCTAAGGCAGGGGATTGTGATACAGGGGTTTGGTTTGTGACCTAGGGTAGGAGGATTAAGGGGATTGGGGTGCAGGAGGGGGGCAGAGGGCTTGGATATGTTGAATGGAGGGGCAGAGTGTCAGAGGCAGGCTCTGTCCAGGAGACTTACCAGCTAGCAGCCCAGCCAGCCTGCTGAGCTAAATGCATGCAGAACTTAAAACATTTCTCAGCCAATTAGCTAGCATGCCTGCCTGCCTACCATGTGTCTGCACAGCCTGCAGAGCCATGTGCTTGTGTGAATAACTAAGCTGGAGGGGAGAGGGTCATGGGGCTTCGTGTGCTGCCTGTTGTTCAATCAGGCAGCTCCCATTGTCCAGGTTCTGGCCAGAAACTGGACAATGGGTTTGTTCCGGGTGCAGGGTGGCAGCACCTGAAGCCTTGTGCCTCTCCTCTTCCAGATCAGTTTTGAAAGAGAAATGGCCCTGCAGTCACTTTTCTGAGTGGCATGCGGTACTGTAGGCAAGCAGAGGATCCTGCCTGTGGGTCCCCGCTGCATCCAGAGGGCTGACCTGGTGGCTTGATGGGCCGCATCTGGCCAGTGGGCTGTATTTTGCCCAGGCCTGGTGTATTGCCTCATGCTGTACATCTCCAATCTCTTTTAGGGCCTCTAGGTTCTACTAGAATAGTAATATAGTATTTATTTAAACTGGGTGCAGTAAGGTCACTGGAGTGAAATTTTACCTATACACCTGTGACTTTTTAAACCAAAGAATCAATGCTAAAAGTATGATTTCTTTTTGTGAAGATTTTTTGTATTCCTCCTGCTTCCATATGTGATCTGCTTTGGCTTTCAGTTGATTTTTCAGTGAAATTTAAGGTGGTGTTTGAGCTAGTTCGTCCTTAATATTTTTGACTTTCTCCACTTGTCACACCTTGACAACTATAATCAGCGGGAACAAAAAACAGGACTATGTAGCACTTTAAAGATGAGCTTTCGTGGGCCAGACCCATTTCCTCATATCAAATAGTGGAAGAAAATTGTCACAGCCATATATATATACCAAAGGATACAGTTTAAAAAATGAACACACATATGTCTGGCCCACGAAAGCTCATAATCTAATAAACCATCTTGTTAGTCTTTAAAGAGCTACATAGTCCTGTTTTTGGTTTCAGCTACACCAGAGTAACATGGCTATATTTCTATCATAATCAGCTGGGATACTCTACTGCAGTGGTCTCCAATCTTTAAGCACAAGATCACTTTTTCAATTTGTCAGTCCAGGATCTACCTCAGACCCAAATACCTCTGTCCCACCCCTTTGCCGAGGCCCCACCCTCCTCACTCTGTGAAGATGGGATACAGGGGAGGGAGACAGTGACATCAGTGCCTTCCTGCCTGTTTCCCCCACTCTGCACAACAAGCAAGAGGCTCCCAGAGGACTGCTCTGAGGCTCTGTGCAGGAGCAGCAGGGCAGTGATGGGAAGGGCAGCTGATGTGCAGAGACTTGATAGGTGATCCTGACTGGTTTGGCTGGGAGGCTGTCAGAGACTCCAAAGATCTACTAGTAGATCCCGATCTACAGGTTGGTGATCACTGCTCTAGTGGATAGATGTAGTAACAGAACTTGAATGCTCAGATGATTTGATGGTTGTAAAGGTCTAGATTAACAACAGTGCCCCAGTTTGAAGAGAGAATGGGGGCAATTTGGTGGAAAGATTAAAGACTAACAGTTTCTAATTAAATAAGAGATTGATAAGTTTATGGTAACAGTCCATATTTCAGTGAGATGCCAAGCCTGTGTAATTTTGCTAGCAGGCTTCTGGTTCTAAGTTATTCAGTCCATACTGCAGAGTGAATATAAACTGCTCCGAAGAAGTACAAACCTTAACTGGCATTCAGAACTATTGTGGACCAGGACATATTTGAATTGTATCCAGAATGTTACTTTAATACAATTTATTTTTTAACTCCTTTAAGTCATTGATGTACTTGCTTGGTCTTGTACCAAAAAATATATTCTTGTTTAATAATATGGTAATTTTTATGTTGCAGTCACCGTTTGGTCTCTGCTGAAACTGATCTTAATTGAAAGGATATATCTACTATTTACAGCGGTATACATTCAGTCAGGTACATATAGGTCTCCTCTATGGTCATATGTAGGCACTCGCTCAACAGGACACTGGAATGAGACCACAAATTCATTTCATACAGGTTATGGCCAGACAGTTAGCAGATGGCAAAATGATTATTGGTCCATAGTGATGCAGACTGAATTAGAGATAAAAGTCTCAGTAATCTTCTAAGGATTAGAAGATCACCCTGGTCACCTAGTCTACCATTCTGATAGAACTCAGATAGAGCTTGTACACTTTTTTTGGTTTTGTTTTGCTGCTGCTGTTGTTGCTTTTAAATGCCATACACTTTGACTTGTTGTCTGTATAGTAATATCATTTTGAGGCATCAGACATAAATGTAGGGTGGATTTTTTTTTAATCCGTTGAAACCGTTTTGGGTAAACAGTCCAAACAGAAAGAGTTCATCCAGTTCCCTCCATCCTCTTCCAGGAGCCCATTGTTAATATATTACCCAATCTGTTGGTGATAACGTGGTGTGAAGAAGATATGTGTGTGTATAATATGTATATAGTGTGGTGGGTCTTTTATTTATGTGATAATTAGGGATGTCAGTGTGCAGATGACTTTACAATTAACCAATAAGCCTGGTCTTACCTGTTAATCCTGCCAACTACATACAATTCTACCCCCGCTTGCTGCCTCTGTGTCAGAGGCAGCAGTGGGGAGGGACCCAGGGGAAACTACCACAAAGCAATCTTTGTCTGGTGGGCCTCAGCTCGCTGTGGACAGGAGCTGCTCTGTGGCAGCAGCCCTTGTCGGCGGGGGGCCGAGCTCCCAATGGACAGATCTGTCCCTGGAAGTGGGGCCGGAAGCACGCTGGCTGCTGGCCCCCCCCCCTCCAGGGACTATTGAATAGTCATGTAATAGATAAAATTTGATGCAGTTACATGACTATTCAATTACACACTGCCTAACATTCCTAATATTAACACTAGAAAATTTACCTGGCATTTCTTTGGTCCTTAATACAATTAATTTCAATTTTTTTGGAAAATAAAATGAAAATATATATGTTTTATTAAAATCATTGCTCTAGAGGTGAGGGGTTCAATATGCAGGCTGTCCCCAGAGAGAGAGAGAGAGAGGACACCCAGCCCTCTATCAGGGCAGCAGCTTGGAGCGAAGTTAGAAGCACCTCTCCATGGCCACTGCAGCTCCACTGAACACAGCTGGGGGAGAGAGGCATATCCCATGGCTGGGTCGGGTCCAGGTTCATCTGTCTCCTGCTCTTTCAAGCCAGAGTGAGGAATGCAGCAAATTGTGCACTTTCCCTGCTCCATGATGGGGAACAGCCAGCAATGTTCCTGTATGACTTGGGGGTGGGGGAGCTTCAGTGCCCCCCCCTCTGGTGGGCGCTTTGGTGGAAGTAGATGGACTGTCTTGGATGGCGGGGGAGGGGGAGGGCAGCCCCTTTCACCTGCCTAGTAATTGTCTCTCTTCTCTAGGATTTTTATGAGGTGCAATCCCATTCAAAGCACATCCTAGTTTCCTGGTATATCCAAACTCTTACTTTGCTTTAAATTATGATAAGAGAAAGCTGTGTATTCACTTTGGTGGTCCTAAGTCTCATCATGTAGGAGGAGTTCATGAGCAGACAAATTCTCTCAAATATATACTAGATTTCCCTTTAATTTACATTCTAGTGAAATATCGGAGTGTGGTACAGTCTATAATCCTTTCCCTATTAATTTTTAGATGAAAAGCTACTTGGCATCTTCTGAAAATCTAGGGTTGGCAGTCAAGTGACTCATGCTACCTTATGGTGATTGTTAGCTCTGGTATTAAACTTGGTTCATCTTGACCACTTTGGGTTGATAGGTTGAATTGTTACAGTAGCTGGTCTAACAAAGATAAGTGTTACTCTATACTGTCCTATAAGTCTCACAGGGGTAGCTGTGTTAGTCTGTAACTTTAAAATCAAAATAGTCCTGTGACACCTTAGAGACTAACAGAAATGTACTGTCCTACGTAGATTCCCACAGGAGGAATTTAGGTGTGTAAGGAAACTGAGTTTGACTTTGAAACACTTATAAATAATTGCCCCCCTTGTGTTCCTCTCAAGTCCTATAAAAGTCCTGATGGAATTCTGAAAGAGGGGCTGCTGCAATGAGAATTTTGTGGATGTGTGTTTGAGGGAGGAAATATCTCTGTCTTAAGGATCCCATCTGCAGTGATAGAGGAGACAATCAAGGCCCATCGTATCACTGCAATTATACGTGCAGCTATGATCTTGTCAGCATTGTAATTAAATTAGGCTCAGTGCTCATATTTGAAATCTCCAAAGAAGACCAAGATGCTGCAAGAGGTTGTTGGTGATTCATTAGGTGGCATTGAGTCATCTTGGCCAGTGTCCTAGTAGATGAAAAATTGTGCTTCTGAGGTGCCATCTCTTTGATGAGATCTGAAACTGAAGTCCTTACCACTTTTAGTTATTAAAGATCTTGTGGTACTTTTGCAAATGTAGAACAGTAAATCATTGTATTCTCAGATTCCTTTCTGGATAATTACTTTGCCTAAGGGTCCTTTTCAGTTTTAATTGGATGTGATATTCTTTGCTACCACTAGACTCATGCTGTTCATTGTTGGCATGCCATATTGTGTAGTGCACTTTGAAACAGCTGACACACTGGTAGAATTATGGTGATGAAGTCAGTGCTCCTAACATAGACTGGTACTTTTAAAATGTATAGATATGTTAAATGTTTTGACGTCTCCAGAATGAAAGGAACTATATAAATCTGATATCTTGTCTATTTTAGAGTCTTTAATGAAGCAGAAGCAGTGTTGCCTGAAAAAGAGGAAGATAGATCCATAATTTGTTAGTAGTATCCCATATTACTACAGGTTAGACCTCACCAGTATGGCACTCTTGGGACCTGACTGATCCTGAACAAGGGGTTTTGCCAGACCAGGGAAGGGCCTTCCCCTCCTGGCCCCTGTTGAAACTGGGCTAGGGCTTCAGCCAGCCCCACCTCCCTAGGGGATCTCTCGATGCTGCTGGTCCAGCTGTTGCTGGAGCACCAAAGTCAGAGCTGTACAACTGGGGCAGAGCTCCGCAGCCGCCTGGCTTTGTAGCCAGGGCCAGAACTCTGAGGACAGGGCATAGGGATGGGGCCAGAGCTCCATGCCCCCGGCTAGAGCTCCCTGATTGATTGCTGCTGGGGCTGGAGCTCCCTGGCTGTGGCTGATGGTTCACGGCTGCTGCCAGGCTTGAGTGCCCCAGCTGCTGGGGCCATGTAGGTCAGCTGTGGGCAGAACTCCCAACCATGCAGCCCATCTTCTCGCTCACCACTGTGTTCCTAGCTGAGTTGCCAGTGTCCCCTACAGCACTCCTGCCTTGCCGCCAGACCTCCCTGTTCCTGGACTGTGTGATCCAGGATATAGATGTTAGCGAATAGTCAACTAGTCAACTAGCTGATAAGCATAAAATAATTGGGTAGTTGACTGGAGTATCGACTACTCGCTCCTTCTCTTGCTGCCTCGAGAGGCAGTGAGGGTGGGGAAGGGAGTAGGAAACAGGTCTGGTGCTGGGGGGAGCTGACTTAAAAGCCGGTTCCCCCCAGCACTGTCTCTGCAGTGCTGCCTGACCCCCCTGCTGCCTCTATCAGAGACGGGGGCGGGGGCGGGGGAGGGAGTGGAGGCTGCTGTGAAGCCCGTGGTGGACCGAAGCTCACCATGGGCAGATGCTGCTCCCGCAGCAGCCCCTGTTTGTGGCGGCCTGGGCTGGCTACAGCCAGCCCCGTATGCCATGAACCAGGGGTTGGTGCCAGAGCATTAAAATGCAGAGCTGCAGCAATTAGCAAGATAACTGCATTTTAACATCCTTAGTCCAGGAACATCCATTGTCCATGCTGGACCAGAGAGTCCTAGTAAAAGGAGATGCAACCCTTTGGATCTATTTGCTTTTCTGTGCAAGGGAATAGCGCTCCTGAAGATTTCTTCAAAATGTATAATGAAAGACTTCTTTTTATAAACTGTTTGCCATTGGTGATAATTCACTGCAAATCTACACTCTGAAATGGTAAGATATTTTGCAAACAGGAATTCATTACTGGTTTGTTGATTCTCATCCATGTGTGGCACACTGTTTGCTACAGCAATAAATAACACTTCTTCCCTCAAATATTCAAGTTTAGTATTATTTCTTCTTTCCTACTTCCCTCCCACTAATCTCGAATTTTTAAGATTATCAAATATTGTGAGTTTTCTGCAATGATTTCTGTTTAATACAAAACAGTATTTTATTAAATTATGGATTTGAAGACTCTTTTTTTAAACCAGAGGAAGAGTTTGTGTCTCTTGGAATTTGCAGATGACTTGAAATCTTACTGGAATGCTTGCAGTTCAGTGAACAAATTTAGGCAGCTATCTGGTAATATTTTATTATCTCATTTTACAGGAATAAGGGTTATTTTGAAAAAAGGGGTATTTTTTCTCGAAATAACTGCATCTAAACAGAATTTTTATCTTAAAATAGGGTATTTTGAAAATGCGACCAGCCACGATTATGCAAATGAAGCACGGGAAATTCAAATCCGCACTTCATTCGCAATTTCATTTGTTTGCATTTGCATTCCTCTCTTAAAAGAGGAATGCAGTGTAGACATACCCTGAGAGTGTAGTGAAGAGAAATTAATTCTTTACGATGAAAGGGAAAGCAGAATCAAGGCATCAGTTACCTCATACATAAAAATAAAATAGATCTGAAAAAGTAAGACTCTAAGAAAATACAGACGGAGAGAGAACTGTTGAACCCAAGTAAGTGTAAAAAATGAGAAAAATAACACTAAAAATATAAAAGTTTCAGAGGGGTAGCTGAGTTAGTCTGTAACAGGAAATATAATTAGTCTTCTAAAAACTGAAAGTAGTCTAAGGTCAAAGACTAGCTTTGTAGTTCTATTGTGAACTGTTGGTATCCACAATTAGGGATGTAAAAAATGAATAAAAGTGTTAAAAATTCTATGGGTTACACTGTTACCCACTGCCAGGGCTCTTGGCCCCATGTGGCTGCCAGCAGCCCCATGAAGACTTTAACTATCAATAGTAACTGATAAGCTTATTGTTGAGCCAGTTAAACTCTTTATGTCCCTACCCACAGTGTAGTTAGTTTTACACCCTGCTACAATAATACAAACTTTCCATTATCATGTTTCTTTGATATTCCATTGGAGTTAAGTTGAATAAAAATATAATATACATAACACAAATCAGTGTGGGGAGAGAGGTGCTTTGTTGTTTTTCCTCATATACTTTTATCACGTTAACTGCTCTTTGAAAAACAACCATCTTCACTGTAGACAACCACCTAACCTCAGGATGATTCTTACCAACAACCACAGGTCATACCACACTAATACCAACCCTGGTACCTTCCCTTGCAACAAACCTCATTGCAGCTTTGTCCACATATTCACTCTGCTGATACCATTATTGGACCTAACCAAGTGAGTTATAAGATCAAGAACACATATTCCTGCGCATCCAGTAATATAATTTATGCTATCATGTGCCATAAGTGTCCGTCTGCTATGTACATTGGACAAATTTCTCAGACACTTCTCCAAAGGATCAATGCCCACAAAACAGATATTAGACAGGATCACAAAGAAAAAACAGTTTCTTGCCATTTCAACCAGAAAGGACACTGTCTCAACAACTTAATCACCTGCATCCTGCTCCAAAAGCCTTTTAAATCTGCACTTGAAAGGGAATCCTCTGAACTGTCATTCATGCTAAAATTCGACACTCTACACGTGAGTCTCAACAAAGACTCTGGGTATCTTACCCATTACAAAGATAGCTTCCCCAATTATCACCTCTAATACCATTAGCTCACAGACATCTACCTTCCCCCCCCCCCGCCCCCACGCATCCCCCTTCTGTTCTGAAATTTGATTTGTCCTTTTCATATGTGTTCATTTTTTTTAAACTGGTATATATGGTTGTGACAATTTTCTTCCACTATTTGATCTGAGGAAGTGGGTCTGGCCCATGAAAGCTCATCATCTAATAAACCATCTTGTTAGTCTTTAAAGTGCTACATAGTCCTGTATTTTGTTTCATCTTCACTGTGTGATTACAAGGATCCAAATGATTGACTGCTATTTTAATGTGAATGGTGTTGGTCCTGATGTGTAGCCTCCTTCACTGCTCTTTGGCATGCTCCCAGAATACTAGCTCAGTGGTGATATATTCTGGCACATACAAAACATTTTTCTCCAATGAAAGTAATTGAGGATTTCAGAAGGATATAACTCAACTTTCCTCTAAAATTGTTTTATCTGTAATGTGCTCTGAACAGTAGCAATGAGTGCAGCCATATTTGGACATATAAGATGGTAATTAGAAGGTAAACAGAGAATCTGAAAGAACGTATAATATGAAACATGAACATGTATATGAAAATGGGATTTATTTTGTTTATCAGAGACAGGAAATTTGTGATAGAATGGTGTATTCTGCTGACTTCTAGGGATTATGTAGGGCCTTTCCCCGACATAGCGACATTTGTGTTAAGCTAAATGACTACTTTGTGTTATTCTTCACCACAGAGAATAAGGCAGTGCCATCCTCAGGCATACTCTTTTCAGTTAATAAAGCTGAGCCACAATCAGTGACTAGTCTGTCATTTGCTTTATTATCTTCTTGTTTGACACTGTAAAGAGTGGTAAGTCATCAGGACCTGTTGTTGTTAAGCCAAGAGTTCTGGAGGACTTAATTCAAAGACTGAGGGCGCATCTACACTACAAAACTGTCAGCCTAATTTACTCAACTAATCACTTCGGCCCCCTGCCCCCCGCCCTGCTGCCTCTATCAGAGAGGCAACAAGGGGGGGAACAGGATCTAATGCTGGGGGGAGCCAGCTTAAAAGCTGGCTCCCCCCAACCCCGTCTCCCTGGGGAGTAGTGGGAAACTGGTGGTATTTCCACCTTTGGAATGTAGTAAGAGCAGAGCTCTTGCAACATTTCAAAAGCAGAAGCACTACGGGAAGCACTACGGGAAGTAGGTGAGTGTTTGTCACCCAGTGGCTCCATTCTCCCTGTGGCACTTTGCTTTTGAAATGTACAAGAGCCCTCTCAGGTACATGGAGGTGGAATTATTAAATCAATGTAATGAGCGAGTTTCATCAGTGGGAGCTATGTTTTAATATAGGTGTTTACAGAGTTAACTCAGTGTAAGGCTTATGTCCATCTAATTATGTTGTATTGACCATGCTTGACTCAGTAATAATCCCTACCATAAAAGATCACTAAAATCAGTTACTATATCCGATAATAGAGTAGTGACACATGCTACACTTATATTTAAAAAATGTTTTCTGGGTAATCTTCACAAAGGTCAAAAATCTTTTTATACCAGGAAATTTAGCAGAAATTACTAAATATATTAATTTAAGTTTTCAAATGGTACAACATGGTGAAACTAAGTTTTTAAGCAAGAAAATCATGCCTTCAGTATATTAGAATTATTTTAGCTTGGCAGCAAAGTAGGACATGAAGGAAACCTGGATGATATAATTTAAGTCCCTACCAAGACGTGTATGTGCAAAAGGGAAAAATTAATGTTGTATTAGCAATTAGGGATGTAAAAGTATAACTGTTCAAATGGTTAACTGATAAGCCTGGGCTTTTTGATTAGCATTAACAATTGCATGCAGGCTCCCATCCCTGCTCTGCAGGGGCCGTATGACACCCTGTGCTGGTGGCTTCCACCTCTCCCCCATCCCCCCAGTGGTCTAGCTGGGCCGTGCACTGGGCTCCTGCCGGTTCTCCTGGCAGCACAGCGGCTTCCTGGCTGTCAGCCCCCTTCCCCCGGGCAGCCAAGCTGGGCTATGCACTGGGCTTCTCTCCCCCCACTGCTCCCCGGATCAGTGTGTCCCAGTTTACATAGGTGCAACCTGTACTATCTTGTTATAGTCAGGGAGCAAGGAATCCTGGCATTGCAAAGAAACTTCCTAACCACAGGTGATTTACTGATAGCCCAAAAGAGTTAAAGATGGATGCAAAATAACATGTTTAAACTCCCCCCTGCCCATCCTCACCACTCCTGAGTGTGTTGGGCCAATTATCCTTGGGGAAATATCCTGTCTCATACTTCTACAGCTATATCTTCTGATTCTGGAGGTGTAATGGCTCTCCTTGCTTGGGAGCTAGTCTCTTAAAAGCAGGTGGAGACATCTTTTTCTTGAGGATTTTCCTTGCTTCACCCCAGATCAATGGCTCTATTGATATTAACCCCACTGAATCACCAGGGCGCGAGTATTCAATACTGATGCCCTCTCGGTGTCCCTGTTACAGTTCTGAGATATAGTTAATTCCTGCTGTAAAATGGAGATTTTAATCCACACTCACATATTATGTACTACAAAATTTAAATGAATTAATAAATGGACACATGCTGTTATTTAAAATTCTAGTAAATATACTGAACATTCACGGATATGTTTTTTTACTTCTTTAAATTTCAAGCTAATGATGATTTACTCTAACTTTCCCTCCCTGGTTTGTCTAATTGAAATTTTTATGAATCTTTGTGAGGCCACAAAATATATATATCTTGGTGAGCAAAGCTTGAAAAAAAAGTCACTAGCCCGCAATTAGCGCTAGAAATAATTTGTACTGATCTTTCAACTAAATAATTTTGTAGCAGTCTTCTCCAGTTATTGCCTTCCTACCCACTAAAGCTTAATATTTGGCATTTGAATGTGGACATTATATATATATATATATATATATATATATATATATTCATTCATTGGTATAAACCATTTGCTTGTGTGTCTGGTAGCTTGTAAAGCATTAAATCTTAATCACCTAAACTGGTCTCTGGATCTAGATCCAGGACTGATTGTAAATCTCAGACCAGCATTTCAGTCACTTACTAGGATTAATTCATCTACTAATAGAAATGCATGCACAGGTTGACAAAATTTGTGGTTGTTGAGGACAAAGATTTATGAAGACTCATTTAAGCACATGTGATTCTACAACAAACAGTTGCACAAGACAATTTTAGTTCATTTACAGCACTGTGCACAGTTGTCTACATTCTGTGAATGGGAGCCTTCCTTTGACACTGAAGGGAAGTTCATAGTGAAGATGGAAGAGCATATGCATTCTTCATTCAAGGTAAGTGTAGAAGCAAATAGTTGGTATTTATTTCAGAATTTGAAGTTTTTTACTTGGCCAATGCAAAGCTATGTTCAAGGCATATAGATAAAACAAATAATATAGATGACTGTGTACTAGGTAGATTCATACTATGAGTTAAACTTAAGGTGCTTTAAGTGTTCTTACGGATGGGAAGAATAGAAAGACATTTTGATTCTTCTTACCTTGATTGCACCTTTCTATTTTTTTTCTTCTCCTTCAGCTTGGTCAGAATGACCTTTCGCTCCAAAATCAGTCAATGGTACATACAGTAAAACTCCGATGGTCCAGCATCTGATGGTCCGGCACTATCAGGAACCCGGGCAGCCGGACCATTGGAGCTGCTCTGCCCCCAGCTTCCCCGATTCAGCCGCTGCTAAAACTGACTAGCGTCTGAATCGTGGAAGCCAGAAGCAGAGCAGCTGGGGCACTGCCGGGTAGGTCCCCTAGCGCTGCCCCTCGGGGCTGCGGAACCAACCGGGCAGCACCCCAGGTGTCCCCGATTCAGCCGCTGCTGAAACTGACCGGCAGCTGTCTCCAGGAGGCTGGAGGCATAGCTGTTCTGCCCCAGGCTTCCTGGAATCAGCCGCTGATCAGTTTCAGCAGCAGCTGACTTGGGGACACCTGGAGTAGAGCAGCTGGGGTGCTGCCAGGTTGGTCCCTGCAACGCCGAGTTGCGGCGCTGCGGGGACCAACCCGGCAGCGCCCCAGCTGCTCTGTCCCAGGCGTCCAGATTCAGCCGCTGTTGAAACTGACCAATGGCTGACTCCAGGAAGCCTGGGGTAGAGCTGCTCTGCCCCGGGCTTCCTGGAGTCAGCCGCTGGTCATTTTCAACAGCAGCTGAATCTGGATGCCTGGGACAGAGCAGCTGGGGCGCTGCCGGGTTGGTCCCCGCAGTGCCGAGGAGCGGCGCTGCGGGACCAACCCGGCAGCACCCCAGCTGCTCTGCCCCAGGTGTCCCCAAGTGCAGCTGGGGTGCTGCCGGGTTGGTCTCGCCGCGCCAAGGGTCGGCGCTACCGGACCAACCCGGTAGCAGTCCAGCTGCTCTGCTGCAGGCGTCCCCGATTCAGCCGCTGCTGGTCAGTTTCAGCAGCGGCTGAATCAGGGACGTCTGTGGCAGAGCTGGACTATCGGAAGGGGGGGCTATGAGGGGTCTGGGGTGGCATCCTCCCCCACCCCAGACCCCTCATAGCCCCCCCTTCTGATAGTCCGGCATATCTGATAATCCGGCACCCCCTGGGTCCCAAAGGTGCCGGATTATCGGAAGTTTACTGTAATTGGTATAAGAAATTGTCAGGTGCTTAATTCCCACTTGGCGTTTGTGCAGCCATTGCAGATTATATAAACTAATAAGAAGGTCTTCCACTGTTAACAGCTCACTTCTATAAAGATGTACAATGTGCTCTTTTATTTCAGTTACAAAATGTAATTGAGTTGTACTTTTTCATGCATATAATGTGCCAAATATCAGTTGCTGGCTAAACAAATAAGTTTGTCCCTGTGATACTGTATGTACTTCGGCTTAAAACTCAAGTGCTTGTAACCTTATCAGTGATCAAGAATGCAAAGGGAGTTTATATTTAGCCATGGACTGTTTTAGAATCTGGGATCTGTTTGAAAGTGGAATAAGGACAGCACTTCTGATGCAAACAAAATATAATTTGTATATTGTAGCTTATGTTAATTGGGGTAAGGTGGGCAGAGATGAGGCCAAATAACCGTGCATAAATATGTAATAAATATAAAAAGTCATGCTCACTTGGTTGCTAAACCTTGTGTTTCTCTTCTTGAGATTAAATTCTGTACTACTTACATTTTGGGAAGACCCCATAGACTTTAGTGGCTGTGCATAGAATGGAATTCAGTACAGAATATATCCCCCTGTTCTGTAGTTGACACTATATGGTTAGTATTTCAAAGTTCATTTTTAACAGTTGAAATTCTATTCTTGAATTATGCCTTGGAGTTTGAGCAAAGGCTTAAGTAATACCAAAGCAGTGGCGATAGATATCTCTCATAAAGCATTTGTTTGTCAAAAAGGAAACTAGACCTTTTTGTAGATTTAAAATGTTTTGCCTTTTCTGTAAGGTCATACCATTAAATCATTTTAGGAAGAGATCAAGTACAGGTTGGACCTCTATTGATTGGGACTCTGGTCTGGCCAGACCACAGATGTTCCTGGACACAGTGTCCAGGTATAAGGAGGTTGGGCCACATGGCAGGAGTGGGGTAGGAGGGGCATGTCTCAGACAGGAGCCCTGTGTTAATAGGGCAATGCGTACTGGCTCCTGCTGTTGGGTGGTAGTGGGGGGCTGGCAGTGGCTGCAGAGCCCCCAGCAGCCAAAGAGCCCCCAGAAGCCACAGAGCCCTGGCAGCCCCAGAGCTCCAGCCTGGGGAGCCATGGCCGGGCAGGCAGCAGTGGGCCTCTGCTAGAGTCCTAGCTGGGGGTATTATGGGCCATGTTAGGAGGGATATCCTCTGGTTCGGCAAATCTCCTTGTTCGGGACCAGTGAAGTCCCAAGGGTGCCGGATGAGAGAGGTCCAACCTGTACTTTGATCAAGGGAGTATGGTCAGAACTGTTGGGCTCTATATCTGTCACCAGCTCACTCACTGTGAGCCCATAGATCACTTAAACTCCTTGTGCCTCATCTGTAAAATGCTGATAACCTACCACCTTGGCTCTCAGATGTTCTTGAAGGCTTAATTCATGTTTTTAAAGAGTGTTGAGTGCCTCAGATGAAAAGTGGTCTGTAATATCAATGTGGTGTACTAGTTACTATACAAAATCTTGAGGCATTGTACTAAAATCGGTGTGGGTTTTTTTTCAGGAGGAGGAAAAGCAGAGTGTTATACTGTGTATTGAAAATTATGCTGGATCAGGGACCAGAACTTGATATACAGGCAGTCCCCGACTTACGTGGATCCGACTTACGTCGGATCCCTAGATACGAACGGGGTGAGGCAACTCCCGCACATGCGCAGCAGCATTCCCGGGGCTCGCTCACCTGGGTCCTAGGATCCTCCTCCTCCTCGGGTCGGCTCCGACTGGGGTCCCGCAGAGCTGCCGGGCAGAGGAAAAGTGCCTCCCCACGCCCGCTGTCCCCCCACCCCCCTGCCAGCAACAGGCTGCCCCCTCCCCTGAGCAACAGGCTGCCGAACAGCAGACAAAAGCAGCCTCTCCGCCCCTCCTCCCCTCTATACATGCCGGGCGTCCCTGGGGCTCGCTCACCTGGGTCCTAGAATCCACCTCCTCCTCCTCTTCGGCCGGCTCCAACTGGCCTCTGCCTGCAGCAGCTGGCCACAGGGACAGGGATCCTGCAGAGCTGCCAGGCAGAGGAAAAGTGCCTCCCCAAGCCCTCTGCCCCCCCCCCCGCGGCCTCGCATCCTGCACGCCTCCCCCCTCCCCGCAACAGGCTGCCCCCTCCCCTGAGCAACAGGCTGCAGAACAGCAGACAAAAGCAGCCTCTCCGCCCCTCCTCCCCCTATACATGCTGGGCTCCCTGGGCAAACAAAGACTCCACCAAAACAAACAAAGTGCTGGCCTCATTGTGTTAGCAAAAAAAGGACCCTCCTCCTAGAACCCTGGGTTGTGTGTGGAAATAAAGCTATTAACTCAAAGCATGGTGCAGAGCTGTTTGGTATTTGATGAGTTACTCCTTTAGTCCTGAGTTTGTCACAGGGACAGAAATAGATGTGAAATCTTCTGAACAGGGGAACAGACAGCAAAACAAACATTAGAGGGGAGTTAACCTTTCCCTATGCTATCCAAAACTAAAAAAAATGTTTGGCTAGAGTTTCCCCTACAATATGTACCAGTTCCGACTTGCATACAAATTCAACTTAAGAACAAACCTACAGTCCCTATCTTGTACGTAACCCGGGGACTGCCTGTAGTCAGTTTTTAGGACAAATGATCAATGTGAGAGTGAAATCATCTACCTTGATAAAAATCTGGTTCCACACTGTAAAAAATTCAATCTGGATAATAAGATGTCATTTAAAAATATTTTTAGGGTGCATGTTAACAGAAGCTCTGCATTGGGATCAAACGCTGGCTCAGTTTCAGTTTTAAACTAGGGCATTTCAAATGTCACAGCAAGCTAGCACAGAAGAACTTGGCTTTGGTAAAATAAGCTTGAGATAAATGAGTATTCATTTTACAAATAGGATCTATTGCTATTTTTCTGGAAAGGGGCTAGCTCTTTTTCAGCTCTGGATACCATGGATGATGTGACTTAAAAAGTTTGTTATATTTTCAAATTTATACCTTGTTTATGAAATTTTTTTCGATAGAAAATACCTAAAATAATATTTCAAATGTGTAAAGTGCTTGAACATTAAACTATAATTGACAGTCATAACCAGGCAAAGGTACCTATTCCTAGGTGAGACCTACACAATGTTACACCAGATTAATGTGTTTGTGTAGAAACGATAAGCCAAAATTGTTGAGGAGAACAAGAGCTACATGAAGTTTTAGGTAGATGGTAACCCTCCTTTTGTTCAGTTTAGGTTACAAACTGAACAACCCACTGCTCTGGTTTTGGAGAGACGCCAGTATGAATTGTGGTGATCCTCCTGTGACACTATCTGATTAGAGTATGATAATAAAAACCTTTGTTTTTACCAGTGTTATACAGTTACAACAAATCTTGTACCAGGTATGATACATGGACAAAAAGGGTTAAGTAGTTTGCAGGCTAATTCACTCAGAGTAAGTGGGTAGAGACACATTAGAAAAACATGGCAATAGTAATTATGGTCATTCAATGCTAGATAGGATTGCATTTCCAAGTTCTAGCCTATGTTGTTGGAAGTCAGAAGTACTATTTGCTTGTTTACTTACAGATGTTAACCATGTAAATGGACAGTTCCTATCAGTTACCGTAGCTGTTGAAAAGGGAATATTGATGTTTAGATGAATCTTGTGTAAAATTTCATTTTCTGTATGTCTCTTGAAAGTTTGTGATTAACTGCTTAATTGATAAAGTACCTTTTGCTCATTCATGTAGTTGATTACGATGATTTTTTGGGAAATGGAAGGTTACCTCAAGGCTTTATTGTTCTCTCAGGACTGCTGTTTCAAGAGGCTGCTAGAAGACTATATAAAGACGCTTGTGACCTGATCCTTTTTATCTCAGATCTGCTTAAAGTTTCATGCAGGGGAAGCCTTAGCCATAAGAACTGAGATCCCAGTCCTAAGCTGGATCACCTTGAATATGAATTAGGACAAAGGCTGTAGTCCAATGGACTAATTCTGAAAGAACTCTTTGAAACTACAAAGATTGCCATCTCTTCGGCAAATTTGGTCTCATAACTTTACCTATGTCTGTATGTATATTAATCTTTTAACTAATACATTCTCCCAATTCTTTTTAATACATGTTAGTTTAGTAAGAATTGGCTGTGAGTGCATATTTGGGGTAAGCTCTGAAATATTCAGTGACTTGGGAGGAAATGTGTTCCATCCTTTGCGATTGGAGAACTTTCTTATATAATGAATAATGTCTTCAGTAATCCTTGCTATATTTGACTTGGGTGTTTGGATGGAAGCTTAGAGCTGGGTTGTTTTAAGGGACATGTGTTGGTTTCAGAGAGACCAGTAAGATATTACAGAATCTGTTTTGTGCTGGCTTGGTACGTCTAAGTATTGGATTAACCCCTGGTTGTGGGGGGTTTCCTTCCCAATTCTTTGCAGTTTGACCCTAAATGAGTAATCTCAGTTGGCTCTCTGGTGACCTTGATCTCAGAGCTCCATATTGGGAAGACCCCAAGAGCCAATTGAGGTAATTGTGAAAGGTGAATTGGGGAGATCTGTCCCTGATAAATGATAGCTAAAAATAAAAGTTGTTATTTTTCAAATGGTACTGTTGAGATCAACATCTTTAAAATACCCTGAGTGATGTTATCATTGGGATGCTGGATTAAAACTAAACAGGATTTTAAAAATCCAGTTGCCAGGAATTCGTCAGAAACTTTGTGATGTGAGTGGTGTATGTTTGGTGGGGGAGTAAGCCCATAACTTTTTGTAGAATGTAAAATTTTCTTTGGCTACGTCTGTACTGCATCCTTTTTCCGCAAAAGCTTATGCAAATGAAACGTGGTTAGAATATCGCTGTGCTTCATTTGCATAATTAATTAGGGGCCATTTTTGCACAAGAGGCTGTAGACAGCTCCTCTTGCGCAAACACCCCCATCTTTTGCCAGAGCTGTTCTTCCTGAAAAAATGAGGAAGAACGGCTCATGCACAAGAGGGTGTTTTTGCACAAAAAGGAGCCGTCTACACAGTACCTTTTTGCGGAAAAGCCTCTTGCACAAAAATGCCCCCTAATTAATTATTCAAATGAAGCGAGGCAATATTCTACTCTGTGCTTCATTTGCATAAACTTTTGCAGAGAAAGGGTGAAGTATAGATGTAGTCTTTATCAAGCCTTAATTGTTGGTAAGATGTTCTGAATGTGAATTGGAATATTGCTGTCTTTGTCTGTAGACAAACTGTTCCTTGGCTTCTCAATTTCCCCAGCTGCCTCAGAATGAAATTAACATGACTATTGAGATTGCATTGCAGTGCATCAGAATCACATGTATGAAATTGAAATTGGCAAGAATAATTAGGAAGTTATGAGCAGCATTTAGAGGTATTCCTTGGAGCTATTTACTTGGAGAAGCATCCAAATAGTTAAGGCTGTTGAAAAGGTAGAATACTCATTATTTCCCTCTTCCCATCATAACAGAAGGCTGGGCCATTGCATTGGTTATTAGACTTGAGATTCAGTGAGAAATTTCCTCCCAGTTGGTAAAGTAGTTTGAAATGGCTTTTCGAGTGGTGTCTGGGATAGCACTCTATCCCTTCCAGGAAGAAAGGTTGGATGGAGGAGATGGACTCCTCACCAGTATGTTGTCTGTATCTTGCTGGCAGGGAGAGATGAGTTTGTCCCTCATTTTTTATATGGCTTTTTAGACTTGTAGCTACCACAGACTTTCAAACCTTGAAACTGCAAATGTATGCTGTTTTTGTTTACATTTTACATTTCCTTAAAACAGACCTCTTAATTTTAAGGTAAGGAATACATTTCCATTCACATATAAGAATGGAAATTGATTCTATATTTAGCCCCCCCCCCCTTTTTTTTTTGCAAGTTACATTATCAGCCTAAGCTGTTTGCTAATGTATACTGGCATTTTATGATTTAATAAAATGTGCAACAAAAACACCTGTTTGGATATAGAATTTTGTTTCTGAAGTATATTTGAAGGAATTAAATTTTTTATTGCAACTGTTTCATTATATCTTGTTATATTTGAGAAAATAAAGGCTATTTCTAGGGAAAGATTCTGTTGGGATAAATGGAGGCAAACTTTCAGTCTAGCATTTGGGAAATATGCTCAAATAATATGAGCTGAATGCTCTGGGTTTGGGGGGGGGACATGTTTCTAAAGGGAGGGAGAATTTAGGTCTTTGCTTCTACTTTCTTTGTTAAACCAGCTCCCTTCAGCCTCTCCATAAGTTAATTCCCAGCAGAGGTCCAGATACTATTCCTGAACATTGGTTTAGTGTTTGCTGCTAATATTTCCAGAAAGTACTATGTGCAGAAGCACATCGCACAAGAATGATTCTCTGCTGTAGAACTTCCTTGCTCTGCATCTGAAAATGGGAAAGGATTGAGGGACTCTGAATTCTTATATTTATATACCTATTTTAACTTCTACACTGTAAATCCACTATTGTAACACTTGGAGGCCAACCTAGTCAGGGTCCCATTTTGCTAAATGAGTACAGACATCTAGTAGAGGACAGTTGCTGCTACCAAAGAACTTACACTTTAAAATTAAATCAAATATTCGCAAAATTAACCTAATTTGAAAGGAGGATGTTTGTAGTGGAAATACTGAGACCTTCTTAAAAATTATGGAATGATGAGGTTTAACTGAACAATCGGGTAGCCAAAAACTGAGATTGGAGTTCTTTATGTACTCCAGAATAGATATGGTGCCTATATATAAATATAAAATGTAAAATAATTAACCATCACATTATGGGAAAATGCTTGACTTAAATTAGTTTCTCTTCCAAGAATTATAAAATGCATTTGTCCAGGCCAGTTTATTATGCTGCAGTCCAACCAAATACATTAATATATCAATTGCGTTTTCAAGGTGCATAGTATGTGGGATTTAGTGACATGGTGCATGAACCATTTATATTCTGGGGCCATCTTTTTTGTATATATTTACAAAGAAAGAAAATTCTCAAGGTTACAAATCTGGAAAGGTAACTTTGAAGTGTTCATTTTTTTTTAATATATGAAGACTATATTATGGCTTTGGACTTTGCAGGCACATAAGCTGATGTTTTCCTAATTAGAATGGCAAATAAAATATTTATTGAAATGGTTCAAGGATGGTAGCCTGATTACATAAAATAAAATAATTATGTGAGTATTAGCTATGCAGCTCAGAATAATAGTTGAAAAGGTAGAATATTATATTCTACTTTTAAAATTCTGAAAGCAGCTAATCAAAATACTATTCAGTGCATGAGGAAAAATATATATTCCAATTCACAGTGTCTCTGTGGTGGGCAAGTACAGCGTACTATTAATACTGAAATTTGGACAGTACATGGTAGACTTGATTCTTATGTTAAAATTAACAAAAACAAAATCTTCAAGTGGTGAGTTCATTCCTTTTTCTACAGCTGTTCAAAGATTCTGACTCTTGCTACACAGTACCCCTCCACCATAGTAGGATATTGGTTCATTACTGTCTTAGGAGGAAGAGTGCTAGCAACTTAACATGACTATTGGTCTCATCTGTGATATGATGCTATAATGGTTGTAAATGAGAGAATTTTAATAAAGTAGCATTTTTTTCACATCTTTTTGCAGATCCAACTTAAAATGTGCATGTTCCTCATGCGTGACTTTTGACCAGTCATGTCCATTGAGGCTAAGCTTCTTCTCTGCATGTCTGCATTGCTTTCCCCCAACTCCGCCAATCTGAGAATATCTGGCTAAGTTACCCAAACTGCTTCTCATTTTCCTATTATCATCTGTGGCAGACAGACAGAGCTTGGTCTCTACCTTTTGCCCTGAAACACTTTTCATTGTCTCAAACTTGTAAATATTAGTAGCTAGAAGATTTACCTGGCATGCAGGTGACCTCAGAGGGAGAGGACTTTCTCAGCCATCTCTCAGGGCAACAACTTAGGGCTAGGTGAGAATTGCCTCTGCAGCTGACACGGCTGGGGAAGGAGTGCATGTCCTCTGGTAGGGCAGGTTGTGGTTAGTCTTCCGTCTGCACTCCCCACTCAGAGTGAGGAATGCAGCAAACTGTGCAGTTCCCCTTCATCACAGAGTGAGGGGAACAGCCAGCACTTTTCCTGTATGAATCGGGAGGAGAGAAGCTTCAGCCCTTCCCAGGTGCCCTTTAGGGAAATTGGAGGGTGGTAGTTCTTGGGGCTGGGGCAGTCTCAGACTGGGCAAGGATGCACCCCAAGCCAGCCTCTTTCACCTGCCTGGTGATTCTATCCCTTTTCTGTATGGTTTTATGAGAAGCAATCCCACTCCAGGCACATCCCCATTTTCCTGGCACAACCAAAACTTTTACTTTGGTTTAAGTTATGATAAGAGAATCTGCATACCAAATTTGGTGGTGGTCTTAGCTCTTACTGTTTAGTAGGAGTTATTGAACTGACAGATGGATTCATGCATAGACAAACTCTCAAATATATAGTAGACTACTACAATTAGCTTAATTTAAGGATGATTTTCTGCCTTTTTGGCAGCCCCCTTATTTGTCATCTTGAAATTTTCTTCCCTTCTTCTGACTCCTTAGCACCACGGTGCCTTCCTGTCTATTAATCAAACTTAAACTCAAACTTATGGCTTTCAGCCATACCCATCTTGTGAGAGCTTATAACATAAACTGAGAGAATAGTTGATGTTTTGGGGAGAAGGGTGATGGTTATGTTTTGGACCCTTGTTCTGTATGTCAGTATTTCTCTGCCAGAACTTGTCTCCAAAGATATTTGCTAAAACTCTGCCTACTGGAGTTGTCCATGAAGAGGAATGTAGGATTGAGAGAGATGTTCCTCTGGTTGTAGAGAGTCTCCTCCTAGAGACCTCACTCTTTCAATGCTTCTCTAAGTTAAGGAGTCTATCTTAAAACTTCCTGTTATCAGTACTGGGAGAGGGTCTGCAACTCTTGCAGTCAGCCATCCTCCAAAATGAACTCACCATTCATTGGCTGTGAGCTTGGCACTCAAGCCTGGTGCTACTTCCACCACATTGAAGAATTAAGGGTGATCTCCCACCCCTATGAGGCTAATGGCCTGTGCTCCCTACTGCCATGCTGGAGTGTCCACGTTTGTTTATTGACAAATAAAATTTGCAGAATTTTAAAAATATCATGCATAGAATTATTAATATTTTGACAACTCCCTCTGGAGTAACTTAAAATCTTCAGTTAGAAGTTTTAGCTATTGTTTGTTACTGTATGTAATGTTTATTTTCTATTATAGCTTCTAATTTCAAAGCATCTGTGAACCTAGTCAAATATTAAAATTACAATTTCTAAACTGGTTCTAAATCTGGTGGAACAGCAAATAAACTTGAATAAGCTTTTTCCATTTGAATATTTGGAACCTTATAAACTGTATTAATTCTTATATTACATGCAGATTCAGGTTCTGTTTAGGCTTTTCTGCTGTGGCCAGCACTGTATCTGATTGCCAAGGTTTTTTAACCTCAGCTCTTTAAATACTATAATTCAGTCTTCTTTCTTCAACAGGAAGAAGAGAATTTATCCAAAGATTAAAACTTGAAGCAACACTGAATGTGCATGATGGCTGTGTAAGTGATTTCTTGTATCTAAATTTTCAGTACTTCAAAAATGGGGTGTCCCATGTCAGTGTGTATGTGTCTAGACTGAAAAATGCAAACTGAATACATTTTAAAGCTGAATGAAAATATGTACTTGCCAATACCTGCATCCAGGCTTTCTGGGTTCCATTTCTTCTGAAGCAATTGAGGACAACTCAGTCCCTGAAATGGAGCAATGAGCTGTGTTCATTTCATTGCTTTACTTATGAATGAGGCAGTCACCTATAGCAGAAAAAACATTGGACTTGGGTAGGACCAGGAAAACTAAGGAAGAATTAATCTTAAGTAACTTCTTATGTACTTATTTGTAATTTAACACACATTCTGATAATTTAGGATTTTTTTTTTTTGCATTGCTGTGCTTGAAGCATTTTAGTTCACGTGTAAACTTAGAAAAGAGGAAGGGCTATATGTTGATTATGAAATCTAAAATTTAAAATCTGTAGTCTAAAATGTGTCTAATCTTGGAAACAACATGAAATGGTGCAATCAGATGTTTAAAAGAAAACCACATTATTATTTATAAGTAAATAATTAGGTTTTAAAATAAATCTCTACTTTCCAAGTCTAAATGATATAAAAAATTTTCCATGCTGTGCTCTCATAACCACAGTTCTCATTAAATCCTGCTTCTGATAGATGTAGCAGAAGACAGGGAGGCAGCAAAAAGACTGTGTTCCTCAAACTCCACAGGATTGCTTGAGCTCTTAAGAGTAGTAGTAGTGGATACATTTGACTAAGTTCTGTGACCTAGGTGGTAGAGGTTGGTTGTTGTGACAGGGCATCTTTGCTGGCCGGTCATCTGACAACAAAGCAGAAGTTCAGGTTTTGTTTTTTTTCTTATCAAAGGATTTTTAAAAGATTTTGGGATGGTTAGGGAAAAAATTGTTTGTAAAGTCCATTATATGCAAACTACTGTGAAAATGAAAATATTGAAATGTTGGGATTTTACACAAATTTATAATTCAGTCTCCCATAGCATTGTGATTAGGGATGTTAAAATGCATATAATTAAGTAAATGTGTAACTGCTGAAATTTTCAGCAGTTACGCATGGAGGGCAGGTAGCTCCCATCTGCTGACTCCCCCCTTCCTGCACTGCTGCGTCTAATACAGAGGCAGTGGAGGGAGGGAGCCACATGGCTCCTCAGGAGCCGGTGAACACCAGGAGCTTGCACATAACTGTGAAGGTTAACCAATGAGCACGGTTGCACTTTCACATCCGTAATTGTGATGGGACCTAAATTTTTATGCCTATGAAAGCCATGAAGTGGTAAAGCATACTGCCAATAACCCTTTAATTTATTCATATTCTAGGATGTGGTTGTATCTAATACCACTTGATTAGTGTTAGCTTTATTTGTAAGCTTAAACAGGTGACAAGTTGTGGATGGTTAGCTTGCTGTAGGAGAGGAGGTTAAGTAGGACTTGCTGTAAGTAAAAGATTCAAACTCTCCACAGTTCTACAATTTAGTATGTAGAATGACAAATGTGATTGGGAAAAGTTAGCTGCTCTGTATCCTCCTCGTCAACTAAATGTGAACTCAGAAATCTTTTTTGCAGCATGAATATTTAGAGGATGCATGCCCTTTCCATGTTAGTGAACAAGGAAATCAACATGTGATCAAACCACTATTTTCTAATGATAGTAACTTAATTTCTAAAAATATTATCAGACCTAAAATCCTAGTCTGAATTACATATGGTTGATTTTGAAGCTTTTAAACCAAGAGCACTTTTATATATGCTTAATATTTATTCAGATACAGGCAGTCCCCGCACTTACGAACGGGGCTTTCTCACCCCGGAGCTTGCAGGCAGCGGTCCTGCCACCTCGACCTCCGGGGCGAGAAAAGCTGCTCCCGGTGCCCCTGGTCTGCTGGGGACCGTCCCCAGCAGACCAGGGGCACCGGGTGCAAAGCCGCAGCCGCGGCGTGTTCCCGCGCTTCTGAGGCTTTGCTCTAACCAGAGCAAAGCCTCAGAAGCGTGGGACCCCGCCGCGGCTGCGGCTTTGCTCCCGGTGCCCCTGGTCTGCTGGGAGGGGGGGGCGCCGCTAGTGTGCCTCTTCTCCCTCCCCCCCCCCCCCCCCCCCCGCAGACCAGGCTTTTGTTGTGGACCCTGGGGCAGAGCAGCTGGGGTGCTGCCGGTTAGTCCCGCAGCGCCACTCTGGGCACTACTGGAGCAACCCAGCAGCACCCCAGCTGTTCTGCCCCAGGCGTCACCAAGTCAGCCGCTGCTGAAACTGACCAGCGCTGACTACAGGAAACCCGAGGCAGAGTTGCTCTGCCCCGGGCTTCCTGGAATCAGCCTCTGATCAGTTTCAGCAGCAGCTGACTTGGGGACGCTTGGGGTTCTTAAGTTGAATCTGTATGTAAGTCAGAACTGGCGGTCAGTTTCAGCAGCGGCTGAATCTGGACGCCAGTTCCGACTTACATACAGATTCAACTTAAGAAGAAACCTACAGTCCCTATCTTGTACGTAACCCGGGGACTGCCTGTAGATATTCAAATTATTGAACAGTTTCTTTATATTTGTCAGGACAGCTACCTTTTTGCCTGTGACCTCAAATAAGAATTTTATTTTAAAAATACATTTTGTGAGTTTTTTAAAAGTCTGAATAACAGTATGGAATGAAATTACCATGTCTAAGGATTGTGGTAGGAAGTAATGTGGTGATTACCATTACAGTTGTAAGGTGTATTTAATAATAAACATGATGTTGGTAGAAATTTTCAAGTTCAGTACCCAAATGAATAGATTTATAGAAAACAAAGTACAATTTTGTGTCACCAAATCTCTTCAGAGTAATGTGTTATAAATCATATATGGAGTGAGTAGTGATGTTTACCATTAAGAGTACATTTGTTTTCATTATGAAAGGTCTTTTTTTAGTTGCGTTTAACCTTGTCAAATTATCATTGCTTGGGCTGAAGTATACCAACTCTGATCTGTTCTTGAAGGTGATTCTTTTAAAAAATGTGAAGAAAAATGTTTAGCAATTTTTAGTTACAAAAATGGGGTAAGGATTGGGTGAATATTTTAACCATTACTAAAAGAAAAATCTAAGAATAGATACAGTTTCCCAGTGAGGTGTGAGAGAAACTTAACATTTACCATGGAAATGGTCTGTGGCATAGATGTGTGCTTGATGAAGGTCTGGTGAATATGTATTCTGAATTGGTAAATGTTAGTTAAAAAATGCATAAAGTACACTTTTGAAGTGACCAGCAATCTCCTAAGGTTCTTTTGGCACTTTGTGTGTATGCATATGTAATCTTGAGTGGATTTGCCTTACTTTTAAAGGTGCCCTTCATAATTCTGACTCACTTCATATGATGGTTGGCGGAAGGAAGCAATTAGAGCTCTTACCTCATTAGTACACATCTCTTGCAAAACATAGCTTTCAATTGTTGTCAAGAAGATAGCTCTCCATATTTCTTTACATGCCATTTCTTTTCTAAAAGCTTAGAAATGCCATATAAGCAAAAGAATATTGAAGCTGCAAAATCAATGCACCAAAGACTTTGATAACATGTTTTTTTCCCTTAGAGGACTCCTGTCCTACATGAATGCCATGCATCTGATGAAGTGGTTTTTACCCACAAATGCTTATGCCCAGATAAATCTCTTAGTCTTTAAAGTGCCAGGAGACTGCTTGTTGTTTTTGCAGTTAGACTAACATAGCTACCCCTTTGAGACCTGTCCCCATTTTCTGTTTATGCATTTGATTGCATGTTCACCTGGGGGCAGAATGAAAGTTGCCTGACTCTTCCCTTATGTTGCAGCACCTTGTGACATCAACTTACTTTTAATGTTTTTTATATTTGTAATTTAGTAACTGACCTTAGTACCCAGAGCTTAAACTTCATTGTCCTGTACTAAGTACAGGCAGTCCCCGGGTTACGTACAAGATAGGGACTGTAGGTTTGTTCTTAAGTTGAATTTGTATGTAAGTCGGAACTGGCGTCCAAATTCAGCCACTGCTGAAACTGACCAGCGGCTGACTACAGGAAGCCCGAGGCAAAGTTGCTCTGCCCTGGGCTTCCTGGAATCAACCGCTGATCAGTTTTAACAGCGGCTGAATTTGGACGCCTGGGACAGAGCAGCTGGGGCGCTGCCAGGTAGGTCTCCGCAGCGCCGCACCTCAGCGCTGCGGGGACCAACCCGGCAGGGCCCCAGCTGCTCTACCCCAGGCGTCATTGGTGAGAAAAGCCTGGTCTGCTGGGGGGGCGGGGCGCACTAGCTGCCCCCCCCCCCTCCCAGCAGACCAGGGAGACGCGGGTGGCGGGACTGCCGAGATGCGGCCCCCAGCAGACCAGGGAGACGCGGAGCAAAGACGCGGAGCACACGGGCAGCAGGACAGCCCAGACGCGCTGCGGCTGTCCCGCTGCCGGCGTCCTCCGAGGGTTTGCTCCCCGTCTCTCTGGTCTGCTGGGGGGGCTTCCCCCCAGCAGACCAGGGAGACGCGGAGCAGCTTTTCTCACCCCGGAGGACGCGGGCGGCGGGACCGTGGCGCATCTGGGCGTCCCGCCGCTCCCGTCCTCCGGGGCGAGAGAAGCCCCATTAGTAACTGCGGATCCGACATAAGTCGGATCCGCGTAACTCGGGCACTGCCTGTACAGTTATTTTTCACTTCTCTCCTGTGTTGTCTACCTTCTTTCATCAACTTGTTTTAAAGGATCAGCACTTTCAGTATTTGTGAAATCACTGAATGAATCAGTCAGATTATGACTAATGCTAAAGGTGCATGTGTTGAAAATGGGATCTCTGCATTACCTAACATGATGAAAAAGGAAATACATCCTTAGGTGACAATTTTTACACCATCTTAGTGTTATTTTTTTCATTTTTATCAGTATGAACATTTTTTTAAGGAAGAGAGCTGTAGTCTGCTGGTAAATCGTTTGTATCCAAATGGGACCCAATAGCCTGAGGAAATGCTGTGTTTTAAATTAGAGGAAAGGAGGTCATCTGGAGTGATAATCTTCTTTCCTTTATGCACATTAGCACAGAAACTTATTATGATAATATAGAGGGATATGTGTTGTGTACTATACTTATTTTTTCCTCTCCAGGAAATTCACCTGATTTATACCTTAGTTGAGAACTTAAACTAGTGTAGCTAATGATTTAGTGTTAGGAGGACTAGGGTTTTAATTCTGCTTCTTAGAACAGGCCTGGGCAAAATACGCATTTGGCTCACCAAGCCAAAAGATCTAGCCTGTGGACACAGTGGGGAGTTCTAGGCAGGTTCCCCTGCTTGCCCTGAACACTGCTCAGAAAAGCGACTTCAGAGCCATTTCTTTTTCAAAACTGTAATCCCAGAGGGGAAGGGCACAAGGCTTCAGGCTCTGCCCCCAGCACAATCCCATTGGCCAGTTTCTGGCCAGAAACCAGCCAATGGGAACTGCCTGTTCAAATAACAGGCAGCACACAAAGCATCACACACCTCCTTACCTCCGGCTCAGTTATTCATACAAGCACATGGCCCTGCAGCCTGTGCAGGCATATGGCAGGCAGGCTCTGCAAGCATTTAGCTTAGCAGGCTGGTTGGGCTGCTGGCTGGTAAGTCTCCTGGGCAGAGCCTGCCTCTGGCACCCTCTCTCTCCCCTTCCCCAACTCTTTGCCCCCCTTATTCAACATATCCAAACCCTCTTCCCCTCTCTTGCAGCCACCCCTTCCCAGATTTGGCACTTCAATCCCCTGATTCAGATCACAATCCCCTCCTAACAGGGTCACAACCCAAACTTCTGCATCCCAGTCCCCTCCCCTAGGTCACAAACCAAACCACTGCACCCCCATTCCCTGCCCTTGGTCACAACTGCCTCCTTCACCCAAATGCCTTCCCAGATCCCACTCTCCCTCCTGCACTCCAGTCCCTTACCCCAAGCTTCTTTCTGTACCCAGCCTCCATCTCAGACCTCGCACCTCTTCCATTAATATCATGTAAGAGTGTGGCCCTTGACCAGTTTCCAAAATCTTGGAGTGATCCTCCATCAAAAATTATTGCCCAACCTGTCTTAGATTAACGATACTCTTCTTCTCCCCTTTCATTCCTTGGGGAGCTTCAGTATTTCTAAACAGCCTATTATAGAGGTGATGGGTGGAATGGTCCAGAAGAGCAAACAGATTTCACCCTTCTGTAGTGTGTAGCTATCCTAAGTGATAGGTTAGTGTCTTCTGAACTTCTCCTTTTGGGAATTAGTCTTACAGAGTAGACTGTGAAGATAAAAAGGTAGGACTCTGTTAGGGTGATCTAGAGATTTGGGCCAGCTGTTGAGAAGATTTTCCCTCAGGGCATTGATAAATACAGTGTGGTAGTTAATCACAACTGCTGGAAGAAATAATTGCCTCTGATTATAATATGGGTCTGTTGCATTAATGGCCTTTACGTTGCAAATCATTGGTAGCAAAATTAAGAAGTGTATTTAGTAGGGATTGAGAAGCCAAGAGAAGTTGCACCAGCATATGTTCTTTCAGGTCATCATAATTAAGTGGCTTCCTCATGAAATTAACTGGGCTCCTGACAAAAAAACATTGTTTGTCTAGCTTGGAACTGATGGTTGGATAAACCAGTGTGGTCACATCATCATCCAAAAGGAATATCTGAAGTTGTCTTGCGGTGTTGATGTGGGGTGCCAGTATTAGGGTCATCGCTATTGTTTTCTGTGTTCTTTTTGCCTAGCCTTCAACAAAATATTTTTTTGCCTGTTCTTTTATTAACTACTTTTTTGTATTACTCCTTTTGTTACCTTTCCTCCTCCTAAACAGATAAACATTTCTGCTTAAATGTTTCAAACAGGTGAATACAATTTGCTGGAATGATACAGGAGAATATATTTTATCGGGTTCAGATGATACCAACCTGGTAATTAGCAATCCCTACAATAGAAAGGTAAGTTGACTTTTTGGATAGTTACTTTATTTTACTAGTGAAATATTAATTGTAAACAATAGTTGCTTTTGACAAGTTATATATTTTATGGGCCATAAGATTGTTTTTGTTATATTTTTCCACAAAAAACCTGTTTGTCCTTGCTTTAAGGATCTCTGCTACAATTTATAGGGTTTTACAATGTAACATTTCATAGCTACCTACCACGTGAACAACTTATTAAGAGCCAGAGGATTGCACTTTATGTAAAATGGAGTAGATTGCAATTGCAGTCATGGAAGCATTGTCCATGGAGACTGCCCTGTTTCAGCTTGATTTACCATACCTATCTCTAGCGGTAACATTTGTTACATAATTAACAAATAAAAATATAAATATACATAATACTTAATGCACAGTACAGTATGGATTGTTTATACATGAGATGGTACAAATGCTAATCCCCAGATAGTATCTCTTCTGCTTTCATCCATTCCCTTCTCTAGAACTGGAGGCAAGGGAAAAAACGTTTCATTGTGTTGTAAAAGTTTTAGAAATCTTGATTTAATTTGTTCAGGCTGGGAATAGAGTTCAGCTTCTTGAACCAGCCCTTTTCTCTCTCAAAAAAAAAAAATTTTTAGTAAATTTTTAGATTGCAACTGTAAAGATACTTAAAGTTTGTGGGTAGCTGGTGCCTTTTTGGTATTTTGGATGAAAAATATTAAATGGGTTAGTTTCTTTAAATCATGAGGTGCTGCAAATTAGGGATGTAAAATCCTGTTTAATTGGTTAATGGTTTAAACAATGGCTAAACTGATTAAGGAGGGAGGTGGAAGGGCTGCTCCAACTCCGCTGCAGTGGAGTAGCGCCCCACCCCCCACTTTGTAGGCAGGGGGCACTGACTGTGGCAGGCCCCTCGCAGAGCTGAAGCAGCCCTGCCCCCACTGTTTAACCAGAACTGGTAAGCATCATATGTTAAGGGTGATGCTTACTGGTTAACCTTTCACATCCCTACTGCAAATTAAAAGTAGTAATAAATAATCACACTTATACTACATGATCTGTGAGGAAATAGGAAGATGTTTGTATTGAACTAGGAGGAGCCAAATCATCTGTGGCTGATCAGAGAAATTGTAGTTCAATGACCTTTAGTAAGTTCATGTAACAACTTTTCTACTACAGCAGATTTCTTATAGCTTATGACTACATCTCCTCTGTGAATGACTTGGTTGTTTTTCAGAACAGATGCACTCTGTGGCACGTGTCAGTCTCCGATTTCCTTTGCACCATAGCAATACTCTTGCCCAATCCCCTTTTTTCTCAGAGGAGATGGGACCAAACACCTATAATAACTCTTGAAAGTTAATGTTCTGTGGAGAAATAGAGAGTTATAGGAGCATATGGGCTTGAAAAAGCAAGTGGATGGATAGAATGTTTGCCTATGTAAGGTGCTTTAGAGTGAAGTCTTGGGAGCCATGCATACTTCCAGTCATGTCTTTTTGTTCTCCCACATACTATTAATGTCCCTTAGCCTTAGAAACGTATCTTTTTTTCTCTGCTGCTGGTGTCAGTCTGATGAACCTCTTCTGATTCTTTGGGTACATCTACACTAGCTCGTTAGTTCGAGCTAGGTAGGGTAATGAGGGCAAGCGGAGTTGCAAATGAAGCCCGGGATTTAAATATCCCGGACTTCATTTGCAAGTTCCCGGGCGCCGCCATTTTTAAATCCCCCTTAGTCCGAACTCCGTGCCCGCAGCTACACGCGGCACGGAGTTGGTAGTTCAAATTAGGATCTTTAATTTGAACTACCTACTCCGTGCCACGTGTAGCCGCGAGCACGGAGTTCGGACTAAGCGGGATTTAAAAATGGTGGTGCCCGGGAACATGCAAATGAAGCCCGGGATATTTAAATCCCGGGCTTCATTTGCAACTCCGTTTGCCCTCATTACCCTACGTAGCTCGAACTAACGAGCTAGTTTAGACATACCCTTTCAGACTAGTATTCCTGCTGGCAAAGTGCAGGTGGTTCTGTTTTTTGTGGAGTAAGGTGCCTCAGGAACTGTTGCCAACTAAAATTGAGCTGGAAGCCTCCCATTTGCCCTGCTTCTTGTCATATTGAGAGGTAGTGGAAGAGGTGGGAGAAAATTATATTTAGATTTCTGATAGAAGCTGTCCCCCTAAGGTACCTCCTCTGGCCAATAAGCCTATTGAAGGCCTTCAGAAATGGAGACAGTGTTTAGTCAGACTGCAGTGGGGAGAAGGGAAGAAATTTCCCAAAGCCAAGAGATGTTAATGTGGCTTTTGGCGAAGTAACAATTGTGAGTGAGAGCAAGAGGTACTTAAATTTAATATGTAGTCTTCATTGTACTGCTGTTGATTGATCACCCTTAATTCAAGGGTTTCATGCTTTGGCCACCATTTTAGATGACAAGCTACCATGTTGATGACTCTCTTTAAAGAAAATAGTTTGTTTAAATTTGTGACTGAACTCATAGGAGAATTGTATGTCTCCTGCTTTATTCATGTTCTGCCATATTTGTGTTATAGCTGTGTTGGATGATGACCCCAGAATGTTTGTCTTTAAGAGCACTTTCACTGCCAATTTGACAAAATGCCAAGAAAGTGCCAATGTGAGGTTTTTAAAGACAGATGCAGCGTTCATACCAAAGATTAAAAATCTGAAGTGCCTTCCAAAATTTGAGAGGGACATGGTGTGGAGCATGATTTCAGATGTCTTAAGAGCCACACAACACTCTGACATGAGAACTACAAAACCTGAACCACCAAAAAAGAAAATCAATCTTCTTCTCGTGGCATGTGACTTAGATGACAAAAATGAACATGAATTGGTCTGCACTGTTCTGGTTCATAATCAAGCAGAAACCATCATTATCCATGTCCTCTGGAATGGTGGTCGAAGCATGAAGGGACATATGAATCTCTAGTGCGTCTGGTACTAGGGATCTAAAATTTAGATTGTGTGACTAATCAAATAGTCGGTGCAATTTTGATTGACTATTTGATTAGTCGATAAGCAACTCTCTGTTGCCTTGTGCTCCCTGTGGTGCTTCAAAGCAGCAGGGCCGCATGGAGCTCGGGGTCAGTGAGGGAGTCCCCAGGTGAACCCAGGTTCCATGAGGCACTGCTGCTTTGAAATGCCATGAGTAGCCTGGGACCGGCTGGGGACCCCAGACTGCACACCACATTTAAAAGCGGCAGCGCCACGTGCAGCCCGGGGTCTGGCCTCAAGCTCCATGCGGCGCTGCTGCTTTGAAGCACCCCCGTCTACCCCCGCTCTGTTCCTCTCCACCCTCTGCCTCTTTCTGATAGAGGCAACAAGGTGGGGGAAGTGACTAGTAGTTCATATCCCTGTCTGGTGCGTAATTATCTTATGACTCCAGCTGTGATGATGGTATGTGAATGCTTATTCTCACCTTTTAGATGATATTGTAAACAAGAAGTGGGTGGCATCACCTGGAAACGTAAACAAACTTGTTTGAGCAATTGGCTGAACAAAAATGGGATTGACTGGATTTGTAGGCTCTAAAGTTTTATGATTTTATTTTTGAATGCAGTTATATTTTGAACATAATTCTTCATTTGTAAGTTAAACTTCCATGATAGCGATTTTGTTACAGTACTTATAATCGGGGAAATTGAAACACACTTTCTTTTTTTTTTTGCAGTGTAAATAACAAATTACAGGCAGTCCCCGGGTTACGTACAAGATAGGGACTGTAGGTTTCTTCATAAGTTGAATCTGTATGTAAGTCGGAACTGGCGTCCAGATTCAGCCGCTGCTGAAACTGATCAGTTTCAACAACAGCTGAATCTGGACGCCAGTTCTGACTTACATACAGATTCAACTTAAGAACCCCAGGCGTCCCCAAGTCAGCTGCTGCTGAAACTGATCAGCAGCTGATTCCAGGAAGCCCGGGGCAGGGGCTTCCTGTAGTCAGCCACTGGTCAGTTTCAGCAGCGGCTGACTTGGGGACGCCTGGGGCAGAGCAGCTGGGGTGCTGCTGGGTTGGTCCAGTAGCGCCGCCGCTCCTTGGCGCTACTGGACCAACCCAGCAGCACCCAAACTGCTCTGCCCCAGGCACCCTGATTCAGCCGCTGCTGAAACTGACCAGCAGTGGCTGAATCAGGGCGCCTGGGGCAGAGCAGCTGGGGTGCTGCCGGGTTGGTCCAGTAGCGCCCAGAGTGGCGCTACGGGACCAACCGGCAGCGCCCCAGCTGCTGTACCACAGGCGTCCAAAGCAAAGCTGCGGAGCACGGGGGCAGCGGGACAGCCCAGACGCGCCATGGCTGTCCTGCTGCCCTCGGGCTCCGCGGCTTTGCTCTGCTTTGCTCCCCGTCTCCCTGGTCTGCAGACCAGGGGGACGGGGAGCAAAGCCGCGGAGCACGCGGACAGCCCAGACGCGTCTGGGCTGTCCGCTGCCCACGTGCTCCGCCGCTTTGCTTCGTCTCCCTGGTCTGCTGGAGACCAGGGAGACGGGCCCCGTTCGTAACTGCGGATCCAACGTAAGTCGGATCCGCGTAACTCGGGGACTCCCTGTACAAGCATTGCACATTTGTACGAAGTATGTACATTTTGTATTCTGTTTTGTAATAGAAATAGGTATATTTGAAAATGTAAAAACCATCCAAAATATTTAAATTGATGATACTCATCAGCGTGATTACTCAGATTAGTTTGTTTGATTGCTTGACAGACCTACTTTGCTATATTAATAACACAGTTAGCTTAAAAATCAAACCTCTGGTCTTCTGGATATAATTTTGTGAGTATTAATGCTACAATCAACACCTGAGTTTCCTGTGATTGAATGATCAAAGGAATTACTTTTTCTGGTTTTGGTTTATGTTATGTTGAGCCAGTGTTACTCTCTCTTATTTGTGTGGGCCTTTGCCATGGTAACAGAGTGTTGGGGGCTTTTAAAATAAGAATATATCACAAAACCACAAAAGCCAGCAGGGGGATTTGAGGGTAGGTGGGTTGTACCTGAAATTATTTTTAAAATGCAATATTTTGAAATTGACTGTTTCAGATTCATGGTGAGTCCTTTAATTATAAGATGTGAGTAAATGTATTTAAAACTATCTTTACATCATAGATAGGTAGACTTAGATAGGTAAGCTTTTCTCTATAATATGTATTGACTTAACTAAATCTTTTACTATTTTAAAAATTGATCCAACAAAACCACTGCTGATCAGTAATGTGGAAGCATACGATTTAAATTGATGAAAACAAATCTTAAACTTGTTTAAGATAGTAACTTGCCTACTATTGTTAAGGCCTAGGCTTCTAGATCTTGCCTGATAAACTTTTTAATGTCATGGTTTATATCAGTTGTTTGAAATTTAGGGTTGGGTGATTGGAGAGAATGTTTATCTTTAATTGCTAGTAGTTTATGCCCAACAGTAAATAGCAGATTTATTTAAATCTTTTAACAGTGTGTCATCCCTTCCCAAATTTAGCAAAGCCCTGGACTGGTTGTCCAGAGAAAATGAAATGCAGGAAAAAGGGGGATCCATAAATATAAATGCTTTTATTATGTCTCTTCCTTGTATGGAACTTGACTTTGCATTTTCTTTTGGAGAAAATATGTGTTGTATCCATCAGAGCAACATCCTCTCCATTTCATGTTCTCCTTTTGTCTTATTTATGTTCTGTTTTTTCCTGTGCTTATTCTTTCTTTTCTTAATTTCCTTTTACTTCACCTTTCCCTGCCTCTTACTCCTTTTTCCCCCCTTTCTTCCCGGATAGAATGAGTTAATTATAATGCACTGAAATACAGAAAACACACAAAACTAAGTGAAATACGAAGGTTTCAATAGAGCAATAGAAAATTGGCCACTATTAAAGGCAAGATATTGGACTAACAAGTCATTGTTCTGATCAGGTGTGGCAAATCCTTTGTCCGTTGGTTTTAGAATATAGTTTAAAATTTAACATCAGTATGCAAATCAGTTGTAATAGTGATTGTCATAATACAGCAACGGACCAGCTATTCAATACATCTCCTGTAAAACCTAACCATGTTGCCAGAAGACACAACCTATTTCATCATAAAATCACACTGCTTAGACTGGATAAAAATGGAATCACTGCTTAGAGGGAATAAAGCAGGTCCAGGTACAACTTTGAACTTTGCAAAGTCTAGGGTGGGATTTTATTTTATGAAAAACCTGTAGGACATCATCTTTATTTCCTCCAACCCAGATTGGGGGCTAGATGGCTGTTAAATTCAGTTTGCCCTCCTTTAATTTCTAGATTTAGAAATTTGACTCTCTTGAAGTACGTAGCTTACGTCTGATGGAGTGTCTCTTTGGAAGTATTTTAAAATAAACTAGGGGGCTGCTCTCCCTGCTTGCTGTGCTCCCAAACCCCCCTCTCTCTGTGGGTAGGCAGCCCCAGTTCTCCCCCCAGCAGCTGGGGAGAGCTGGGCTCAGGCCACGGCATGGCAGCTCCAACCTGTCCTCCCCCTGCCAGGCCGGGACTGCAGTGCAGCAGCCTCAGCTCCTCCTCCTTGTCCTGTCTCCTTTCCCCCCCCCCCCCCCCCCCCGGCACTGTCGGCCTGAGGCTGCATCAACCTTGGCACTCTCCCCCGGCTCCCCCCCCCCCCCCCCCGGCCTCCGGGGAGGGCCATGCCACACCTGCTCCTGTCCTGGCTCTCCTCCCCTCATCAGGCCGAGGCCACACCAGCCTTGTCTCTTCTCCCCCTTCTCCTCCCCTCTTCCCCCCCCAATGCCAAGGGTGCACTAGCCCCAACAATTCCCCTTCCCCTCTGGCCACCAGGCCACACCTGCACCAACCCTGCCTCTTCCCTGGCTGAGGCTGCAGCAGCCCCAACTCTCTCCACCTGGTCGCTGGGGAAGGAATGGGCTGAGACCGCGAGGGAGAGATGAGGCTACATCGAAACCCCCTTCTTCCCCAGAGCATGAGGGAGGAAGGGAAGTGCTGAGGGTGGAGACAGGATACAGAGTGTTGTGAAAGAATATAAATGATGCACTGTGGAAGATTCTGAAGTGGGGTTAGGCTAGGGCCATTGAAAAAAATCTTAGAGTAAGGCATTCAGCTCATTTGAAGTGGGCTTTGCCCACAAAGGCTCATGGGACTATATATTTTTGTTAGTCTCTAAGGGTATGTCTACGCTTGCACCCTATTTCGAAATAGGAATGCAAATGAAGACATTCAAAATTGCAAATGAAGCTGGAATTTAAATATCCCATGCTTCATTTGCATAATCATGTTATGGCGCTATTTTGAAATAAAACATGCTGTGTAGATATGGTTATTTCAAGAGAAAACCCTTCACTTAAAAAAAACCCTTATTCCTCATCCAATGAGGTTTTCCTGTTATTTTGAGAGAAGAGTTTTCTCTCAAAATAACTGCGTCTTCACAGTGTCTGTTATTTCGAAATAGCGCTGTAACGCGAAATTGCAAATGGAGCACGGGATATTTAAATCCCAGCTTCATTTGCAATTTCAAATTTCTTCATTTGCGTTCCTCTTTTGAAATAGGGTTCAAGTGTAGACATACCCTTAGCCGTTATTTCAAAATAATTTTACTAGCGTCTACGCAAGCCAACTGCTATTTCGAAATAGTGGAGGGCTTATTTTGAACTAGGTAAACCTCATTCCACAAGGCATAGCACCTATTTCAAAATTGATATTTAAAAATAAGCGCTGTTTAGATGCAGAATAGGGACTATTTCATAATAGGGGGCCTCCAGCCTTTCCCAGGGTGCCCTGCTGGTGCTCTGGCCACAAACAGGGAAACTCCTCTCTCCTCCTGCCCCCCCGGAGCCCTTAAAGGGGTAGAGTCTAGCACCAGGCCTGCCTGCCTGCCCAGAACCACTGTGCTGCTGCCTCTGACCCAGGCCACACCATGAGCCAGCCAGCCCTCCACCGCTCCCCAGGACCAGTCTGCCAGCTCCCAGGAGCCTGCCAGGGGCTGGAGAAGGCGGGTGCCTTCCTGGTCCAGTGTGAAGATCATGGACCTTATTGAGGTTTGGGGGGATGCCTCCAATCTCCATGATCTCGGCACTAGATGGAGAAATGCAGCCGTGTACAGCCGGATGGCTGCCAGCCTGGCCACCAAAAGGCCATATCCGAACCCAGGAGCAGGTTTGGATGACAATTAAGGAAGGCATATGCCAGGGCCATAGGGGGCAGCTCCCAAATAGGGGCAGACCCAGAGAGCTGCCCCTATTTTGACACCCTAGACCGCATCCTGGGAGAACGAGATGATCTGTGCCTCCCAGGTGGTTGTTGACCAGGGGCCGGCGGAGGAGGAGGGTCAGGAGCCCCAGGAGACTGAAGGGAGCGTGCCGCACAGCCAGGACCCTCAAGCCATCCCAGTGGACCTGTCACCGGTGTCGTCTGGGGAGGCAACATGTGAGTGCCATCACTGTCCCCTTATGGGGGAGGGGAGGGAGACCAGGGACTGCACGCGTGTGCCTTGCTGACCATGGATCATGCAGCAACCTGTGCGCATGTGAGCACGTGCCATGCCACCCCTGGGCACGTGGCCCCAGCTGGCTTCCACACAGGGGCCTTGGCCTGTTACCCACACGTGTGTGTGAAGACACACGACATGCTCCTGACCCCGAAATGGGACACAGCAGGACGCACAAGCCCCTGCACAAGCCCCCTCTACGCAAAGGCAGGGGATGTCTCCCCCCACACACCCACACTATACACAGCACAGGGGCATGGATAAAGTCCCGGGACAGCTCCTACTCCCGGGGATAGTAGGACATCCCGAATATGACCTCTGTGCAAGTACATTGGCTCTGATAATGCGGAGACCAGTTGTCCTTGCCTTGCAGAGTGGGGCTGGGCTTGACCCACTGTGTCCCCAGGGATATCTGACCACTTCTCTTGTTTCTCCACAGCTGCACCCGCTGCGAGTGCAGGGTGTATCACCCCTCCCGGGACATCCTCCCACCCCCAGGCACTCTGCAGGCTGACCCATAACCAAGAGGACTACCAGTGGCAGCACCTGGGGTACTGCGAGCCCTGCACTGCATCCTGGAGCACTGGGTGCATGAAGACCTACAGCTCCGGCAGGAGAGCTGGTGGGAGCAGCTTGCCCAGGGCCGTGCCATCTGTGAGCACCTGCAGACCCTGGTGCAGAGATTGCTGCCTCCTGCTGCTCCAGCCCCTGCTGCCTCTCCAGCTACCGCTCCTCCTTCCATTCCCTCTCCCGCTTCTTCCTCCACACCTTCCACCCCCTCTACACTCTCCCACCCCTCCCGGGTCACCAAGGTCCCTGAGCCCACGGTGCTGGGAGACAGTTGGGCTGGCGAGACCCCAACCTTGAGCTTCTCCTCCCCCTTCTTCCCCTTGCCTCCCACTTCCAGCTCCCTCCTCCCAGGTTTACCCCTCCCGTCTCCCACCTTCTCTCCTCCCCTCTCCCGCCTTCTTTCCGCAGTCTCACCTGAGTTTCATTCCCCCTGCCACCCCAGTTTTGTTCAATAAAGAGAGTTTGTTTTCTTGTACAACAAAAGACACGTGTTCATCAGGAAGGGGGGTTAGAGAGGGGTCAGTGGAAGGACGCGAGGAAGGAATGAGGCTCATGCCCTCAGTGGGGCACACCAGGGAGACTGTTAGTGCTCCTCCGGGTGGAAGCTCTCCTGCAGGGCCTCCCAGATGGCAGCCGTACGGGGCTGTGTACACAGGCCGGCCAAGTGGTCGGCCTCTGCCATCCAGCTGGGCAGGAAAGCCTCCCCCTTCTGCTCACACAAATTGTGCAGTATACAGCATGCTGCCACCACATGCAGAGTCTTCCACTCTGAGAGGTCCAGGTGGGTTAGAAGGCATCTAAAACAGGCCTTCAGCCAGCCGAAGGCACCCTCCGCTATGATGCGGTCCCTGCTGAGCCTGGCATTAAATGCCTGTCGGGAAGGGTTGAGGTGTCACATGTACGGCTTTATCAGCTAGGGTTGTAGGGGATAGGCCGCATCCCCCACCAGGCAGACAGGCATGTCCACATCTCTGACCCTGATGTGGTGCTTGGGGAAGAAAGTCCCGGCGTGCAGCCTCTGGCACAAGGAGAAGTTGCGGTAAACCCACGCATCGTGTGCTCTACCAGCCCAGCCCACGTTGATGTCCACAAAGTGGTCCCGGTGGTCAGACACTGCCTGCAGGATGACGGGAAAGTATCCCTTCTGGTTGATGTAGAGGGAGGCCTGGTGTTCCAGGGCACGGATGGGGATGTGTGTCCCGTCAATAGCCCCCCCCCCCCCCCCCCCGCAGTTGGGGAAGCCCAGGGCACCAAAACCCTTGGTGACTGCGTCGACATTGGCAAGGCAGATGACTCTGCGGAGCAGCACTCTGTTGATGGCCTTAACCACCTGCAGACACATACAACCACTGGGGTGCCAGGGTGACTGAGAGTGCTCCCTCTCCACCACTGCTCCATGCCCTCACTCTCCAGAAGCAATGCCCCCTGCAATCCTGGCCACCACGTGCAGTCCCTAGTATGGGCGGCACAGAACAAACCCTCCCAGGGAGGGGGCTTTCACCCCCTTTCCCCTAGGGCAGCCTATTCCCTAGGGTCTGGAAGAAGGCCTGGGGATTGGGTTGCTGCAGATCCTGCGAGGCAGCCTGCAGAAAGTGCAGCCAGGCTGGCAGCAATATGTCCAAAAGAAGCACCAGAGTGCCCAGGGGCAGCTCCAGCTCCATGCTACAGAGTGCTGTGGTGTCCTGAGTGAGGGCAACCAGAGCACGCAGAGGAAAAAAATGCTTTATTGTCCCTCAGAGAGTTAGGTCGGCAAGTAAGCAGAGAAACCAGCTGTCCGGGAGGGTCCCTTTAAGCACAGGCCTCAGATACCTTGTGTGGCTGCTGCCTGACGCTAACTCCTGACTTGATGCCCTGCTGGAACCAGTTCTGGCTGGCCTTAAATGCAAGTCAGAGTCCAATCAGTGTGCACGTGCTATTTCGAAATAGAAAAACACTATTTCAAAATGCATTTTGTGTGTAGACATGTTATTTCAAAATAAGATATTTTGAAATACTAGTGTAGTGTAGATATACCCTAAGGTGCCACAACTATGATTCCTCCCTAGAGAGACTCCTTCCCACTCGCACTTTACTTTTAGTCTGAATCTGCTGCTGGCATCTTTGGAGTTCCTGTTCCTGTCTTTTTCTAATGTTTATCCTGGAGTTATCTTAATACATCAGATGATTTTGAGTGTCATTCCTTCTGTAACTTACAGATGCAAAGCTTTTTGAGCCACATTTAATTACACTTTAGGCAGCTGGAAAGTAGTCTCTTGGTGGAGAGGGAACACTAGAGGCTTATCTGTGCGTAGCGGTGCTTCTGGTAGTGCAGAACAGTGTCAAATACTCTGCATTTTTTTTCTTTAAGCTTTGTATGCTCATAAGTGGGAAATTCAAGTCTTTGGGGTATTAATTTCTACCTCCAAAGTAGTATGGAATTTGTAGTATTTTGCATGACTTTCTAGGCACTTTACAAATAGAAACGTAAAATTTTGTTTAATAGGTTAAACATTTGTTTAATCAGTTAAAGGCAGGATGCTCCAGCCATGGATAAGGGCTGCTCTGGCTGGCAGCCCCTACTTGTGAAGAGGGGTGAGGGTTGGGAGGGGCTGGGCTGGGTCCGTCATGAATAGGCATTGTTCTGGCCAGCCAGTTGGAGTAGCTTCTCCCTGCAGTAGGCTTCACCAACGGGTTAACTGGAACCAGTTAAAGGTAAGGCTTACCTGTTAACAATTGATGTCCCTATTTACAGACATAGGAATATAGGCAAAGTGGGATCAAGGCTCATTTTATTTTCTCTGGAATTGCTCCTTTGCTTAGCCACAGTTAATTTATTTTCTTAAACCCTTGACTGTTTTTGTTTTTAAATTTCTTTGGTGTGTTAAAATACTGTCTGGATTTAGTTTTTTATTAGGTTTCCTAAATGCATGCATATTTTAACATTCTATGTTTAAAAAATACTATACCCCCACTTACTATATTACCATAATGAACATTAACCTAATACTGTTCATTATAATTGTCTTCTCGTGTTGAGACCCTCTCCCTCTATTTACCATTAAGTTTCCTTGTGCTTTCTATGAGACAAAATGGGAGCCAAGCAATTGTCTTAGCACCCTCCCATGAGCCAACAAAAATGGAACCACTGTCATTCTCAAGTCCAATTTGGTCCCAATTGGACCAAACTTTTTGAGAGTTATTGTGTTTAATCCTGATATTGGTGGCAATAAAACTGGTTCCTTTGAGGTATCTCTAGCTTTTATGGGTAGGAGCCTTTATAGACTGCCATCCTGAAAAGGAATTAGAATGGCCTGATGATGGAATAGGGACACTGGGGGCTTATTGTGTTAATTGCTGTGGCTGGATGTGGAAAGCAAAAGGAGGAATCAGTCATATTGCCCTCTTCCCCATCTGCTGCTTCTCATGGAAATGATGCTTTTAACAGCCTGCACTCCCTAATGAAAGGGGCTTTTAGAAGGTTTGAGGGAAAATGGCAAGTCATGCCTGCATTCTGTGACTTGCTCTGCAGGCTTGGATAAAGAACTTGCATCATGGTGCCTGTTTACCCATCTATTACAGGTAAATAAAGCTCGTTGGGATCATGGCTGACAGACTATTAAATTCCAAAGTATCTTTGAATGTCCCACATTTGCTGCTTCTTGAATATAAGATTAGAGTACCATGTCTGTATTTAGGGAGCTAAACATCATGCAGTGAGCTCCTCAGAATTATCTTTGCCTCTGTTTGGAAAGCATCTGAGGCTATGTCTAGACTGCAGGCTTCTTTCGAAAGAGGCTCTTTCGAAAGCATCTTTCGAAAGAGCCTCTTTCAAAAGATCGCGTCTAGACTGCAGGCGGATCTTTCGAAAGAGAAATCCGCTTTTTCGAAAGAGAGCACCCAGCGAGTCTGGATGCTCTCTTTCAAAGACGGCCTCTTTACATTGAAGAACGCCTTCTTTCGAAAGAGGAACTTTCGAAAGAAGGCGTTCTTCCTCATGAAACGAGGTTTACCGCCATCGAAAGAAAAGCCGCGTTCTTTCGAAATAATTTCAAAAGAACGCGGCTTGAGTCTGGACGCAAGGGAAGTTTTTTCGGGAAAAGGCTACTTTTCCCGAAAAAACCCCTGAGTCTGGACACGGCCTAAGAGATTTTGCATGTTACTGAGAATAATGCCCAAAAGATTTGCCGCATTGCTAATATATGCTCCTAGTACTAACCCTGACCTCTTCTTCCATGATGTTATCCTGATTTCTATTCTTGGTCTCCCAAACATCTTAAACATCTGAGATTAAACCATTTGGTTAATTTTTCACTCACATTATATAGGCATCTTTCTTAAATCTCCCACAGTTGCACTACTAGTAATACAGTTCATAGGAGTGTTAGATGTTAGATACAAAAAATCTGTTGCACTAGCATGTGCATTGTTGCTGGAACTTGTGCAACTGCAATGGTGTGGATAGTTTTTAAGAGTATAAATGAGGTGCCTAAGCTGTTGGTTACATTTTGCAGCTAACCCATTGAGAATCCCAAACTTGGATTCATATCAATCTGGGAAGGCCTTCAATTTGCAAACTGAGTGTTCTTCTCTACCCCAACCAATTGACTTGTAAAAAGTATTTCAAAATTAGTATAGACCCTTACTAAACAGTATGATGTAACATGAACTGAAGATGCAGCTGATAGTGCACATCAACTTGTGAGTGAGAAATGTTAAATGGCTTTGCTCTTTTGGGAAAAAAAATACTAGCAACTTCATTTATCTGTTTTCATGTAAACCCTGAAAAAATTACTACAAAAAAGGAACCGGTAAAAACAATCATTTTACACTTTTCCCCCAAATGTAACCACAATTAAGCACAATAAAAAGTGAAGCCATGCTTTTTAAATTTAGAACATTTGCAGCTAATAAACCATGTATGATCAAGGGCAAGCCCTCTTAATAGTTACATAATATATCTTGGGAGGATGAAAATGTGCATACATAATAATTCCCTGCCAATCCAGAAGGTGTTCTAACATAATATTCACTTAGCTTGAATGGACAATATGTTACTGTGGCTTGAGAGACTCAAAATGAAAAGAATGTTGCCACGCTTATGCATATAACTGGAAATACTAATAGAAAAGGCTTTCCTGATATTATTTATTCATAGAAACCTGTGATGAACTCTTCTTAGTGAGATCTGCTTTTCATATTCTGTTCAAGGCAAATTATACTTCAAACTAAGAACTAATTTTCTGTATATCAACATTTATTTGTATTAGACAAGCAATACTACACAGCAAGAAAATAGATTACTTAATATTTAGCTGAGACACGAATTCTGTGAGCTATGAAGGCAGTAGATCTTAGCATGTTAGTCAGAGGCTGGAAACGGATGAGATAGGAGAGGGATCTTTTGATGATTACCTGGTTCTGTAATCTCTGCTCTCTGGGGCATCTGGCATTGGCCACTATTGGAAGACAGGATACTGGGCTAGATGGACTTTTGGTCTGACCCAGTATGACCATGCTTATGTTAGCTAAGCCCAAGGTAAACTCAACCACTTGTCCTTGTCACCTTTCCTCTTGTGTTCCTTCTACTTCATCTCTGGACCTAGGAATGTGTAACTGAAACTAGTGACTTCAGTTTTTACTTTTTTTAAAAGGAAAAAGCTTGTATTTTATAGTAGAGTGAAGAGTTTAGTTCCAATGAATAAAGATTTTAATTTCACTTAATAGGCAGTATAATTTAAATGGAATTTTTTAAAAAATACATGTTCAGTCATCCTATATGTTGCTGCTAGAAGAAGGATGTTTATAGTTATCTGCACATTTCTCTTGCTTCTAAGTGGATTGTTGCCTGACTCAGGAATTCTGTCACAAAATGTTGCTAAAACATAAGTTTTGCACTTCTGTTACTTGCACATCAATTGACTTTCTGTGCAATACCTATGCAATTGAAAAATTTTGAATGCGAAATATGGAATTTTTTGATTACCCATCAACTCCTGTGGACAAGTCTGAAGGATTCAGGCCTTAATTTTGTTGGAGGCCAAATGCTGCTCTGAAGCAAGCCTTTTCTGCTGTTTATACAAAAAGGGCAGTGTGGTGGCTGGTAATGAAATAGAACTAAGCACCACATGTTAAACCCTCACTCCTTTTTCTCTGCTTGTGCACAGAGAGCTTTTTGTGTTGAATGCCTTTAATTTTTCCTTTCTTTCATTTACAATGAAGAGAGCAACAAGGGCAGGGATATTGAGGGTGTGTGAGGGAGGGGCTGGAAAAGCTAATCTTCAACTATATTACCATAGAATGCAGTCAGAGGCAGGGAGGGTGTGCCATTGTTCAATCCCTTATTGTACTGCTGTATATGAAGTTTAGCTGGGGATGAGAGGGACTGGGACAAATGGGGCTGATTATGAAGCTAAGGGCATACTTAGGCAAAGCAGTGCCCAGGGCTGCACATACACATTCTGCTTTTTCAGCAGAATGTGGATCACACTCAGGAGGTCACCCAGGGTCTGAAGGCAAGCACAGCCTCATTTCAGAGCTTCACCTCAATTCAGAAGGAGCACCGCAGTCTTAGCTAGAGAAATAAGAGGGAGAGGCTGCTCAGACACGAGGCATATGCGTGTTCTCTTGCTCTGTCTCAAAATAGTCTTCAGTGCTTTCATTTTGCCTTAAAAATATTACTTGAAAGAGAGAGAACCTTTATTTTTAAGATTCTGACTCTGTTGGAAACTAATCCTGGAGCATGAAGAGGAAGCATTACTGAAAGTGGTAATGGACCACAAAACAGCTGTCAATGGCAGCCGAGAATACCTAAAGAGAACAAAGAAATCTAATATAAGCACCCTATTTATTCTTTAAATGTACTGTCCTGAAGTCATCCCAAAGGTAACAGCATTTTCACTGTTCTGTCCATAACCAACTTTGTATATTACTGTCGCTCCATGCTCTAGAACTTTGGGATTATTGACTTAAAGTTTTTTATTTTTCTATGTATTGATATTTGCTTTGAAAATATTAACCTAACACAAGCCTTTCTTGTTTGCTTGTAGGTTTTAACAACCATTCGTTCAGGACACAGGGCAAATATTTTTAGTGCAAAATTCTTACCTTGCACCAATGACAAGCAGATTGTGTCCTGTTCTGGAGATGGAGTAATTTTTTTTACTAACATTGAGCAAGATGCTGAGACCAACAGACAATGCCAATTCACGTGCCACTATGGAACTACCTATGAGGTATTGTATATCATCAAAGCACAAGATTTATTTAGAACTGGAAAAGTAGATGCTGGTATTGATATTAGCCTGGATTTCAGTCTGATAGTGACAACTTCTTCTCTGTTTGCTTTGTAATAGTTTAAACTGGTTTTCTTTTATTCGTAACTTTCAGGTGTCATTTCTTTAATAAAGAATTAAATTATCCAACTGAAGGAGATGCTGTAAAGTCAAGTATTATTACGACCATTTCCTCTGCAAAATATAATAGCAGATAGCAACTGATACATAATGGAACTTATTTACTTATGTATTGGTGGACAGGTAGTTTGAATATCATTTGTTGTTAAAGGGAGGGAAACAAACTCCTTAAGGTAAATATAAATTTAAAAAGCTTACCAAGAATTTTGTGCTTTCAGCACATTTTCACTGTAAATTATAGATACAACATCACATTCCTAAGGATTTTTTTAAATAATGCATTGTAATCATTAATAATCTTCAACCCCTCTCTGTTAGTAATAGCCTCATTATTTTACAGATGGGTAAAGCAATGCAAAGTATGTTCAAGTTACACTGCACATCAATGGCAAAGCTATAGTAAAAATCAAAGAGTTCCTGATTCCAGTTTCATGCTAAATTCATTAAAAAAATTTCTCCTGTTTGCTCTAGTGAGATATTATTAACTATCATCATTTTCTTGGGGTTGTCAACATTCTATATTAATTTTCCAGTGTTTTTCAAATGCTGTTTCCAAAATTTAGATAATTATGGATGTACTTATCTAAGACCTTCCAGCTTAGTTCATGATAGGTCCTTCAGTTTTTATACAGAGTGAACAAAAGATATTAGAACCAAATGTGTAAGTATCAGACAAAGAAAATGAATGGTGTTTCATGTCAAAAAAGAACATGTCTAAAGAGGCTGTTGAGATTAATGTCTCATTATGTGATAGAAATGTCATTAATAGTATATGTCTGTGGTCAGTTAAAGGACTTCTCAGAATGTTTGTTAATTGCAGAATGACTTCTTCTCAGAAGATAAGCAGAGCAAACCCCATGGAGCTCATTTTGTATTTGTAGACATCCTTTGTATCTGGACATAGCTCTACTTCGGTGGTCTTAGGGCAGGTCTACACTTAAAGTAGTGCAGCAGCACAGTGAAGCTGCTACTATGCCAACAGAAGGGCTTCAGACATACATATTTGTAGTGTAAATACAGTTTTCAGCACCAAGTTAAACTGAAGACCAGAGTAACTGTATGATACAGTGGGGAGCTGGAATATAGCAATGAAGGATAAGTTAATGAATGTGATAAAGAATAGAATCCTGGTTTTGCATCTGCTAGGAACTTGTTCAGCCTAAAACATCATCTTGTATCAACTAGAATAATACCTAATAATAACTTCTTGAAGTAGATTTCTCAACAGAGCATACAACTTTACCAACATCACACAATTTCATGTCTCAAGTTCTGTTCTTTAAATCTGTAGTCTTACAGGATTTCTTGAGCTTGTGACTAGAATTCATCAGTCTATTGCCTAGCCATAGATTTTGTAGAGATTAGGTTCATGACATTCCCTTTTCAGTTTTACTGAGCACAGTGCTCACAACATTTTGGTTAAAGTATACATTCTATAGAAAAATTTCATTTTGTAAACTCCACCATGAGTCATTGTGTATCTGTACCAGGTAGAGTTACTCTCCAAACAATGAATAATGCAACCTTGAATTCTGACCATATACATTTGTTAGAAATGGTAGTATTGATATGATGGCATTGAAGCAGATGGTTAGTCTCGCTGTATTTGACTTGAATTAGATGTATGCTAATGGAGGGAAGTCTTTGTTTTTAAAATAGAAATAGTTTGAAGCTTTTATCATTTTGGGGTTTGGCTGAGGCCGTCCTGGCCCTCTTCCTCTGGCTGCGAGAGGGAGGGTACATGGCTCGCCACTCGCTCCCCGTGAGGGAGAGGTCTTATGGCTTTGCCTCTCCCCCAGTAAAGGGGGGAGGTCTTGCGGTTCGCAGCCATCCCCCGCCCCTATAGGTCCAGCCCCACTCTCAAGCCACGCCAAGCCCCATGCTCTCCCCTCTGGGTCCAGGCCCCTTGCCCTTCTCCCAGCCACCAGGGGGGAAGGGGAGGGGAGGAGAGGCCCAGGTCTCTCTCTCTCCCCAGGCCCTTCACCTTCCTCCTCTTCCCCCTGCCCCCGCCTGGCTGCCAGGAGGAAATGGGGGGGGGGGGGGGCGAGGCCTAGGCCCCTGCACTTTCCTTGGACCCCTCACCCTTCATGCCAGCCACTGGGAGGGAAGGCAGTGAGGCCCATGGTGGAGAGGGTGTCCCCGAGTCCTGGCACCCCCTTCAGTGGGCCTCTCCTGCAGTGCCCCCTACCACAGGACTTGCCACAAGGCGCCTCCCCCCCCCCATACTATGGGAGCTGCACAATTTAAAACTACAGCAGCCACCAGCCACTTGGTTCCTCTCTGCTGCCTCCTGTTGTCCCACAATTTTCCTTCCTCCTCCTCCCCTTTCCCCCCACTCCCATGCCCACCAGCGGCAGCAACAGTTTGCCCTCGCTGCTGCTCAGGAGCCATAGTTGCTGTGCCCTGCTGTGTTAGCAGGAGGGAGGAGGCGGGGCAGCTGAGGGACTGCAGGAAGCAGAGTGACGTGATGATATCACTCTGTCATCCTGCAGAAAAAGTTTTCTTTAATATATAGAAAGATTAATGGCAGAGAATAACACAGAGCCCCCAGGTCCCACCAACAGCCAGGGCCTCTGAGCAAGCCAGGAGGCAAGAAAGCTGAGATGGCTGACTGGCAAAGGAAACCCGGCAAGGGGCTGGGATGCTACAGTGGGCGAGCTGGGACATAGCCAGTGTCAATGTAGCCAGACACAAACCCCATCTTGGTTTTCCACGAACCCCATCTTGGTTCCCCCCCCAGAGAGCAAGAGAAAGGCAGTCAGCCTTTGATGCCCTGGGAACGCAGGTGTGCTGCCTGTCCCTGACTCTACCATAAACAGAAACCAGACAGTAAATGGGCTAGCTGACGACCCGGGGCCTCCCGCCGCCCTGATGGCTAGTACCAGTAATTGACACGCCTGCACTGTCCCAGGAGAGGAATCTTCGCCCATCACATACCAGAGGTGCCCATTGTCTGCATTTTCCCAGGTGTAAATTATGCTTTGCACCCTTCGTGGGAAACTTGGTGTTCAAAGCCATTTTTCCTAATTGGCCACTTGAGACCAGGAAGAAGCCTACATGACCCAAGGGGTATAAAAGAGGTTCAGCAGCCCACCCCATTTGAGCTCCAATCATCTATACCTGCTGGCAGGTATTGATTGTCTCCCGAGGTCTGTGGGACGCCCAACCTCGCCCTACTTCTTCCCGAGGGATTGAGAGAAAGACGCTGGCTACGCCAAGTCTGGAACGCAGGGGTGAGAATATATACCTGCTATGTGTCTATTTTGCATGCATTTAATAAGAGCTCAGAGAACCAAAGGGTTTCATGGGACCTGTAAGTGACTTCTTAGTGTAATTTCTGTCCTGTCCTTTGTAGTGGCTGTGTTATCTGTAACACAGTAGTAGCATTTAACAACTAAGTTTACCCTGTAACAATAAATAGTAACTGTTTAAGCTTTATCCTGACTCCTTCAGTTGCTGTAACAGAACCAAGCACAATTTAAAAGAACTTCAGCCGGTCATAAGGGACTCACTGCCCTGACCGTCGGCTGACAGATGCTACAGTGGGCGAGCTGGGACATAGCCAGTGTCCTCTCACGCTGGCTCCCCGGTCCCAAATAATACAGAGTGGCAATGGGGGTGTTAAGCTGAGATCCGGCAGGAACAGGGATTGAGCCAGCGTCTTTGCACACCAGCTCCCCAATATTGCAGAGCTGCAGTGGGGTTTGGAGAGAGAGGGGTGCGAGTAGTCAATAGTGTTAACCAATAAGCTTCAGCTTATTGATTAGTCACCTACTCGCTTACATTCCTAGATAGAAATGTACTTTATAAATGTATAACTTAAGTATTCCTGTACCTAAAACTTACCTTGTACTTGAATAATGAAGCAGAATTGGAGGTGTATAGCACTGTGAGCACTGAACTTAGAACTCTGAAAATTAAAAGCTCGCTTTAACAGGTAAGAGGTAGTGCTGGGTAGAAAAGAATTGACTTGCAGATATAACTTGAAATTAACAAATATTAGTTTTAGATACTTCATATCATTTAAAAGCATTTTTTACTATGGGAGAAATATGTTTAAGCTGACTGCATTTATTTAACTGTTTTTAACTGCCTCGTTATATTAAAAATAGAACTTTGTCTCACTAGATTTTCTAAATAACAGTATTATCTGGTCTTCAGGTACTAATTCTGAATTAGATTATGGGACAAGTTTTAGACTGGCCTCACAACTTGGAACGTGGCAGTCTCAGACCTTGACTGATGTACCTCACAATGAGGAAACTTGTGGAAATTCATGAGCTCTGTGCCATTGCGCTTTTTTTTTTTTTTTTTTTTTTTTTTTTTTTTTTTGAGACAATTTGGGGGGGAAAAGGAACGGATAGTGTATATGGGACAGACACCAACACATACACAAAATTGCCTCTAGACACTGGAGTATTTGAAGTTTAATCCTTCTGGTTCAAAACTTATTAATAGTCATTAACCAAATACTAGACTTCGCTCCTATTCACATTAATTCTATTTCAGAAAGAGAGTATTCGCCTAAGGATAATTCTTAACTTCATATTTCCAGTTAATTCTTAACTTCATATTTTTTGTACAGCTATATTTTAGATTGATAATTTAATGATAGCTACTCCTATATAATAGTGTGTTAAAGGTTAATATTTATGAACTCAAATTGAGTTACGGCTATTGATATTTATTTCATTTTTTTAAATCCCTTGCTTCCTACAAATTACAGCATATTAATAGTAAATTATAAAATATTGTACAGTTAATAATATATTTAAAACTAAACTACAACTCTTCAAATAAATGAATGTGGTATATTTGTGCTTCATTATTACTTTTTGCCTGGTGTTTGTTCATCTCTAAGGCCTAATGCCAATAGAAGAAAAAATCTCATTGACTTTAATTAAAGTAGGATCAGCCTGTTATTACTAATTCAGTAATTTGCAGTGTCTGCTCTTGTCAATAGTGTGAAAGAGTGAGGTTCTGCTGTACTTAACTTGTAACGTTCTGGTAGCTGTTTCTCTGTCATTGAGCTCCTAAAGAGAAGGCGTATAGTAATTTTGGGACTTCGAGACTTAAAACAGATTTGATTATTTCCTTCTGTATAAATTAGTGGATTGATAGTAATGGTCAAGAAAAATTGTACATACAGTACAAGCTTTTTATCTGCATTCATGGGGAATAAGGGTTGCCGGTTAATCAAATGTACTCGAGCTTTACAGCAATGGTTCATGAATTTTTCACTGTACACTAGTCCTAGTTGCAGGATGAGATAGATCAGTGCTTTTTTTGTGTTTAAAAAAAAAGTGCCAGTACTCCATGGAAAAAGGTGCTGGTACTCCAGGGGAAACGTTGAGCTCTGACTTTAGGTGCTGGTACTGTGTACCAGGCAATATCGTCACAGAAAAGCACAGAGAGATAGATAATAACTGATAACAGTCGTATGCACAGAAACGTGACATGAACAAACTTTACTGCCGTATGTTTACAGACTTGACTTCTGCAAGTGCCAGAAAAAGTCAAAAAATGATGCTGGATGGCTATTGGAATTTTTCTGGTTAATTGAAGGAGGAATTATTATTGTAAGAGACTAGTTGACTATCCAATAAGCAGAAGCTTATTGGATAGTCAACTAGTGATGCAACTAGTCGCTTCCCCCCTGCTGTCTCTATCTGAGAGAGGTAGCAAGTGCGGGGAGCAGGATCCAGTGCTGGGAGGAACTGTCTTAAAAGCCAGATTCCCCCCAGAAAGTCTCCGTGGAGGGCAGGGGAGGTAGAGGCACAATGAAAACGGTGCGAGCGAGGACTGAAGCAGTCTCTGCTTGCGCTGCTTCTGCTGCAGTTCTGCTTTTAATTGTACAAGAGCCCCAGTGGAGTCCTTGTATATTTCAAAAGCAGAAAACCCTCAGGGAGCACTGGCCCCATTCCCCACTGGCCCCATGCACCCTGCGAAGCTTCCTTTTGAAATGTATAAAAGCCCCTCTGCTTTTGAAATGTACAAGAGCCCTACTGGGCTCTTGTACATTTCAGAGGCTCAGGCACTGCAAGGAGCGTGAGCGGGGGAGTCCCCTCCTGCCCTGAGCTGGCTTCTTTTAAAATGTACAAGAGCCTCACTGGGGCTCTTGTACATTTCAAAGGCTGACGCAGCAGGGAGCACAGAGTCAGAGAGATACCACGCTTGTTCCATGCTCCCTGCGGGGCTTCCTTTTGAACTGTATCATGAACCCTTATAGACTAATCAAATATTGATGAAAATACCATTGACTATGCAATGAGTTAATCTACATTTAACATCCTTACCATATTCACTTGCTTTCACCCACCTGAGGTGCTCTGCTGTGTAGTATTTGGCACTTCCTGTTCTATGTATTTTATGGAATGATTTGTTAAATGAATCTGGACGTGATAAGTTTTCTGGGAACACCCTAAGGGTATGTTTACACTTCCTAGTTTAATGTTGACATGCAGAAGTTGCCAAAGTCACTAAAGCATGTTTATACTTGCTTCCTCTGCCAACAGATTATGTCCACATCTAAGTTCCCCTATTGACAGCAGGAACAATGCACTGTGGGTATGTATTCCCACAGTGCCTGGTGACACCATCTGTTGCTGTGTGTGATGGGACCTCAGAACAGAGTGCGGGGCATCTTGGGACCATGCAAAATGTTCAGTCAGGAACCTCTTTGTTCAGGGGCTACTAGCATCCTTTTGTGTCTTTTTTTCCAACCACAATTCTCTCCTGTGCATTCCAGAATCTGCATTGAGAGAGTCTGGATTATGCAGTTCTCTTGCATGCTCTGTTAACTGTTTCTGAGACCTTGTACATTGCAGTGTATTGCAAACCGGTGCTTCTGGGTTAGGGAAACCAGCACTGATGAGTGGGATTACATCATTATGCAGGTGTGGGATGAAGACAAGTGGCTGCAGTGCTTTAGGATGCGTAAAACAATGTTCCTGGGGTAGTTGGCTCCTGACTTGAAGCACAATGACATTCGACTGAGAGCTGCCCTCTCTTGATGGTGCTGCAGTTGCCTGTGGATCATCATGGGTGTTTCACAGACATCAACACAGGATGGTCTGGAAAGGTGCATGATGCATGCACGGATCTTCAGGAACACTGGCCTGTACAGAAAGCTGCAGGTGGGGATCTTTTTTCCAGACCCCAAGATTACAGTGAGAATGTGGAAATGCCCATTGTGCTCCTAGAAGACCTGGCCTACCTCTTGCAACCCTGGCTCATGAAATGATACACCGGGCATCTGGACAGCAGTAAAGTGCAGTGTAACAGCCTGAGCAGGAGCCAGATGGTGGTCAAATGAACTTTTGGGAGATTGAAAGGGAGATGGAGGTGTCTTTATGGCACGCTGGATCTCACTGAGGACAGTACGTCCATGGTTATCATGGCATGTTGCACTTCACATAATCTGTGTGAAAATAAAGGGGAATTATTTGCTTAGGGGTGGATCACTGAGGCAATCTGCTGCAGAGTTTGAGCAGCCAAACACTAGAACTCAAAAGATTGCTGCCAACATCAGGGAAGCCTTGTTAGTGCACCTCGAAAATCAGGAGTTGAAATAAACCCCTAATAGGTTTTTCCATGGGCCCCCTTTCAACACAAGACATAACCGGGAACATGCCTTTAATGCTGGCACCTGGGATTATGGTGCCTGGTATGTGACATTAAGCAGTAAATGAAAGCATTGAATTGTTCTGAAAGTGTGTGTCTATTCATTAGAAAGCAGTACAGTGAAATACAATGAAGCTTCCCTCACCCACATGCATGGAAGGTGCCAGAATTGGCGACAAAATGCCTCAGATTGTCTACCCTGCATGTTCTCATCAAACACAGGGAGGGGGAAAAAGACAAGTCCCTTGTAGAGCTGGAAATTTTTTGTTGACAAAAATGGTCATTTTTCATGACAGTCGTGTTGCAATGTGAGTGCAGTTATGTCAACAGAAGGCATTTTTCCTTGACTAAACTTGTTAATGAAGACAGTCCTAATTTGGAATATGTGGTGTTATCATTACTATCTTGATAGCTTTCCTGGAATCAGGAATATGGTGTAATAAAACAATTCTTTGAAAAATCATTCAAAGATAGAGAACAATAATAGACTTCAGTGCATTATTGTATCTTGCATAGAAGAAACAACTTAATGGAAAAACAGTGTTGATAAATATTTCCTGTGGTTTGTATGAGGATGGATTTTGAGGCTAAGGGTTTGGTTGTTAAAATGTCTTATTCCATAATAGAAAACAAAATTAACCTGTCTTGTATTTATCACTTTAGATGAATATGTATATAACTGAAAATACTACGTTTGTGCCTCATTTACACAATAGGCATTGGAAGTGTTTGTGGGATTTAATTGCTTGTTTCAGGTGCTGCAGGACTAATACAAACAGTCTTTCACTTTAGATTATTTTCAGAAAAATCTCCAATGCAATTAAGCATCACCCTTGTATTTCTCACTAATATTAAAGGTTTTGTTTTCAAAATTATATTTTCTTGAAATCTTGATACTGATTTTTTTTTCATTGCAGATTATGACCGTACCAAATGACCCCTATACTTTTCTCTCTTGCGGTGAGGATGGCACGGTCAGGTGGTTTGATACTCGAATCAAAACAAGCTGCACAAAAGAAGATTGTAAAGATGTAAGAACCAAATGTTTCAATAAAATGACAGAAATATAGTGTGGTGATCTTAATATCCAGTATCTGAACCCTAATAAGGCTTGTGAGGTGGTAGTTGCATGCCCCAATGAGATGATCAAGCCATGTGGTGAAAATTACAAAGAAACTGAAGAGTGCTGTTTGGACTCTGAATATCTGAAATACATTTATGAACCTCTGGTTTGGTTTCACACTTGGTAGGAAAACTTCTATTTTGGCCTCGGGCCTAACCTTCAAACCTAGAGGCTGTGATGACTTTTTTGTACATTTTTGAGAAGGTGGTGTAAATTGAGTTTATAATGGAAGCTCAAACTGTTGAGCAGCTTCTGTAAAATAGTGGGACAGCGAACATATTGGACTAAATGAATCTCTGTTGCATCTCCCTGGATGGCATTAATTTTGTTCATAGTATCTGCAATCCAGAAAACTTTTGTTACTGATGTGGATAAAAACACCCTTTTCCCCCCAATCCATATTATACATACTGTCCCCTTGTATTTGTCTCTTCTAATTTCTGCCATACATTCCCTTTTATTAGGCTTTGGTTATTTTTGGTCCCCAATCTTGTTACATTACTCTTACTACATGACATTCTGCTATCCAATTATCGGCCCATAAACCAAATCTATTCTAATCCTTTTGAATTAGCTTAGATGCGTCCTGCCTATTTGCAGTTCTTTCTACCAGCATCCTGGTTTCTTTAAGAAAATCCAAGCATTTGTTAGCCATCTCTGCCCTTAACTCTTAGGGGATTTTTAGGTTAATATAATGCTGTTTTCATTCTGTAATCCCTTTTGTTCATTGTAGTAACTCTTCCTTGTAATACATTTACCACCTATCTGTATAGGGTCAGATCCTGTTCCTTCTTACAAGCATTATTATAGCACCTTGACTAAAAGGGCTGCATCTATTTTTTTTTAAGTGTTTTATTTCAAGTGCATAGGAGCTATTTTGTAAGTGCAGTATCTTTGTTTTATTCCAGGATATTTTAATAAACTGCCGACGTGCTGCAACCTCTGTAGCTATCTGTCCTCCAGTACCATATTATCTTGCAGTGGGCTGTTCTGATAGCTCTGTAAGAATATATGACCGGCGAATGCTTGGCACAAGAGCAACAGGTGGGAAATAAAAATTAAGCAAACTTTTCTAGCAGCAGTCAGTTCTAGTTTGTCTTGTTTATGATGTAAGCTTAGTTTTTATTTAAGATTTAGACTTTTTAAAAATTGTATATTGGATATTACTAAAGAGCAGTAACGCCTACATGGAAAGATTTTGAAAGATTTGTAAATAAATAGTGAATGTTGTTATTAAGATGTCCAAAGAACTTCTCTGTCGGTCAAATGCAGCACATGGAATTCTATGTCGTCTCCTAGGGGCTCTCTTGTCCTGCAAAGTGGAAGTGTTGGTAATGCTGCTAGACAATAATGACCTGCTATGATTCAGCAAATTCTCTGGTTTGGCATCAATCAAGTCCGAGAGTGTCATAGTAGAGAGGCTTAACCTGTATTCTTTGTTTCTACCACAGATGGCTCTGCACTTTATTATTGGTCCCCTTTCAGGCTCTATTCTCATGTACTAGAGATTTAGACAATTTATTTTATTAAATTTTAAAATCTTGATTAGAAGTTCAAATTATATTAAAAATACCTATATTCATGGTGTTAAATACTATATTTTATAGAAGTTTGTTTTTAAAATGCTTTAATTTCATTTTTATTGCTACTGTTCTTCATATTTCTTGATCTTCAGAGTATTGTTGCCTTTGTCTTGAACTCAGTTGTATAGAACTGGGAGAGAAGGGAAAATGACAAATATTGGGTATTTGTATAGATTCTGTGCGTAATATGGTGATTTTTAAGGGCTGGCATATCAGGACTGGAAGGAAATGCTGTGTCTCATTTAAAAGCAAATTCCTAGCTCATGTGGTGTTGTATAAAGAATCCAGAATTCCCTGATGCATTCAGATAATACACATTCAACTTGTCATTTGTCTAGCACTGAATATTGTCCATTGCAGGCCATTATAGTTTTGGATTGAAATCCACACATGGCAGAAAGAGAGGTGTTTTGTAATGATTTGTAAAAGAGATTGTTCTTTGAGTGATGTCCAAATGGGTGCTCCACTGTAGGTGTTGGGTCGTCCCGGTGCTCCAGATCAGAGTTTTGCACAGCAGTAGTTGGTTGGGGCACACATGGGCATGAGGTATCTCGTGCTGTTCATTCTGTGTTTTGCACGCACAGCCTGACCTCCCTTCAGTTCCTTCATTGCCACTCTTGGCTGCAGATGGAGCTTGCCTTCTCTCCTCAGAGTCACCTCAAGTTGTTTGTTTCGTTAGCTGTTATTTCCTTTTGTTTCAAGTATTAGTTAATAGTGTTAGTATAGGACTGTTATTGTAGTTTATTCCAGTTAAAAAAACCAAAGGAAAAGAGGAAAACGCTAGGAGGGGTAAACTCTGGGAGCCGTTTTCTTTCATACCATACACAGAAGTGTCCTCATAATTTCTCCCTTGTCAGATTCTCCAGATTTAAAAAAATGCAGGACCTGTCACAAAGCTATGCTGACCTCGAATGGACACTCCTCCCGCATTTGGTGTCTAGGTGCTGCAAAAATGCCCTTACAGTAGCAAATTAACTGCCCAGACTCATCGAGCTAGGGAGATGAAGCTCCGCATGCTCCTTTTTGATAATGCTCTTTAGCCTGCTAAGGCAGGGGACTCAGCCGCTCATCCCAAGCCACCCAGGGCTGAGAAACAACGAGCAAGCTTGCCAATACCAAAACTGGCTACAATAAAGAGGGTTTCACCTGCTAGATCTTTGCTGGCCTCTTCATCCTCCCAAGTCGGCTCTGGTGATAAACCTGGCACTTCCAGCAGCATGCCCAGCCAGCCTGCAAAGACTGTGGAACCCAAGTCCCAGCATGGGACACTACTGGTACTGATGACCTTGGCTCCAGTACTGGTGTCACCCAAAACCCTAGCACCGATCAAGCCCTGTGAGATGGACAGATCTTCTACCTTGGCAGTACCGTCAGTGCTGACAAAGCAACCACTGCTGACAACAGCTTGTTCTGTGTCTAAACCGCACTTGCATATCTCTGAGTCCAGAACCGACTTTCTCACTGGCACCGATATCACCATCTGTGCTGCATTCACTGGCACCGATGGAGGGATTGGCACAGACTCGCAACCTCCCACAACGATGTGCCTCCCTAATGCCTATGGCACTTGGCACTAGACCATCAAGGCAGTTTTCTCCATCTCTGCCCCCATCATCTAGAGGCTTCATAAGATCCTTGAGATCCCCGGTGCCATCAATCCAGAGCGTCTCACAAGAGCGCTTAAGTGTCTCTTCCTCCAGACATTCTTCATCTATCAGATCTTGCTGCAAAAGGTATAGATGCACACGCACATATGATCACCATTCCCCGGGATGATGGAGTGGAGGCTTCCCCCACAAAATTACTGACACTGGTTACCATGTTGTAGATTGTCACTGTCTCAATGCTGTTCTAGTGACCCTCCAGACAACCACCTCCCTCATCACATTCTCTCATCCCACCGGCTGCAGACGACCAGGAGACAGAGGAGGGGCCAGATAACAGACGAGGATGAGCCTCACAACCCAGAAACATCGTCCAAGGATCAGTCCTCATTGTCCTCGGATGAAGTAGTCATACCTGGGGACGTCCCCCCCGTTGACAACCTCAAGCAATTCCAGGAACTATTTGAGAGTGGCTACAGCCCAACAGATGCAACTCTCTGAGGTCAACGAGAAATAGCATCGACTCCTCAAATTTCCAGCTGACCCAGAGAGTCAAAATCACACTTCCCATAGATGAAGCCATCATGGAGGCTGCAGAAGATCTATGGCAAACACTTGTTTCTGTGCCTCCCACTAGTAAGCGGACAGACAAGAAATACTTTGTCCCCCCAAGGTTATGGACTTATTTACCCACCCCTAACTGAATTCACTTGTGGTCAATGTGGCTCAACATGGGCTGGAACTTCTCCAGTACAGAAACACACTGCAGGATAGGGAATTGAAAAGTATGGACCTTTTTGGGAGAAAAGTGTCCTCCTCTTCTACACTACTTTTACACATAGCTAATCTGCTCTTCAGATAAGAAGAGACCTATACTAAAATCAGTTGTACGGGAGGGGGACACAACAGCCCACACATCACTGCAAATATCGTTAGATGTTACGGACATCCTGGCAAGATCTACTGCGACTTCTATTGTTATATGTAGAGCATGCTGGCTCCAGTCTGCAGGTATGCCCAAGGAGCTTCGAGGGAAGTTCGAGGACCTCCCTTTTGACACAGACTGACTATTGCAGCCAGAATAGTCAAAGTTCTTCATTCCAGTAAGGACTCCCAAACTACACTCAGAATGCTAGGGAAGTATTGATGCAATCCTGCCATATTGATGCAGGTGGTACACACCCTATCTACCCTACCAATGACATTGTGATTGTGCATACCCCAGAAATCAACAGGAGAGCCTTCGACCAAGGACATTCTAGACTGTGGGTGCAGAGGCAGCAACAACAAAACAGTCGCTCCTCTACTTCCCACTTCAACAAGCAGCATGTTTGAAACATTGGTCAGGGGCCGACACAATGTCTCCCACATCCATCTTCTGAATCATTCTGTCTTTCACCATGGTCTACGTCCTTTCCACCATCGTTGGGCTACTATCACAACCGACCTATGGGTTTTACAAACAGTCGCATGCACTACTCCAGTGGTCTCCAACCTTTTTTACCCAAGATCACTTTTTAAATGACAGACCAAGCCAAGATCTACCGCCCTGCCCCTTCCTTGAAGCTCAGCAAGGGTGCACCACGCTCCACATGGGCTGGCGCAGAGGAGAAGCTGCATGGCCAGCTGGCTGTGGCCTTCAGCCTGGAGGAGGCTGAATTGCGCTCCAGCTGATCGGGCGGCTTCCCCTCTGCGCCTGCCCATGTGGAGCACAGCTGGAGCCTGACGCAGCCTCCCTGGGCTGAGCGCAGGGCACCGGGCTGGAGGGAAGAGAAGCAGCTGCCCGGCCAGCTGGCCATGGCGCTCAGCCAGGGTGCACCAAGCTCCACGTGGGCAGGCTCAGAGGAGAAGCCACCGATCAGCTGGAGCACGGGGCAGCCTCTTTCAGCTGAAAGCCACAGTCAGCTCTCCCAACCTCCCAGCTCCCACCATTCCTTGCAGCTACTCACCTGTGTTGTTGCTTGGTGAGTAGCTGCTCCTCAAATGAGGAAATCTAATGTAAATGTACTGCGCAGGTGTGCAGTTCAGAGAGGGCTCAAGAGCTACTCTTAGAGCCCCTGAGATCTACCGGTAGATCGTGATCTACTGGTTGGTGACCACGGCACTACTCCATCCCGGTCATCTCTTCTCCCACCTTCTCCGCCTCTCCCATCCCTCTTCAGGGACCCCTTTCACAAAGAACTTCTAAGGCAAGAGGTCCATCGACTCTTTGCTATTGGAGCTGTTGAGAAAGTGCATGACCAGTTCAAGGACAAAGGGCTCTACTCCAACTACTTCCTGGATTTACGAAAGCTCAACCAATATCTCCAAAAGCAGTGATTCAAGATGGTTACCTTAGAACCCATTATTCTAGCTCTGGACAAAGGAGTCTGGTTTGCAGCCCTCAACCTACAAGATGCCTATGTCCATGTGATGATCCATCTGTCCCACAGATGCTTCCTGCATTTTACTATAGCATCCGAGCATTCCCAGTACCATGTCCTTCCGTTTGGCTTCTCTTCTGCCCCCTAAGTTTTCTCCAAGACTCTGGCTGTAGTAACTGCAATTTCTATATTGTCAAGATGTCGTCATCTTCCCCTACCTTGACAACTGCCTCATTAAAAGGTGCATCTTGGAAGGAGACGCCCCCCCCCCCCCCCGATGATATCTACAAGAGGCCTATTCCAATCTCTAGGTCTCATTATCAGCGACCAAAAGTCCTCTTCTCTGCTTACACAGACTAGAATTCACTGGCACGCACCTCGACTCTATCACGGTCGACGCCTATCTGCCAACCAAGAGGTTCTAGGCAACACAAGATCTGATCAACATACTCACCATCAGTCCTTTAGTATCAGTTCTCATGTGCTTACAATTGATGGGCCACATGGCATCCACTATGTATGTGGTACAGAATGCTCACTTACACCTTCGGTGCCTCAAACATTGGCTGGCCTCCATCCGTGCTGCTTCAAAACATCAGGTCCACAAGCTCGTCCCCGGTTCCCCCCGATGGCCTAATCTCTCTCAAGTGGTGGACCACCCCACAGGGACATCACTCGAAGAAAGAAAGGAAGTTACAATTTCCTTTTATTTTGAAACTGCTCAGAGGTTTGGAAAGTTTTATAAATAGTTCCAGTGGAGATTCATTAGTGAGTAAAGGTGAGTTGGTTAAAAGTGAGTTGGGTTGGTTAAAAGATAAATATATTTTGTTTTGAAATGTCAAAGGAATATCATCATCGCATATGCCAAATCTTTATGTGAACATAGTGATATGGCTTCAAACAGTGAAGGGAATATGAGACCCCCTTCTCTAAGTGGATGTGATTATTTGAATTCTGTTTTGTATTGTAAATATTTTTAGTATTGATAACATTCTATTCCCAACAAGTGTTATAGGTACACAATTGAAGTGATGTAACACATTTAGCTTGCATGTACGTTAATGGAGAAAGGTTAAAGTACTAAAATAAAATATTTACTAGAACTGACTTACTACATATGGTATAAATGAGTGATATTTTTCTAGCTATAATTCATACTACTTTGGCTAGTTAACAATATATTTGCTAACTGAAAATGTATTGGTTTGCACATGTTATTTCTTTTGTTTTTATTGTTTTAGGTAATTATGCAGGTCGGGGCACTACAGGAATGGTTGCACGATTTGTTCCTCCCCACCTCAATAACAAATCCTGCAGGGTAACATCTCTGTGCTACAGTGAAGATGGGCAGGAGATCCTTGTTAGCTATTCTTCAGATTACATATACTTGTTTGACCCTAAGGATGATACAGCACGAGAACTTAAGGTTCCTTCTGGAGAAGAAAGAAGAGAAGAGGTGAGTGATTAACCCAATTTGTTGACATCTGTCTGGCCCATTTTTCCTTGGTATAATTATTGATACTAGTTGACTATCCGCTAATCAAATGCTTAATCAAATACTTGACTAGTTGCTTCATGGAGAGGCAGTGTGACAGACCAGGCTGGGTCTGGGCACAGCTGAGGGCGTCCGCTCAGGGCGAATTGCTCAAATTCGGGGCTCCTTACAGCCCCCAGACTGGTGACCTTTCCAAACAGGCCACACACCAGTCCCACAAAGCACTTCAGCTGCCTGCCTGAAGCCTCACGAGCAAAAACACCTCCGACACCCCAGCAATATCCGTGCCCCAGATGGCCCCGGGCCTCATATACAGGTGGGGGTCTTAGAACCCAATCCTACCTACCCTGAACAAGTTCTGTCCGGTTCCAAGAAACCAGCCACTGATCCCAGGTCAATTTACCCGTTGGATCTTACCCACAAATCACGCTGAGCCAATCCTTTAGCATCTAAAATCTAAAGGTTTATTGCTACGAGAAAGAAAAGCATGAGAGTAAGGTTGCTAAACTGTCATACATTACATGCATCAAATCGCCCAGTTCTCGATGCAGGCTCTAGTAGAGATGTTACAGCTGCTGGCTTAAAAGTCCTTGTTGCGCATCCTAGATCAGGATGGATCCACAGTTCTTTCCGGCCATTTGATCCCTGCACTGCTGCCTCTGGGATGAAGTGCTGAGCTGAGTAACCAGATGGAGTCAGCCACATGGCATATTTATACCTCCTTCCTGGTCTCTTCTTGGTTGCAGCAGGTCACCTGGCCAGCGGCCTATCCCTGTGTCCCCTGCTGGTAGCGCTTAGGTGTCAGACCTCATTCCCGAGGTGTGTCCTTGGCCCATTGAGTGTTATTGTTCCACATAGCCTCACTAATTAGCATGTCCATAGTCCGGGCTCTGCCCAATGCTCAACCACATGCAGAGAAATATTCAGTATCCATACAAAGTACATGCTTATAACTTCACACACAGACATCATACAATCACATGACTAGTGTACATAGGATTAGGAGACAGTAAACTTCTATTCAACACCTACATGGCCCCCTTTTATACCATTTTTGGGGCCAACGCCCCCACTTATGGGTGCAGCAGTGACCTGGCTGCTTCCCTCAAATTCGGTAACGTGACAGGCAGTAAGGGGGGAGCAGGAGCTGTCTTAAAAGCCAGTTCCCCGGCAGCACCGTCTCCATGGGGAGAAGGGCTGGGGTGCAGTAGGGAACTGGCAGTGTTCCTGCCTTTGAAATGTAAGAAGAGCAGGGCAAATAGTCCCCTGCTGACCCTGCACTGCTGAAGGCGCTTTGCTTTTAAAATGTACAAGAGCCCTCACGGCACTTCTGCCTTTGAAATGTAGCAAGAGTCAGCAGGGCTCTTGCTACATTTCAGAGGCGGAGACCCCCTTATTGACTACTCAAATAGCCGATGCAGATTAAATCGACTATTCGATTAGTTGATTTATCTAAATTTAACATCGTAATTGATACCAATGGTATTGCCCTAAAGATGAATTTAACAGTATTGCTGAAAGTCTAATTGTGTGGCAAAGCCCTGAATGTATAAGGCCCTGTCCCATCATGTTGGTTGTGCAAACGGAAAACCATCACTCTGAGCTCTGCCTAAAACACTTAATCTTTAAAACTCAGAAGAATTTTACAAAACTGAAGAAATTCCCTGTTGGGCATAAGAAAATTCAGCTTAAATGTACCTTAAAATAAAATCGGGAGCCTACAAAAACAGGAGCTCTTTAAAAGTGTCTTAGTAGCCTTGTTTTATGTCTGAGCAATGCTTTAATAGAGAAGAATGATGTTACAAAAACTGTAAAATACATCAGAACTTGCTTTTATATGGTTTAATCCCATGAAATAAAGCAGAGCCTGAATTGAAAAGATATGGCTTGGCCAAAAGTAAACAAAGCCAACTTGTGAACTGGCTCTCATGTGGTGGGAAAAGCAGCTTGCCTCTCCTCTTCTACATTGATCTTAGGTCACTGATATTTGCTATATATTGATCCAATAGTCACACAACCACAAAGGATCAAGGGCAGGGAAACAAGTTGGGGGTGGGAGGGCATTAGTAGCCAAGGGTATGTCTACACTAACTCGTTAGTTCGAGCTAGGTAGGCAAATGAGGGTAACAGGAGTTGCAAATGAAGCCCGGGATTTAAACATTCCGGGCTTCATTTGCATGTTCCCGGGCGCCGCCATTTTTAAATCCTCCTTAGTCCAAACTAACTGCCTGCGGCTAGATGCGGCAGTTAAACGTTAATTCGAACTAAGGAGTTAGTTCCAATTAACTGTTACTCCTCATTCCACGAGGAGTAACAGTTAATTCGAACTGTAGTGGTGTCTTTTTTTTTTTTTTTTTTTTTAAATGTGAAACTACACTAAGACCACCAACTCATTTCACATGGACTGCCAAATAGCAGTGAGATAGCTGTGACTGAAAAATGCTAACCTTAGCTGGATATGAGGAGTAACTGAGCAATTCAAAAGCAGCAGCATTTTGTCTGAAGCTGTTGCTTTGCCTTCTGTGAAATAGATGCACTTGCCTTGGTAATGTAAATGTGAGAAGAGAGAGAGAGTTTGTATTTTTCTGTTTATTAGTTTGCCACTGATGAGAATGTTCCTTCTCCTGCTTCTCTGTTTCATTGCTACTTATGGATTCCATTCTCATCTGTTTCCTCATGAATGCATCAGAAGAATCTGTCAGAAGCATCACCACTTTCTCTGACCATACAAATCTCAGGCATTTCTTCACTTGGAAGCACTTTTTTACAGTATTAAGGGAGTATTACTCAACCAAGGGTAATTGGGAGGGAATAGGGTGGCAGGACAGAGGAGCACATAAATGAAGTTTGAGCAGGATTCTAGTTTCTCCCTTAACATCCCTGGTGAGTCTCCTATTTTCTGTGTATGCTACCAAGGATGTATGTTCACTGCAAAATTACTTGAGTGATCGACACCTGGGTTAGCCTAACCCATGGTGAGTAGCCACTCTGTAAACCAAATTCAAGTTAGTGTGCTAATTGGTACTGAATTCACCTAAGTGAGATGCTAGTACTTCTTGGTTATTTGTGCTCTAGTAAGATGAGCCTTCTGTGGTTCTTTCCCAGTAAATTGTGGGAAAACTTCTGTCCTTCTGGACAGAGGGGGAGTTGTGGGAAAGTCATTGGAGGACTGTCAGAACTCAAATGGCTTAACCTGCATTCTTCCTAGATATGAAGGAATTACCTGCCCAAGTGAAAATTTCTTTTGGGTGGTTGTCTGTTTCTCAGAATGGGCCAACTAAGCCTGGTTGAGCACACCATACATAGAACTTGGGTCAAAAGTTTTTGTGTGTAGATGGGAAGATAAGTTAATAACAATGTCTAAATAAAAGCATCAGTTAACTCTTCAGTGAAGTTATTCAAAGAGGCCGCTTAAGGCAACTTCTCAAAATCCCCCTCCTTCCTACCCAGCTCATGATTCATGACATATCTGACTGCTGGAACAGATCACAATTCAGGAATACCAGCTCAGGGAGCATCCATATCAGCTCACATTTCTTCTCTTTGCTCCCATGGTACTTTTCTGTCTTCTGTGGTCCTGTACCTTCAGAATCACGTAGCCAGCCAAGGGAATGAAGAGGATGATTGGAGATACCAAAGAGAATTAGGAATGAAGAGGGTGAGATGAAATCAGCAAAAATATGTAATAGAGCAGAAAACAACAAGGAAAAAAAAAGATGACAAAAGAAAACAGAAGCATCAGGGGGTAGCCAAGTTAGTCTGTACAGGATAAACTTAAACAACAAATGGTCTGGTAGCACTTTATAGACTAACAAAACATTTGGATGGTATAATGAGCTTTTGGAGCTTTGAGTTTAGCATGTGCAGACCCAAAATAAATAGGGGAGAAGGGAAAAAAGGAAGGGAGCGGGAAACAAAGAGCAGAGGATATGAAAATATCAAAGGGAAAAACAAGTAGGCAGAACTGGTAACCTATAACTACCTAAAGTTTGGATAGTTAAAAGAAGCAGATAAGGATCATAAGATAGAAATTAGATAGGAAAGGTACTAATGCAAGAATCTACACAGATAAAGAGCTGTTGGCATCTTCATTGAACGTTAGGTTGATAAAGTCCCAGCCGTCCATTATCTTGATTGAGGAAGTCATCAGTATGAGAATTTAATTTGGTTTGTGACAAGACAGCCACCTGGAGATCTTTTAAAGAGTGATTAGGTAGATTCAAGTGTTCTCCAACAGGTTTCTGTATGTTCCCTTTACGTATATCTGATTTGTGTCCATTGATTCTTTCCCATAGGGACTGTCCAGTTTGTCCTATATATATAGCAGTGGGGCATTGCTGGTGTTTAATGGCATAGATCAAATTACTGGATGTGCAGTTAAATGAGCCTTTGATGTGGAGCTTACATGACAGAAAAAAGGAAAGTCTTCAGGGAGTGAAGGGATTCAAGCTGGTAGTGGATGACCTGGCTGCAGAGTGATGGAAGAGTGCGAAGTTGCAACAAAGATTCACAACTGTACTAATAAAAGGACCTGTATATTAAGCAATTTCAGACATGTGGAATTGGCTCTGGAATTCCCCTTTTACTGCAGAACTTTGCCAGAACCTGATTTTTCATTTAAAAAGAAATGTGGCTGTGAGAATTGTCTTGAAAATATGAATGCAGTGCAGTCTGTGCAATTTTTACTTTGTCAGGTGGAATAGATTCACTTCTGGTCTGATGTGAGGTAACCATACTGTGCAGGCCTCACTCTTATATGGTAAAGGTGCATCTTTTTGTTGAAGTCCAGCAGTTTTATATTCAGTGTATACACAGAGATTGGATCAACCTCCCCCACCCTTGTTAGATTAGTCTGTCATGTCAGATGCACAATTTCTAGTAGAGAATAATTTTTAAAAAGCCTCCTAACAATATACACACCCCTCCCAATGTGGGGTGGGTTGTGATAGGACAGCACCTGTAAGAAATTTAACTTTTACTCCTACCTCGACCCTTTCTGACCCATTGATCCTCTCCCATCCCTGTATTCCACACTGTGGTAGGTCATCTGCCCTGCACTGACCCTTTAAGGGGTTAAAACCCATCCCTGGGTGAGGGCTGGAGCAAGCAGCTGCAGCAGGTAGCTGCCAATTAGGGCCCAGCTGTGGGCTGTATAAATAAGGGCTCCAGGAGGGAGGAAGAAACACTCACTCTTGCTCTGGCTGGGGAGCAGGAGGGACCTAGCTGCTAGGGAAGCTAGAGGCTTCCTGATTTAGAGCAGGGCTGGAGAAAGTCAGGCAGAGCTGGGAAGGGTTCTAGGGCTCAGAGTACTAGGACTGCAGGGAGGCAGCCAGGATAGGCAAAAGCAGCAGCAGGTCCACAACCTCTTGCCAATGATGAGTGGCCATTTCAGACTACAGTTTGCCCCTGTGGCAGGAGCTAGATAAAGACTGGCAGTGGGTCATTGAGGCAAGGTGGGTGGGTATGGGGGGATTGAGGGTCCCCAGAGGGGGAGGACTCCAGAATGTGGGGGCATTGTGGTAGGGCAGTGTCCAGGTAGGAGGGCGCCACAGTGTGGGAGAGACACGGGCCCTGACGTAGTGGTGGAGAATAACAAGGAACTGGGGGTAAGATACCAGCTAGAAGGGGGTGCTCCAGCACCAAAAAGCTAATTCTCTGAGTGATCAGTTGGAGGCACTCTTGGTGGTGAGCCCACCGTGTTACACACTCCTTTCCCCAGCTCACTTTCCATGTCTTCTGCAGGGTCCAGAAGGCACCTAATTAGTGGAACCACAGCTATACCTGTGCAGTTTCGCTAATTAGATGTGGAGCCCTTCATTTTTTCATGTGCAAGTGCGTACCCTCCAAGAAACTATTACAGGCTGGACTTGTTTGACAGGAAAATGTATGCAATGGACAGCCTGAAATTTCAGGTGTAACTGTTAGGTACAGTTTTAATCTATGGAACTCCCTTGGCAAATTCAAGGAGATTCCTTTCCTCAACAGGACTGAGCACAGGAGTTCACTGTTTTAGTGGAAGAAGGTGCAGCAGTGACAAGAAAGGCCATCCAAATGGCCTTGAATGCTACAGATGGGCAGTCAGTACCTCTGCGGTAGTCATGAGGGACAGCTTTTCTGGTTGCAGTCCTCTAAGTTATCCTGGGAGATGCAGGCTGCCATTCAGGACCTCTTTGAGGGGGCAGGTCTTTTCTCTGAGCTCAGAGATACAAGGCTCCAGTCTTAAAGAATCCCATGTCATTGTGCTCCTTGGGCCTTCATACCCCTCAGCAGGCCAGAAAGCTGTTTTATCCTCTACCTTCCCAGTGTAGGTCTTGGGGAAACTCCCTGGCTGAGCACTTACAGGAGAGAGGATAGAGACAAGGGGTCTAAGCGACAAGACCTATTGTCTTCCTATTCTTCTGTTGGAGTGCTCAAATATGGCACCCCAGTCACATCCCAGGATCCACCTTCATACTCTTTCCTCAACCACCTATGCCTCTTCCAGTTGGCCTGGTCATGGCTGACAGTGGGCTGTTGAGTTGTCACATCTTCAGTTCATGGCCAGCTCTTCCTCCCATCCTTCTTCCTAGGTCCTTCTTATGAGTGACTTTTCGTTCAAGAGGTCAAAAACCTCCTGTACCTGGGGGAGGTTCCATGGGACATAAAAGGAAAAAAAGGTCTATTCTCACTATTGCCTAATCCCAAAGGCCATAGGAGGCCTCTCACCCATGTTGGGCCTACGTCGCTTTAACAAATCTCTCAGAAGTTGAAGTTTTGTGGGGTTTTTCTGGCCTCCATCTTCCCCTGCCTGGATCCAGGAGACTGGTATGCCACCCTTGACTTAAAGGATGTGCATTTCCATATTTCCATTTTTCCAGGTCACAGGCATTTCCTCTGTGTAGTGCTGGACCAGCACCATTTCCAGTTTATGGTGCTGCCTTTCAGCAGCTTGTCAGCCCTCAGATAATTCCCAAAGTGCATAGCGGTAAAAGCCATATACCTAAGGTGCCATATTCAAATGTACCCAGATCTCAGTGACTGGCTAATAAAGTGCATGTCCTGGGATCAGATATCGTGGTATGTTGACCTGATTTGCTCTACCTTTCAAGCCTTTGGGCTGTTAATAAATGAGAGAGCCAACCTTCATTCCAGTGCAACTCAGAGTTTAGACAGACCAGAGACTTTCTCCCAGAGGCTCAGTTCTAAGCCATGGTGAATCTGATTTCTTGCATTCATGTCTACTGTCACCACCATTCACACATGCCTTTGATTTTTGGCCCACATGGTGGCCTGCACTTACATGGTTCTGCATGTGTGGCTCAGGATTAGGACACTGGCATCTATGTTCCTAGCAGACACAAAGTTGGCAGTATAGTCAGAGTCCTGGAACACACAATATCATTAGTTACATGGTGGCAAAATCCTGCATCTATGCTGGAAGCAGTTCCCTTTGTGGCTCCATCCCCTGTTAGTGATTCTCATGTCTGATGCTTCAGGCCTGAGGTAGGGATCCCACCTGGGCTCTCTGGGCAATCTCAGCATGCAAAGTTGTTGGTAGAGTCACGATTGCTTCCCATACATCAACATTAGGGAGCTCGGAGTGATTCACCTGGTCTGTCAAGTCTTCCTATCTCACATAAGAAGCAGGATGGTCCAGGTCCTGATGGACAATTCAGAGGCTATGTTCTGTAACAACAAGCAAGGTTGGCAAAGGACAGACAACCTGGTTCAAGATGCTGTCAGGCTCGGGGACTTCTGTGTACAACACAACATTAATCTTGTAGTCACACATCTCCTTGGGGCCAGGAATGCTTTGACAGATTGCCTCAGCAGGACTTTTTAATCTCACCATGAGTGGCCCCTCCAACTGGAAGTGGTCACATCATCTTCCAGAAAGGGGGACTCCCCGGGTGGACCTGTTTGTGTCTAGTCAGAACAGGAAACATCACATTTTTCTGCTCAATTCAGGTTGTGACACAGACTCCCTGTCAGACTCCTTTCTGTTCCCATGGTCAAGAGTTCCATTGTATGCCTTCCCTCCAGTGCAGTTAATTCCAAGTCCTCATGAACATCAAGGAGGACAGGGTGAAGGTTATTTCCGTGGTTCTGGTTTGTCTTCTCATTGATTTGGCATGCTGCTGGCCCTCTTGGTTGCTGTTCTATTACAGTTGCCACGCAGGCCAGACCTGCTGTCCCAAAGCCATAGCAGTCTTCTACTTCCAAACCTGGCGGTGCTGCAGATTGACAGCTTAACTACTACATGATTAAATACGTTGGATTCCCTGGATGTCAGGAGGGTGCTAGCTTTCTAAATTGAAAGGACTAAGACATTGATATAATTGCTCATTATGAGGTTGTCTAGTACATGTTCAATGAATTTCTTCTGGGATCACTGTCTGCATTCATAGTTGGTACAGTCAGGCAAAGGTGCCCCTCTGGTGATTTCAACTGCCTGTCCAATCAGGGTGCAAGCTTCTTCAGCAGCTTTTCTAGCCCAAGTGCCTATTGGGGATATCTGTAGGGCAGCCATCTGGTCATCTGTCCACACATTCACATCCCATTATATACTTACTCTGCAGGCTTGGGATGATGCTGGGTTTGGTAGAGCAGTGCTGCAAGTTACAAGACTGTGGACTCCAAGCCCACCTCAAAGACCACTGCTTGTGAGTCACTTAGTATGGAATGGGCATGAACAAGCACTTGAAGAAGAAATGGCTACCTGTCTTTGTGTAACTGTTCTTTGAGAGATTTCTCATGTTCATTCCATTACCCTCTCTCCTGCCCCTCTGTTGGAATTGCTGGCAAGAAGAAACTGAGAAGGTTTAGGGTTAGTGATGCCTAAGAGACAGATGCATGAGCACAAGATTGCAGTGGGTGCCAGAGCCAGTCATACACATATCACTACTAAGGCAAAACTCTCCGACAACTGTGTATGTGGGCACGCACATAACTAGAATGGAATAGACATACCATCTTGAACAACAGTTATGAAAGGTAGGTAATTTTTTAAAAATTGTATAATGCATTTGCTTATCCTTATTTTTCTAGTTACGGCAACCTCCCGTTAAACGTTTGAGACTAAGAGGGGATTGGTCAGATACAGGACCACGAGCAAGGCCTGAGAGTGAACGAGAAAGAGATGGTAACGTGTGGCTATTTTAATGGTTGTTTCTAGTATTCCCAAAATATATAAAGGGCTAAAACAAAACTAGCTGTAGTTTTTAAGGCTCATACCAGATTTTAGAACATTTCATTTACATTTTACCATAAGAGGAAACATTTTCCTATATTGAATATAGTAAATTTTAGGCCCTGTCTTCCTTAAGGAAATTCTCACCAGGATACCTAAATCAGTGTAATTAATAGTGTAGATGCAATGTACCTGTGTGAAATGATATACTGAATTAAGCTCTACTGATATACTACCTTGATGTAACTATGCTCTTGTGAATTTCCTTAATGCAGTCATGGCCTTACTTTTTGCTAAAGCTACAACAGGAAATACTGTGTAATAAATTTAAATCTGGACTAGAAATAAAAACAACGGGGTTGTGATTTCTCGGTATCTGATAAAATTGATATAAACAAGTTTTAAATTAAATTTTAAGCACATGTGCACACCCATTCTGTTGCAGTAGGTTCCAGAGCATGTTAAACCTGTATATTTACTAAAGTTAACAACTGGGCTTCCTGGGTCCTTTCCTTCAATCTAGTTGATGAGAAATTTTAGGTGTCAGATCCTTGCCCAAAGAAAACTAATGGCTCCCACACACACTTTCTAACTAAACTTTTTATACATTTTCTCCAAGAAAAACATATACTGTAGAACCTCAGAATTATGAACGTAGTGGCTAATCATACACCTCATTTGCAACTGGAAATATGCGGTCAGTCTGCAGGGGCGCATGCGTTCGCGCACACACACACGTGTGCAAATACTGTACAGTACAGGACAGTGTTAACTGAAAACTACTAAAAAGAGGGAAAGTTTTAAAAAAAAGTTTGACTAGGAAACTTCTGTGCTTGTTTCATTTAAATTGCAGTGATTAAAAGCAGCATTTTTCTTCTGCAAAGTAAAGTTTCAAAGCTATATTCGTCAATATTCTATTTTAAACTTTTGAAAGAATAATAACATTTGGTTGAGGGTTATGAACAATTTCTCCACCTGAGGGGATGTTGTTCCTTTGACTGTACTTGTATAGTTAATATATTGAGGGCTATTAAGAGTTACAGTCGAGTAATTCTTAATAGCGCCCAATAGTTTAACAACTTTCTTAACAGCAGCTGGTGACAATTATTTTCATGATCAGAAAAGCATTTCTAATAATAAGAATACTCGTATGTCAGAGGGGCCTAAAACCAAGGTAATCTGTCAAAACATTCTTTCTATTTTCATGAAGCCTTAACTCCCTGTCCCAGCCTCCCCTTCTGATTAGCAGAAATGCAAAAGTGCAGATATCTGGCCTTGTCTCTCAGGGCTTATGGTTTTCTTAGCTATGTGATATTTGGGTTTTGGATGGCAGTAGTTGAACATATAAAATGGCTGACTTCAGTACTGTAAAATTCTGGGATGCATTTAGGAATATCAGATTTGGGAGCCACAACTCACCCTCCTCGTTTTTACTGTCATCCAGGTGGTCTGAATATTTCTTCCCTTGCTCTTCATAGGTTTCCTTTCTTATCTGTTTTACGTGACCCTCTTTGTATGAGATGTGACTGATTCAAAGACCCTGCTCTCTGTTGGGCTATAGCGTCAGCATCTTGACTCTTATTTGATACAGCTAGATAATGGCTGATGTGCTGGCAACTGTAGTTAAATGAATGGAGATGCCTATCTCCTAGAACTGGAAGGGACCTTGAAAGGTCATCGAGTCCAGTCCCCTGCCTTCACAGCAGGACCAAATACCATCCCTGACAGATTTTGCCTCCGATCCCTAAATGGCCTCCTCAAGGGATTAAACTCATAACCCTGGGTTTAGTAGGCCAATGCTCAAACCTCTGAGCTATGCCTCCTACTAATGGAAATATTATCTAGTAAAATGTCCTGTTTCATAAAAATAATTATTAATAATTTTTGTAAGAATCTGAAACAGCTGACCTTTCAACTTTTCCAACAAGTGTTTAAACTGAATGCAGCGGAACTCAATTACAGAAAGTCATCTATAAGGAAACTCAATTTAATTGTGAAGCAGAATAAAAAACCCCCTCAAACTTTCAGTTTATTGCGATGTTCAAATTGCAACATAAGCTCTTAGTGTTACTCGAGAAAAAAAATCACTCTGAGAATACCAATTTATATAACTTCTGTGCTTTTTTTTTAATATAGAAAAACAAAAGGATCAGTTGAGTATCTTAGAAACTTGCAGATAAAATTTCAATATTTTTATTTTTACAGGGGAGCAAAGTCCTAATGTCTCACTGATGCAAAGGATGTCAGATATGCTATCAAGATGGTTTGAAGAAGCTAGTGAAGTTGCACAGAGCAACCGAGGACGCGGAAGATCTCGATCTCGAGGTGAAAATTTATTTTGAATAAGGATAAACAGAATTGTAGATCATGCAAGGATTTTTTTAAATAAGCAGTGCAAGAGGGCTAGAGGTACAAGATTTTAGATTGGAAATTTTCAGGGTCACAAACTATAGTACAGTATATTGTACAGTACTGGATGTTTTATGTTTACAAATTTTAAATGATCGTACAAAAAGGTCCTTCTCTTAAGATGCATTTGCTATTTTTCCCCAAAGGTGGAAGCAGCCGACCAGATGCCTCCATTACTAGCAACATACCACCAAGTGTTGAACCAGAGACTCCAATGGAAGTGGATGGTCATGAACAGGTTCCATCCTCTTCATCCTCTACAATGTCAGCACAAGCTCCCTCAACATCTTCCTCAGTGGAAAGCCCACCTTCCACATCTTTGCTATCCTCGCCTGACAGTGAACAAAGACCATCTTTGGAGGCCTCTAGTCATCCTACTCTCCATCAGTCTGGTGAGGAGAATTTCATCCAATATGCCATGATTTATTAAATCACTTAAATAACAAACTACAGTTTTATTTCTGGCAAATTTTTGGTAATTGACTTATAATTTTGTTGAGGTCATGCTTATCTTGAATGTGGATTAAATATATTTTCCCAAAGAAAAACTCAAGTAGAATTACTAATACTGTTTTTAAAAATTAATTGCACTGTTCTTGGGGGGGGGGACCCTATATTTTGTATTGTTTAAACTGTTTTCTTTATGGTATGTAAGTAGATATCCTACCCTTTCTGATGAAATTTGGCTGCAGTAGCTCCAACACAGTGAATAGCAGATTCTGTAATATGTTCCTCATCAATGGAAGTCTGGAATGATTACTCCCCTTCAACCAGTTATTTACACCTAAGACCTATTGCAGCCATGCAAGAATCAAGTAGGGCAGTGCTGCTCTGCCTATCGAACGTATTTGGATGAACAGGGCCCGTCTTGTAGTATGTTCTACTCATTGAATGGGCTAAGGTTTATTATCACTTCTAATATTGTAATTGAAATAGCTCCATTGTCTTAAAAGGAGATTTTACATTTATATTGGTGTAAATGAAAGGAAATTTTAGCCTAGTTAATATCAATTATCTCTTTGTAGGGAAGATCTATATAGGGCTGAGTCACACCCCTTCACACCAGTACACAGAAGAGGTACTGTTTGACCTGGATTCCTGTGGGTGCATAGAAGCTGGCCTAACGGTATTGCCAACTGTCACAATTTTCTCAAAATAACTGGTGTGTTTCCTACAGCTCCAGCTGCTAGAGTCATGTGTTGACGTGAGAATCGCAGCTTTCATTTTTAAAATAAGTTCTTTAGTACCTATGACTCTAGAGAAAAGCTTGAAGACAAGACCTGAGTGCACTTAAAAGTTTGAGAAACTAGAAGGCAAATAACATCTGTCCTTCAATTATTATTTTTTTTAATTTCACCTTAAGGCTTGACTTGTGATTTTTGAACATCTAAGGCAGGCAATACTGTATAAGGTCCACCCTCTCTCTTCTGATACTTGTTGCAGGCATTGTGTGTTGCTGTCCTTGGAGGAGATGACTGATTCCAACTCTCCCAGACTCTGAATGGATGTGCTGGGATGAGGGAGAGATGAGATTTTCCCATCTCCCAGTTGTCTTTGAGGAGCAGCCATAAGAGGAAAGAGTACCATTCACTGTGCTATGACTGCTGCAGTCATACCCCCTTGGGACATTATCAGAAAGGGGCAGGCCAAGACTGTTACTTAAAAACATTGGAAGAAAGAGAAGTAAAAGATGTTTGTTTAAAGGTAACTTTTAAAAACACCAAACTTTCAAATATGCCAATATTAGTCTGGTTATCCCAGTTAACTTTCCCTAGTAGAGAAAGTAAACAGCAAAAATTTGTCTTGGACTACACTTCAGTTAGACTACCTTCTTTAATAACTGAGATGGTATGAAATTCATTTTTCTGACTGTGCCAAACAAGGTGTATGTTCACAAACTGCAAAAAGGTCAAGGTCTCTGCTATGCATAAAATGCAGCAGATTTTGCCACCTGCACATGTGATACAGAGAGGGGGCCACCAAAGACTACAAATCCCAGTATTGATCTGACTGGCATTTTGCTCTGTTCATTGTATGTCACTGTATACTGGGGACTGTCGTCTTTATGGTTGTACCTACTGTGTGAAAGAGAACTGTTGCAGGCTACTTTATTAAATGCTGTTGTTTGCATAATGACAGCTGTTACAGAGACTCTTCTCCTACATTATTTCTTTATGTATTTCTGTACCAGCATTTTTCTGATATCTCACTTACAGAATGCACTCATTTGAATACAATTTTCCTTTTGCATTTCTCTGAGTAAGACTGAAACTTTGGGTAAAAGTTTCTCATGCCAGCATGTGAGGTCCAACTGATACCATTATTTCTCAATCCATCCTCCTTCTGAGGGTATTTTCTTTCTATGCATCACTTCCAATGTCAGACTCCTATCAGAAAGTGAACTAAGTAACCAACACCAAAAAAAAAAAAAAAAAAAAAAAAAATGAATGAATGGAAATTTGCTTCAGATCAGGTTTGAAAGATCAATTCACATTTTAAATATACTGTAATTATGTTCAATGGGATCTTTCAGGATTACAATATTTTGTCTTATCCAGACAAGTTATTCTTACGTTGCTGCTGAATGATGATTGGTTATTTAATTGATTTATGTATATGAAAAATACCACTTTTTGAATCACCGGGATTTCTCCTGCAGGAGCGATTACAGCAGTAATTTACTGGTCAGGAACAACAAGATACACTGAGATGATAAAGTTGCATATAGAGAGTTGGCTAGTATCTACAGATGTATCTGTTCACACAGGAAGTGATTTGCTGAAGTGTTAGATATTGAAATAATGTTTTTAAAAAACACAAAACAGAATAGTCCCATATTCATCAGAATTTAAAACCAAACTGTATTTAAAGCTCTTTATTAAGTTTCAGAGGAGTTGCTCTGTGAGTCTGTTAGTTTAAAAACAGAGTAGTCCTGTGGCACCTTAGAGGCTAACAAAAATATATAGGATCATGAGCTTTTGTGGGTAAAGTGGATTAAGTGGGACCACAAGACTATTCATTCTGTTTATTAAGATATGCTGTAGAACACCATATCTCTAGAGTTAGTTCCATAAACATAGAAGATACTAAGGAGCTTAGTCGAAGAATAGCAAGATGCAGAAAAGTAATTAAG